>NC_084487.1:131385165-131736415 GCF_030035675.1 Rhineura floridana | reverse complement strand
CTACATCTGAATGAAGAGAGATATACATACAAGGGATGAAGAGAACACGATTAGCAATTCAACGTTACAGGAAAGGTTTGTTTGCTGCAACATGAGAATCGTTGTTTCTAATAACTTTAACTACATCTCAATGAAGAGAGATATACATACAAGGGATGAAGAGAACACGATTAGTAATTCAACGTTACAGAAAAGATTTGTTTGCTGCAACATGACAATCATTGTTTCTAGTAACTTTAACTACATCTGAATGAAGCGAGATATACATACCAGGGATGAAGAGAACACGATTAACAATTCAGCGTTATAGGAAAGGTTTGTTTGCTGCAACATGACAATCATCGTTTCTAGTAACTTTAACTACATCTGAATGAAGAGAGATATACATACAAGGGATGAAGAGAACACGATTAGCAATTCAACGTTACAGGAAAGGTTTGTTTGCTGCAACATCACAATCATCGTTTCTAGTAACTTTAACTACATCTGAATGAAGAGAGATATACATACAAGGGATGAAGAGAACACGATTAGCAATACAACGTTACAGGAAAGGTTTGTTTGCTGCAAAACGGAAATTATCGTTTCTAGAAACTTTAACTACATCTGAATGAAGAGACATATACATACAAGGGATGAAGAGAACACCATTAGCAATTCATCATTATAGGAAAGCTTTGTTTGCTGCAACATGGCAATCATCGTTTCTAGTAACTTTAACAACATCTGAATGAAGAGAGATATACATACAAGGGATGAGGAGAACACGATTAGCAATTCATCATTATAAGAAAGGTTTGTTTGCTGCAACATGGCAATCATCGTTTCTAGTAACTTTAACAACATCTGAATGAAGAGAGATATACATACAAGGGATGAAGAGAACACGATTAGTAATTCAACGTTACAGGAAAGATTTGTTTGCTGCAACATGACAATCATTGTTTCTAGTAACTTTAACTACATCTGAATGAAGCGAGATATACATACCAGGGATGAAGAGAACACATTTAGCAATTCAGCGTTATAGGAAAGGTTTGTTTGCTGCAACATGACAATCATCGTTTCTAGTAACTTTAACTACATCTGAATGAAGAGAGATATACATACAAGGGATGAAGAGAACACGATTAGCAATTCAACGTTACAGGAAAGGTTTGTTTGCTGCAAAATGACAATCATCGTTTCTAGTAACTTTAACTACATCTGAATGAAGAGAGATATACATACAAGGGATGAAGAGAACACGATTAGCAATTCAACGTTACAGGAAAGGTTTGTTTCCTGCAACACGGCCATTATCGTTTCTAGTAACTTTAACTACATCTGAATGAAGCGAGATATACATACAAGGGATGAAGAGAACACGATTAGCAATTCAACGTTACAGGAAAGGTTTGTTTGCTGCAACATGACAATCATCGTTTCTAGTAACTTTAACTACATCTGAATGAAGAGACATATACATACAAGGGATGAAGAGAACACGATTAGCAATTCAACATTACAGGAAAGGTTTGTTTTCTGCAACATGACAATCATTGTTTCTAATAACTTTAACTACATCTGAATGAAGAGAGATATACATACAAGGGATGAAGAGAACACGATTAGCAATTCAACGTTACAGGAAAGGTTTGTTTGCTACAACACGGCCATCATCCTTTCTAGTAACTTTAACTACAACTGAATGAAGAGAGATATACATACAAGGGATGAAGAGAACACGATTAGCAATTCATCATTACAGGAAAGGTTTGTTTGCTGCAACATGACAATCATCGTTTCTAGTAACTTTAACTACATCAGAGTGAAGAGAGATATACATACCAGGGATGAAGAGAAGACGATTAGCAATTCAGCGTTACACGAAAGGTTTGTTTGCTGCAACATAACATTCATCGTTTCTAGTCATTTTAACTACATCTGAATGAAGAGAGATATACATACAAGGGATGAAGAGAACACGATTAGCAATTCAACGTTACAGGAAAGGATTCTTTGCTGCAACATGACAATCATCGTTTCTAGAAACTTTAACTACATCTGAATGAAGAGAGATATACATACAAGGGATGAAGAGAACACGATTAGCAAGTCATCGTTACAGGAAAGGTTTGTTTGCTGCAACAGGACAATCATAGTTTCTAGAAACTTTAACTACATCTGAATGAAGAGAGATATACATACAAGGGATGAAGAGAACACGATTAGCAATTCAACGTTACAGGAAAGGTTTGTTTCCTGCAATATGACAATCATCCTTTCTAGTAACTTTAACTACATCTGAATGAAGAGAGATATACATACAAGGGATGAAGAGAACACGATTAGCAATACAACGTTACAGGAAAGGTTTGTTTGCTGCAACATCACAGTCATCGTTTCTAGTAACTTTAACTACATCTGAATGAAGAGAGATATACATACAAGGGATGAAGAGAACACGATTAGCAATTCAACGTTACAGGAAAGGTTTGTTTGCTGCAACACGGCCATCATCGTTTCTAGTATCTTTAACTACATCTGAATGAAGCGAGATATACATACCAGGGATGAAGAGAACACGATTAGCAATTCAGCGTTATAGGAAAGGTTTGTTTGCTGCAACATGACAATCATCCTTTGTAGTAACTTTAACTACATCTGAATGAAGAGAGATATACATAGAAGGGATGAAGAGAACACGATTAGCAATTCAACGTTACAGGAAAGGTTTGTTTGCTGCAACATCACAATCATCGTTTCTAGAAACTTTAACTACATCTGAATGAAGAGAGATATACATACAAGGGATGAAGAGAACACGATTAGCAATTCAACGTTACAGGAAAGGTTTGTTTGCTGCAACACGGCCATCATCGTTTCTAGTAACTTTAACTACATCTGAATGAAGAGAGATATACATACAAGGGATGAAGAGAACACGATTAGCAATTCAACGTTACAGGAAAGGTTTGTTTGCTGCAAAACGGAAATTATCGTTTCTAGAAACTTTAACTACATCTGAATGAAGAGACATATACATACAAGGGATGAGGAGAACACGATTAGCAATTCATCATTATAAGAAAGGTTTGTTTGCTGCAACATGGCAATCATCGTTTCTAGTAACTTTAACAACATCTGAATGAAGAGAGATATACATACAAGGGATGAAGAGAACACGATTAGCAATTCATCATTACAGGAAAGGTTTGTTTGCTGCAACATGACAATCATCGTTTCTAGTAACTTTAACTACATCAGAGTGAAGAGAGATATACATACCAGGGATGAAGAGAAGACGATTAGCAATTCAGCGTTACACGAAAGGTTTGTTTGCTGCAACATAACATTCATCGTTTCTAGTCATTTTAACTACATCTGAATGAAGAGAGATATACATACAAGGGATGAAGAGAACACGATTAGCAATTCAACGTTACAGGAAAGGATTCTTTGCTGCAACATGACAATCATCGTTTCTAGAAACTTTAACTACATCTGAATGAAGAGAGATATACATACAAGGGATGAAGAGAACACGATTAGCAAGTCATCGTTACAGGAAAGGTTTGTTTGCTGCAACAGGACAATCATAGTTTCTAGAAACTTTAACTACATCTGAATGAAGAGAGATATACATACAAGGGATGAAGAGAACACGATTAGCAATTCAACGTTACAGGAAAGGTTTGTTTCCTGCAATATGACAATCATCCTTTCTAGTAACTTTAACTACATCTGAATGAAGAGAGATATACATACAAGGGATGAAGAGAACACGATTAGCAATACAACGTTACAGGAAAGGTTTGTTTGCTGCAACATCACAGTCATCGTTTCTAGTAACTTTAACTACATCTGAATGAAGAGAGATATACATACAAGGGATGAAGAGAACACGATTAGCAATTCAACGTTACAGGAAAGGTTTGTTTGCTGCAACACGGCCATCATCGTTTCTAGTATCTTTAACTACATCTGAATGAAGCGAGATATACATACCAGGGATGAAGAGAACACGATTAGCAATTCAGCGTTATAGGAAAGGTTTGTTTGCTGCAACATGACAATCATCCTTTGTAGTAACTTTAACTACATCTGAATGAAGAGAGATATACATAGAAGGGATGAAGAGAACACGATTAGCAATTCAACGTTACAGGAAAGGTTTGTTTGCTGCAACATCACAATCATCGTTTCTAGAAACTTTAACTACATCTGAATGAAGAGAGATATACATACAAGGGATGAAGAGAACACGATTAGCAATTCAACGTTACAGGAAAGGTTTGTTTGCTGCAACACGGCCATCATCGTTTCTAGTAACTTTAACTACATCTGAATGAAGAGAGATATACATACAAGGGATGAAGAGAACACGATTAGCAATTCAACGTTACAGGAAAGGTTTGTTTGCTGCAAAACGGAAATTATCGTTTCTAGAAACTTTAACTACATCTGAATGAAGAGACATATACATACAAGGGATGAGGAGAACACGATTAGCAATTCATCATTATAAGAAAGGTTTGTTTGCTGCAACATGGCAATCATCGTTTCTAGTAACTTTAACAACATCTGAATGAAGAGAGATATACATACAAGGGATGAAGAGAACACGATTAGTAATTCAACGTTACAGGAAAGATTTGTTTGCTGCAACATGAGAATCATCGTTTCTAGTAACTTTAACTACATCTGAATGAAGCGAGATATTCATACCAGGGATGAAGAGAACACGTTTAGCAATTCAGCGTTATAGGAAAGGTTTGTTTGCTGCAACATGACCATCATCGTTTCTAGTAAGTTTAACTACATCTGAATGAAGAGAGATATACATACAAGGGATGAAGAGAACACGATTAGCAATTCAACGTTACAGGAAAGGTTTGTTTGCTGCAAAATGACAATCATCGTTTCTAGTAACTTTAACTACATCTGAATGAAGAGAGATATACATACAAGGGATGAAGAGAACACGATTAGCAATTCAACGTTACATTAAAGGTTTGTTTGCTGCAACATGACAATCATTGTTTCTAATAACTTTAACTAAATCTGAATGAAGAGAGATATACATACAAGGGATGAAGAGAACACGATTAGCAATTCAATGTTACAGGAAAGGTTTGTTTCCTGCAATATGACAATCATCCTTTCTAGTAACTTTAACTACATCTGCATTAAGAGAGATATACATACAAGGGATGAAGAGAACACAATTAGCAATTCAACGTTACAGGAAAGATTTGTTTGCTGCAACACGGCCATCATCCTTTCTAGTAACTTTAACTACATCTGAATGAAAAGAGATATACATACAAGGGATGAAGAGAACACGATTAGCAATTCAACGTTACAGGAAAGGTTTGTCTGCTGCAACATGACAATCATCCTTTCTAGTAACTTTAACTACATCTGAATGAAGAGAGATATACATACAAGGGATGAAGAGAACACGATTAGCAATTCAACGTTACAGGAAAGGTTTGTTTGCTGCAACATGAGAATCGTTGTTTCTAATAACTTTAACTACATCTGAATGAAGAGAGATATACATACAAGGGATGAAGAGAACACGATTAGTAATTCAACGTTACAGGAAAGAATTGTTTGCTGCAACATGACAATCATTGTCTCTAGTAACTTTAACTACATCTGAATGAAGCGAGATATACATACCAGGGATGAAGAGAACACGATTAGCAATTCAGCGTTATAGGAAAGGTTTGTTTGCTGCAACATGACAATCATCGTTTCTAGTAACTTTAACTACATCTGAATGAAGAGAGATATACATACAAGGGATGAAGAGAACACGATTAGCAATTCAACGTTACAGGAAAGGTTTGTTTGCTGCAAAATGGAAATTATCGTTTCTAGAAACTTTAACTACATCTGAATGAAGAGACATATACATACAAGGGATGAAGAGAACACGATTAGCAATTCATCATTATAGGAAAGGTTTGTTTGCTGCAACATGGCAATCATCGTTTCTAGTAACTTTAACAACATCTGAATGGAGAGAGATATACATACAAGGGATGAAGAGAACACGATTAGTAATTCAACGTTACAGGAAAGATTTGTTTGCTGCAACATGACAATCATTGTTTCTAGTAACTTTAACTACATCTGAATGAAGCGAGATATACATACCAGGGATGAAGAGAACACATTTAGCAATTCAGCGTTATAGGAAAGGTTTGTTTGCTGCAACATGACAATCATCGTTTCTAGTAACTTTAACTACATCTGAATGAAGAGAGATATACATACAAGGGATGAAGAGAACACGATTAGCAATTCAACGTTACAGGAAAGGTTTGTTTGCTGCAAAATGACAATCATCGTTTCTAGTAACTTTAACTACATCTGAATGAAGAGAGATATACATACAAGGGATGAAGAGAACACGATTAGCAATTCAACGTTACAGGAAAGGTTTGTTTGCTGCAACACGGCTATTATCGTTTCTAGTAACTTTAACTACATCTGAATGAAGCGAGATATACATACAAGGGATGAAGAGAACACGATTAGCAATTCAACATTACAGGAAAGGTTTGTTTTCTGCAACATGACAATCATTGTTTCTATTAACTTTAACTACATCTGAATGAAGAGAGATATACATACAAGGGATGAAGAGAACACGATTAGCAATTCAACGTTACAGGAAAGGTTTGTTTGCTACAACACGGCCATCATCCTTTCTAGTAACTTTAACTACAACTGAATGAAGAGAGATATACATACAAGGGATGAAGAGAACACGATTAGCAATTCATCATTACAGGAAAGGTTTGTTTGCTGCAACATGACAATCATCGTTTCTAGTAACTTTACCTACATCAGAGTGAAGAGAGATATACATACCAGGGATGAAGAGAAGACGATTAGCAATTCAGCGTTACACGAAAGGTTTGTTTGCTGCAACATAACAATCATCGTTTCTAGTCACTTTAACTACATCTGAATGAAGAGAGATATACATACAAGGGATGAAGAGAACACGATTAGTAATTCAACGTTACAGGAAAGGATTGTTTGCTGCAACAGGACAATCATAGTTTCTAGAAACTTTAACTACATCTGAATGAAGAGAGATATACATACAAGGGATGAAGAGAACACGATTAGCAATTCAACGTTACAGGAAAGGTTTGCTTCCTGCAATATGACAATCATCCTTTCTAGTAACTTTAACTACATCTGAATGAAGAGAGATATACATACAAGGGATGAAGAGAACACGATTAGCAATTCAACGTTACAGGAAAGGTTTGTTTGCTGCAACATCACAGTCATCGTTTCTAGTAACTTTAACTACATCTGAATGAAGAGAGATATACATACAAGGGATGAAGAGAACACGATTAGCAATTCAACGTTACAGGAAAGGTTTGTTTGCTGCAACACGGCCATCATCGTTTCTAGTAACTTTAACTACATCTGAATGAAGAGAGATATACATACAAGGGATGAAGAGAACACGATTAGCAATTCAACGTTACAGGAAAGGTTTGTTTGCTGCAACACGGCCATTATCGTTTCTAGTAACTTTAACTACATCTGAATGAAGAGAGATATACATACAAGGGATGAAGACAACACGATTAGCAATTCAACGTTACAGGAAAGGTTTGTTTGCTGCAACATGACAATCATCCTTTCTAGTAACTTTAACTACATCTGAATGAAGAGTCATATACATACAAGGGATGAAGAGAACACGATTAGCAATTCAACGTTACAGGAAAGGTTTGTCTGCTGCAACATGACAATCATCCTTTCTAGTAACTTTAACTACATCTGAATGAAGAGAGATATACATACCAGGGATGAAGAGAACACGATTAACAATTCAGCGTTATAGGAAAGGTTTGTTTGCTGCAACATGACAATCATCGTTTCTAGTAACTTTAACTACATCTGAATGAAGAGAGATATACATACAAGGGATGAAGAGAACACGATTAGCAATTCAACGTTACAGGAAAGGTTTGTTTGCTGCAACATCACAATCATCGTTTCTAGTAACTTTAACTACATCTGAATGAAGAGAGATATACATACAAGGGATGAAGAGAACACGATTAGCAATTCAACGTTCCAGGAAAGGTTTGTTTGCTGCAAAATGGAAATTATCGTTTCTAGAAACTTTAACTACATCTGAATGAAGAGACATATACATACAAGGGATGAAGAGAACACGATTAGCAATTCATCATTATAGGAAAGGTTTGTTTGCTGCAACATGGCAATCATCGTTTCTAGTAACTTTAACAACATCTGAATGAAGAGACATATACATACAAGGGATGAGGAGAACACGATTAGCAATTCATCATTATAAGAAAGGGTTGTTTGCTGCAACATGGCAATCATCCTTTGTAGTAACTTTAACTACATCTGAATGAAGAGAGATATACATACAAGGGATGAAGAGAACACGATTAGCAATTCAACGTTACAGGAAAGGTTTGTTTGCTGCAAAACGGAAATTATCGTTTCTAGAAACTTTAACTACATCTGAATGAAGAGACATATACATACAAGGGATGAGGAGAACACGATTAGCAATTCATCATTATAAGAAAGGTTTGTTTGCTGCAACATGGCAATCATCGTTTCTAGTAACTTTAACAACATCTGAATGAAGAGAGATATACATACAAGGGATGAAGAGAACACGATTAGTAATTCAACGTTACAGGAAAGATTTGTTTGCTGCAACATGACAATCATTGTTTCTAGTAACTTTAACTACATCTGAATGAAGCGAGATATTCATACCAGGGATGAAGAGAACACGTTTAGCAATTCAGCGTTATAGGAAAGGTTTGTTTGCTGCAACATGACCATCATCGTTTCTAGTAAGTTTAACTACATCTGAATGAAGAGAGATATACATACAAGGGATGAAGAGAACACGATTAGCAATTCAACGTTACAGGAAAGGTTTGTTTGCTGCAAAATGACAATCATCGTTTCTAGTAACTTTAACTACATCTGAATGAAGAGAGATATACATACAAGGGATGAAGAGAACACGATTAGCAATTCAACGTTACATTAAAGGTTTGTTTGCTGCAACATGACAATCATTGTTTCTAATAACTTTAACTAAATCTGAATGAAGAGAGATATACATACAAGGGATGAAGAGAACACGATTAGCAATTCAATGTTACAGGAAAGGTTTGTTTCCTGCAATATGACAATCATCCTTTCTAGTAACTTTAACTACATCTGCATTAAGAGAAATATACATACAAGGGATGAAGAGAACACAATTAGCAATTCAACGTTACAGGAAAGATTTGTCTGCTGCAACACGGCCATCATCCTTTCTAGTAACTTTAACTACATCTGAATGAAGAGAGATATACATACAAGGGATGAAGAGAACACGATTAGCAATTCAACGTTACAGGAAAGGTTTGTTTGCTGCAACATGAGAATCGTTGTTTCTAATAACTTTAACTACATCTGAATGAAGAGAGATATACATACAAGGGATGAAGAGAACACGATTAGTAATTCAACGTTACAGGAAAGATTTGTTTGCTGCAACATGACAATCATTGTCTCTAGTAACTTTAACTACATCTGAATGAAGCGAGATATACATACCAGGGATGAAGAGAACACGATTAGCAATTCAGCGTTATAGGAAAGGTTTGTTTGCTGCAACATGACAATCATCGTTTCTAGTAACTTTAACTACATCTGAATGAAGAGAGATATACATACAAGGGATGAAGAGAACACGATTAGCAATTCAACGTTACAGGAAAGGTTTGTTTGCTGCAAAATGGAAATTATCGTTTCTAGAAACTTTAACTACATCTGAATGAAGAGACATATACATACAAGGGATGAAGAGAACACGATTAGCAATTCATCATTATAGGAAAGGTTTGTTTGCTGCAACATGGCAATCATCGTTTCTAGTAACTTTAACAACATCTGAATGAAGAGAGATATACATACAAGGGATGAAGAGAACACGATTAGTAATTCAACGTTACAGGAAAGATTTGTTTGCTGCAACATGACAATCATTGTTTCTAGTAACTTTAACTGCATCTGAATGAAGCGAGATATACATACCAGGGATGAAGAGAACACATTTAGCAATTCAGCGTTATAGGAAAGGTTTGTTTGCTGCAACATGACAATCATCGTTTCTAGTAACTTTAACAACATCTGAATGAAGAGAGATATACATACAAGGGATGAAGAGAACACGATTAGCAATTCAACGTTACAGGAAAGGTTTGTTTGCTGCAACACGGCCATTATCGTTTCTAGTAACTTTAACTACATCTGAATGAAGCGATATATACATACAAGGGATGAAGAGAACACGATTAGCAATTCAACGTTACAGGAAAGGTTTGTTTGCTGCAACATGACAATCATCGTTTCTAGTAACTTTAACTACATCTGAATGAAGCGAGATATACATACAAGGGATGAAGAGAACACGATTAGCAATTCAACATTACAGGAAAGGTTTGTTTTCTGCAACATGACAATCATTGTTTCTATTAACTTTAACTACATCTGAATGAAGAGAGATATACATACAAGGGATGAAGAGAACACGATTAGCAATTCAACGTTACAGGAAAGGTTTGTTTGCTACAACACGGCCATCATCCTTTCTAGTAACTTTAACTACAACTGAATGAAGAGAGATATACATACAAGGGATGAAGAGAACACGATTAGCAATTCATCATTACAGGAAAGGTTTGTTTGCTGCAACATGACAATCATCGTTTCTAGTAACTTTAACTACATCAGAGTGAAGAGAGATATACATACCAGGGATGAAGAGAAGACGATTAGCAATTCAGCGTTACACGAAAGGTTTGTTTGCTGCAACATAACAATCATCGTTTCTAGTCACTTTAACTACATCTGAATGAAGAGAGATATACATACAAGGGATGAAGAGAACACGATTAGCAATTCAACGTTACAGGAAAGGATTGTTTGCTGCAACAGGACAATCATCGTTTCTAGTAACTTTAACTACATCTGAATGAAGCGAGATATACATACAAGGGATGAAGAGAACACGATTAGCAATTCAACATTACAGGAAAGGTTTGTTTTCTGCAACATGACAATCATTGTTTCTATTAACTTTAACTACATCTGAATGAAGAGAGATATACATACAAGGGATGAAGAGAACACGATTAGCAATTCAACGTTACAGGAAAGGTTTGTTTGCTACAACACGGCCATCATCCTTTCTAGTAACTTTAACTACAACTGAATGAAGAGAGATATACATACAAGGGATGAAGAGAACACGATTAGCAATTCATCATTACAGGAAAGGTTTGTTTGCTGCAACATGACAATCATCGTTTCTAGTAACTTTAACTACATCAGAGTGAAGAGAGATATACATACCAGGGATGAAGAGAAGACGATTAGCAATTCAGCGTTACACGAAAGGTTTGTTTGCTGCAACATAACAATCATCGTTTCTAGTCACTTTAACTACATCTGAATGAAGAGAGATATACATACAAGGGATGAAGAGAACACGATTAGCAATTCAACGTTACAGGAAAGGATTGTTTGCTGCAACAGGACAATCATAGTTTCTAGAAACTTTAACTACATCTGAATGAAGAGAGATATACATACAAGGGATGAAGAGAACACGATTAGCAATTCAACGTTACAGGAAAGGTTTGTTTGCTGCAACATCACAGTCATCGTTTCTAGTAACTTTAACTACATCTGAATGAAGAGAGATATACATACAAGGGATGAAGAGAACACGATTAGCAATTCAACGTTACTGGAAAGGTTTGTTTGCTGCAACATGACAATCATCGTTTCTAGAAACTTTAACTACATCTGAATGAAGAGAGATATACATACAAGGGATGAAGAGAACACGATTAGCAAGTCATCGTTACAGGAAAGGTTTGTTTGCTGCAACAGGACAATTATAGTTTCTAGAAACTTTAACTACATCTGAATGAAGAGAGATATACATACAAGGGATGAAGAGAACACGATTAGCAATTCAACGTTACAGGAAAGGTTTGTTTGCTGCAACATGAGAATCGTTGTTTCTAATAACTTTAACTACATCTGAATGAAGAGAGATATACATACAAGGGATGAAGAGAACACGATTAGCAATTCAGCGTTATAGGAAAGGTTTGTTTGCTGCAACATGACAATCATCCTTTGTAGTAACTTTAACTACATCTGAATGAAGAGCGATATACATACAAGGGATGAAGAGAACACGATTAGCAATTCAACGTTACTGGAAAGGTTTGTTTGCTGCAACATCACAATCAACGTTTCTAGAAACTTTAACTACATCTGAATGAAGAGAGATATACATACAAGGGATGAAGAGAACACGATTAGCAATTCAGCGTTACACGAAAGGTTTGTTTGCTGCAACATAACAATCATCGTTTCTAGTCACTTTAACTACATCTGAATGAAGAGAGATATACATACAAGGGATGAAGAGAACACGATTAGCAATTCAACGTTACAGGAAAGGATTGTTTGCTGCAACAGGACAATCATAGTTTCTAGAAACTTTAACTACATCTGAATGAAGAGAGATATACATACAAGGGATGAAGAGAACACGATTAGCAATTCAACGTTACAGGAAAGGTTTGTTTGCTGCAACATCACAGTCATCGTTTCTAGTAACTTTAACTACATCTGAATGAAGAGAGATATACATACAAGGGATGAAGAGAACACGATTAGCAATTCAACGTTACTGGAAAGGTTTGTTTGCTGCAACATGACAATCATCGTTTCTAGAAACTTTAACTACATCTGAATGAAGAGAGATATACATACAAGGGATGAAGAGAACACGATTAGCAAGTCATCGTTACAGGAAAGGTTTGTTTGCTGCAACAGGACAATTATAGTTTCTAGAAACTTTAACTACATCTGAATGAAGAGAGATATACATACAAGGGATGAAGAGAACACGATTAGCAATTCAACGTTACAGGAAAGGTTTGTTTGCTGCAACATGAGAATCGTTGTTTCTAATAACTTTAACTACATCTGAATGAAGAGAGATATACATACAAGGGATGAAGAGAACACGATTAGCAATTCAGCGTTATAGGAAAGGTTTGTTTGCTGCAACATGACAATCATCCTTTGTAGTAACTTTAACTACATCTGAATGAAGAGCGATATACATACAAGGGATGAAGAGAACACGATTAGCAATTCAACGTTACTGGAAAGGTTTGTTTGCTGCAACATCACAATCAACGTTTCTAGAAACTTTAACTACATCTGAATGAAGAGAGATATACATACAAGGGATGAAGAGAAGACGATTAGCAATTCAGCGTTACACGAAAGGTTTGTTTGCTGCAACATAACAATCATCGTTTCTAGTCACTTTAACTACATCTGAATGAAGAGAGATATACATACAAGGGATGAAGAGAACACGATTAGCAATTCAACGTTACAGGAAAGGATTGTTTGCTGCAACAGGACAATCATAGTTTCTAGAAACTTTAACTACATCTGAATGAAGAGAGATATACATACAAGGGATGAAGAGAACACGATTAGCAATTCAACGTTACAGGAAAGGTTTGTTTGCTGCAACATCACAGTCATCGTTTCTAGTAACTTTAACTACATCTGAATGAAGAGAGATATACATACAAGGGATGAAGAGAACACGATTAGCAATTCATCATTACAGGAAAGGTTTGTTTGCTGCAACATGACAATCATCGTTTCTAGTAACTTTAACTACATCAGAGTGAAGAGAGATATACATACCAGGGATGAAGAGAAGACGATTAGCAATTCAGCGTTACACGAAAGGTTTGTTTGCTGCAACATAACAATCATCGTTTCTAGTCACTTTAACTACATCTGAATGAAGAGAGATATACATACAAGGGATGAAGAGAACACGATTAGCAATTCAACGTTACAGGAAAGGATTGTTTGCTGCAACAGGACAATCATAGTTTCTAGAAACTTTAACTACATCTGAATGAAGAGAGATATACATACAAGGGATGAAGAGAACACGATTAGCAATTCAACGTTACAGGAAAGGTTTGTTTGCTGCAACATCACAGTCATCGTTTCTAGTAACTTTAACTACATCTGAATGAAGAGAGATATACATACAAGGGATGAAGAGAACACGATTAGCAATTCAACGTTACTGGAAAGGTTTGTTTGCTGCAACATGACAATCATCGTTTCTAGAAACTTTAACTACATCTGAATGAAGAGAGATATACATACAAGGGATGAAGAGAACACGATTAGCAAGTCATCGTTACAGGAAAGGTTTGTTTGCTGCAACAGGACAATTATAGTTTCTAGAAACTTTAACTACATCTGAATGAAGAGAGATATACATACAAGGGATGAAGAGAACACGATTAGCAATTCAACGTTACAGGAAAGGTTTGTTTGCTGCAACATGAGAATCGTTGTTTCTAATAACTTTAACTACATCTGAATGAAGAGAGATATACATACAAGGGATGAAGAGAACACGATTAGCAATTCAGCGTTATAGGAAAGGTTTGTTTGCTGCAACATGACAATCATCCTTTGTAGTAACTTTAACTACATCTGAATGAAGAGCGATATACATACAAGGGATGAAGAGAACACGATTAGCAATTCAACGTTACTGGAAAGGTTTGTTTGCTGCAACATCACAATCAACGTTTCTAGAAACTTTAACTACATCTGAATGAAGAGAGATATACATACAAGGGATGAAGAGAACACGATTAGCAATTCAGCGTTACACGAAAGGTTTGTTTGCTGCAACATAACAATCATCGTTTCTAGTCACTTTAACTACATCTGAATGAAGAGAGATATACATACAAGGGATGAAGAGAACACGATTAGCAATTCAACGTTACAGGAAAGGATTGTTTGCTGCAACAGGACAATCATAGTTTCTAGAAACTTTAACTACATCTGAATGAAGAGAGATATACATACAAGGGATGAAGAGAACACGATTAGCAATTCAACGTTACAGGAAAGGTTTGTTTGCTGCAACATCACAGTCATCGTTTCTAGTAACTTTAACTACATCTGAATGAAGAGAGATATACATACAAGGGATGAAGAGAACACGATTAGCAATTCAACGTTACTGGAAAGGTTTGTTTGCTGCAACATGACAATCATCGTTTCTAGAAACTTTAACTACATCTGAATGAAGAGAGATATACATACAAGGGATGAAGAGAACACGATTAGCAAGTCATCGTTACAGGAAAGGTTTGTTTGCTGCAACAGGACAATTATAGTTTCTAGAAACTTTAACTACATCTGAATGAAGAGAGATATACATACAAGGGATGAAGAGAACACGATTAGCAATTCAACGTTACAGGAAAGGTTTGTTTGCTGCAACATGAGAATCGTTGTTTCTAATAACTTTAACTACATCTGAATGAAGAGAGATATACATACAAGGGATGAAGAGAACACGATTAGCAATTCAGCGTTATAGGAAAGGTTTGTTTGCTGCAACATGACAATCATCCTTTGTAGTAACTTTAACTACATCTGAATGAAGAGCGATATACATACAAGGGATGAAGAGAACACGATTAGCAATTCAACGTTACTGGAAAGGTTTGTTTGCTGCAACATCACAATCAACGTTTCTAGAAACTTTAACTACATCTGAATGAAGAGAGATATACATACAAGGGATGAAGAGAAGACGATTAGCAATTCAGCGTTACACGAAAGGTTTGTTTGCTGCAACATAACAATCATCGTTTCTAGTCACTTTAACTACATCTGAATGAAGAGAGATATACATACAAGGGATGAAGAGAACACGATTAGCAATTCAACGTTACAGGAAAGGATTGTTTGCTGCAACAGGACAATCATAGTTTCTAGAAACTTTAACTACATCTGAATGAAGAGAGATATACATACAAGGGATGAAGAGAACACGATTAGCAATTCAACGTTACAGGAAAGGTTTGTTTGCTGCAACATCACAGTCATCGTTTCTAGTAACTTTAACTACATCTGAATGAAGAGAGATATACATACAAGGGATGAAGAGAACACGATTAGCAATTCAACGTTACAGGAAAGGTTTGTTTGCTGCAACATCACAGTCATCGTTTCTAGTAACTTTAACTACATCAGAGTGAAGAGAGATATACATACCAGGGATGAAGAGAAGACGATTAGCAATTCAGCGTTACACGAAAGGTTTGTTTGCTGCAACATAACAATCATCGTTTCTAGTCACTTTAAGTACATCTGAATGAAGAGAGATATACATACAAGGGATGAAGAGAACACGATTAGCAATTCAACGTTACAGGAAAGGATTGTTTGCTGCAACAGGACAATCATAGTTTCTAGAAACTTTAACTACATCTGAATGAAGAGAGATATACATACAAGGGATGAAGAGAACACGATTAGCAATTCAACGTTACAGGAAAGGTTTGTTTGCTACAACACGGCCATCATCCTTTCTAGTAACTTTAACTACAACTGAATGAAGAGAGATATACATACAAGGGATGAAGAGAACACGATTAGCAATTCATCGTTACAGGAAAGGTTTGTTTGCTGCAACATGACAATCATCGTTTCTAGTAACTTTAACTACATCAGAGTGAAGAGAGATATACATACCAGGGATGAAGAGAAGACGATTAGCAATTCAGCGTTACACGAAAGGTTTGTTTGCTGCAACATAACAATCATCGTTTCTAGTCACTTTAACTACATCTGAATGAAGAGAGATATACATACAAGGGATGAAGAGAACACGATTAGCAATTCAACGTTACAGGAAAGGATTGTTTGCTGCAACAGGACAATCATAGTTTCTAGAAACTTTAACTACATCTGAATGAAGAGAGATATACATACAAGGGATGAAGAGAACACGATTAGCAATTCAACGTTACAGGAAAGGTTTGTTTGCTGCAACATCACAGTCATCGTTTCTAGTAACTTTAACTACATCTGAATGAAGAGAGATATACATACAAGGGATGAAGAGAACACGATTAGCAATTCAACGTTACTGGAAAGGTTTGTTTGCTGCAACATGACAATCATCGTTTCTAGAAACTTTAACTACATCTGAATGAAGAGAGATATACATACAAGGGATGAAGAGAACACGATTAGCAAGTCATCGTTACAGGAAAGGTTTGTTTGCTGCAACAGGACAATTATAGTTTCTAGAAACTTTAACTACATCTGAATGAAGAGAGATATACATACAAGGGATGAAGAGAACACGATTAGCAATTCAACGTTACAGGAAAGGTTTGTTTGCTGCAACATGAGAATCGTTGTTTCTAATAACTTTAACTACATCTGAATGAAGAGAGATATACATACAAGGGATGAAGAGAACACGATTAGCAATTCAGCGTTATAGGAAAGGTTTGTTTGCTGCAACATGACAATCATCCTTTGTAGTAACTTTAACTACATCTGAATGAAGAGCGATATACATACAAGGGATGAAGAGAACACGATTAGCAATTCAACGTTACTGGAAAGGTTTGTTTGCTGCAACATCACAATCAACGTTTCTAGAAACTTTAACTACATCTGAATGAAGAGAGATATACATACAAGGGATGAAGAGAACACGATTAGCAATTCAGCGTTACACGAAAGGTTTGTTTGCTGCAACATAACAATCATCGTTTCTAGTCACTTTAACTACATCTGAATGAAGAGAGATATACATACAAGGGATGAAGAGAACACGATTAGCAATTCAACGTTACAGGAAAGGATTGTTTGCTGCAACAGGACAATCATAGTTTCTAGAAACTTTAACTACATCTGAATGAAGAGAGATATACATACAAGGGATGAAGAGAACACGATTAGCAATTCAACGTTACAGGAAAGGTTTGTTTGCTGCAACATCACAGTCATCGTTTCTAGTAACTTTAACTACATCTGAATGAAGAGAGATATACATACAAGGGATGAAGAGAACACGATTAGCAATTCAACGTTACTGGAAAGGTTTGTTTGCTGCAACATGACAATCATCGTTTCTAGAAACTTTAACTACATCTGAATGAAGAGAGATATACATACAAGGGATGAAGAGAACACGATTAGCAAGTCATCGTTACAGGAAAGGTTTGTTTGCTGCAACAGGACAATTATAGTTTCTAGAAACTTTAACTACATCTGAATGAAGAGAGATATACATACAAGGGATGAAGAGAACACGATTAGCAATTCAACGTTACAGGAAAGGTTTGTTTGCTGCAACATGAGAATCGTTGTTTCTAATAACTTTAACTACATCTGAATGAAGAGAGATATACATACAAGGGATGAAGAGAACACGATTAGCAATTCAGCGTTATAGGAAAGGTTTGTTTGCTGCAACATGACAATCATCCTTTGTAGTAACTTTAACTACATCTGAATGAAGAGCGATATACATACAAGGGATGAAGAGAACACGATTAGCAATTCAACGTTACTGGAAAGGTTTGTTTGCTGCAACATCACAATCAACGTTTCTAGAAACTTTAACTACATCTGAATGAAGAGAGATATACATACAAGGGATGAAGAGAAGACGATTAGCAATTCAGCGTTACACGAAAGGTTTGTTTGCTGCAACATAACAATCATCGTTTCTAGTCACTTTAACTACATCTGAATGAAGAGAGATATACATACAAGGGATGAAGAGAACACGATTAGCAATTCAACGTTACAGGAAAGGATTGTTTGCTGCAACAGGACAATCATAGTTTCTAGAAACTTTAACTACATCTGAATGAAGAGAGATATACATACAAGGGATGAAGAGAACACGATTAGCAATTCAACGTTACAGGAAAGGTTTTTTGCTGCAACATCACAGTCATCGTTTCTAGTAACTTTAACTACATCTGAATGAAGAGAGATATACATACAAGGGATGAAGAGAACACGATTAGCAATTCAACGTTACTGGAAAGGTTTGTTTGCTGCAACATGACAATCATCGTTTCTAGAAACTTTAACTACATCTGAATGAAGAGAGATATACATACAAGGGATGAAGAGAACACGATTAGCAAGTCATCGTTACAGGAAAGGTTTGTTTGCTGCAACAGGACAATTATAGTTTCTAGAAACTTTAACTACATCTGAATGAAGAGAGATATACATACAAGGGATGAAGAGAACACGATTAGCAATTCAACGTTACAGGAAAGGTTTGTTTGCTGCAACATGAGAATCGTTGTTTCTAATAACTTTAACTACATCTGAATGAAGAGAGATATACATACAAGGGATGAAGAGAACACGATTAGCAATTCAGCGTTATAGGAAAGGTTTGTTTGCTGCAACATGACAATCATCCTTTGTAGTAACTTTAACTACATCTGAATGAAGAGCGATATACATACAAGGGATGAAGAGAACACGATTAGCAATTCAACGTTACTGGAAAGGTTTGTTTGCTGCAACATGACAATCAACGTTTCTAGAAACTTTAACTACATCTGAATGAAGAGAGATATACATACAAGGGATGAAGAGAACACGATTAGCAATTCAACGTTACAGGAAAGGTTTGTTTGCTGCAACACGCCCATCATCGTTTCTAGTAACTTTAACTACATCTGAATGAAGAGAGATATACATACAAGGGATGAAGAGAACACGATTAGCAATTCAACGTTACAGGAAAGGTTTGTTTGCTGTAAAACGGAAATTATCGTTTCTAGAAACTTTAACTACATATGAATGAAGAGACATATACATACAAGGGATGAGGAGAACACGATTAGCAATTCATCATTATAAGAAAGGTTTGTTTGCTGCAACATGGCAATCATCGTTTCTAGTAACTTTAACAACATCTGAATGAAGAGAGATATACATACAAGGGATGAAGAGAACACGATTAGTAATTCAACGTTAGAGGAAGGATTTGTTTGCTGCAACATGACAATCATTGTTTCTAGTAACTTTAACTACATCTGAATGAAGCGAGATATACATACCAGGGATGAAGAGAACACGATTAGCAATTCAGCGTTATAGGAAAGGTTTGTTTGCTGCAACATGACAATCATCCTTTGTAGTAACTTTAACTACATCTGAATGAAGAGAGATATACATACAAGGGATGAAGAGAACACGATTAGCAATTCAACGTTACTGGAAAGGTTTGTTTGCTGCAACATCACAATCATCGTTTCTAGAAACTTTAACTACATCTGAATGAAGAGAGATATACATACAAGGGATGAAGAGAACACGATTAGCAATTCAACGTTACAGGAAAGGTTTGTTTGCTGCAACACGGCCATCATCGTTTCTAGTAACTTTAACTACATCTGAATGAAGAGTGATATACATACAAGGGATGAAGAGAACACGATTAGCAATTCAACGTTACAGGAAAGGTTTGTTTGCTGCAAAACGGAAATTATCGTTTCTAGAAACTTTAACTACATCTGAATGAAGAGACATATACATACAAGGGATGAGGAGAACACGATTAGCAATTCATCATTATAAGAAAGGTTTGTTTGCTGCAACATGGCAATCATCGTTTCTAGTAACTTTAACAACAGCTGAATGAAGCGAGATATACATACAAGGGATGAAGAGAACACGATTAGTAATTCAACGTTACAGGAAAGATTTGTTTGCTGCAACATGACAATCATCGTTTCTAGTAACTTTAACTACATCAGAGTGAAGAGAGATATACATACCAGGGATGAAGAGAAGACGATTAGCAATTCAGCGTTACACGAAAGGTTTGTTTGCTGCAACATCACAATCAACGTTTCTAGAAACTTTAACTACATCTGAATGAAGAGAGATATACATACAAGGGATGAAGAGAAGACGATTAGCAATTCAGCGTTACACGAAAGGTTTGTTTGCTGCAACATAACAATCATCGTTTCTAGTCACTTTAACTACATCTGAATGAAGAGAGATATACATACAAGGGATGAAGAGAACACGATTAGCAATTCAACGTTACAGGAAAGGATTGTTTGCTGCAACAGGACAATCATAGTTTCTAGAAACTTTAACTACATCTGAATGAAGAGAGATATACATACAAGGGATGAAGAGAACACGATTAGCAATTCAACGTTACAGGAAAGGTTTTTTGCTGCAACATCACAGTCATCGTTTCTAGTAACTTTAACTACATCTGAATGAAGAGAGATATACATACAAGGGATGAAGAGAACACGATTAGCAATTCAACGTTACTGGAAAGGTTTGTTTGCTGCAACATGACAATCATCGTTTCTAGAAACTTTAACTACATCTGAATGAAGAGAGATATACATACAAGGGATGAAGAGAACACGATTAGCAAGTCATCGTTACAGGAAAGGTTTGTTTGCTGCAACAGGACAATTATAGTTTCTAGAAACTTTAACTACATCTGAATGAAGAGAGATATACATACAAGGGATGAAGAGAACACGATTAGCAATTCAACGTTACAGGAAAGGTTTGTTTGCTGCAACATGAGAATCGTTGTTTCTAATAACTTTAACTACATCTGAATGAAGAGAGATATACATACAAGGGATGAAGAGAACACGATTAGCAATTCAGCGTTATAGGAAAGGTTTGTTTGCTGCAACATGACAATCATCCTTTGTAGTAACTTTAACTACATCTGAATGAAGAGCGATATACATACAAGGGATGAAGAGAACACGATTAGCAATTCAACGTTACTGGAAAGGTTTGTTTGCTGCAACATGACAATCAACGTTTCTAGAAACTTTAACTACATCTGAATGAAGAGAGATATACATACAAGGGATGAAGAGAACACGATTAGCAATTCAACGTTACAGGAAAGGTTTGTTTGCTGCAACACGCCCATCATCGTTTCTAGTAACTTTAACTACATCTGAATGAAGAGAGATATACATACAAGGGATGAAGAGAACACGATTAGCAATTCAACGTTACAGGAAAGGTTTGTTTGCTGTAAAACGGAAATTATCGTTTCTAGAAACTTTAACTACATATGAATGAAGAGACATATACATACAAGGGATGAGGAGAACACGATTAGCAATTCATCATTATAAGAAAGGTTTGTTTGCTGCAACATGGCAATCATCGTTTCTAGTAACTTTAACAACATCTGAATGAAGAGAGATATACATACAAGGGATGAAGAGAACACGATTAGTAATTCAACGTTAGAGGAAGGATTTGTTTGCTGCAACATGACAATCATTGTTTCTAGTAACTTTAACTACATCTGAATGAAGCGAGATATACATACCAGGGATGAAGAGAACACGATTAGCAATTCAGCGTTATAGGAAAGGTTTGTTTGCTGCAACATGACAATCATCCTTTGTAGTAACTTTAACTACATCTGAATGAAGAGAGATATACATACAAGGGATGAAGAGAACACGATTAGCAATTCAACGTTACTGGAAAGGTTTGTTTGCTGCAACATCACAATCATCGTTTCTAGAAACTTTAACTACATCTGAATGAAGAGAGATATACATACAAGGGATGAAGAGAACACGATTAGCAATTCAACGTTACAGGAAAGGTTTGTTTGCTGCAACACGGCCATCATCGTTTCTAGTAACTTTAACTACATCTGAATGAAGAGTGATATACATACAAGGGATGAAGAGAACACGATTAGCAATTCAACGTTACAGGAAAGGTTTGTTTGCTGCAAAACGGAAATTATCGTTTCTAGAAACTTTAACTACATCTGAATGAAGAGACATATACATACAAGGGATGAGGAGAACACGATTAGCAATTCATCATTATAAGAAAGGTTTGTTTGCTGCAACATGGCAATCATCGTTTCTAGTAACTTTAACAACAGCTGAATGAAGCGAGATATACATACAAGGGATGAAGAGAACACGATTAGTAATTCAACGTTACAGGAAAGATTTGTTTGCTGCAACATGACAATCATCGTTTCTAGTAACTTTAACTACATCAGAGTGAAGAGAGATATACATACCAGGGATGAAGAGAAGACGATTAGCAATTCAGCGTTACACGAAAGGTTTGTTTGCTGCAACATAACAATCATCGTTTCTAGTCACTTTAACTACATCTGAATGAAGAGAGATATACATACAAGGGATGAAGAGAACACGATTAGCAATTCAACGTTACAGGAAAGGATTCTTTGCTGCAACATGACAATCATCGTTTCTAGAAACTTTAACTACATCTGAATGAAGAGAGATATACATACAAGGGATGAAGAGAACACGATTAGCAAGTCATCGTTACAGGAAAGGTTTGTTTGCTGCAAAAGGACAATCATAGTTTCTAGAAACTTTAACTACATCTGAATGAAGAGAGATATACATACAAGGGATGAAGAGAACACGATTAGCAATTCAACGTTACAGGAAAGGTTTGTTTCCTGCAATATGACAATCATCCTTTCTAGTAACTTTAACTACATGTGAATGAAGAGAGATATACATACAAGGGATGAAGAGAACACGATTAGCAATTCAACGTTACAGGAAAGGTTTGTTTGCTGCAACATCACAGTCATCGTTTCTAGTAACTTTAACTACATCTGAATGAAGAGAGATATACATTCGAGGGATGAAGAGAACACGATTAGCAATTCAACGTTACATTAAAGGTTTGTTTGCTGCAACATGACAATCATTGTTTCTAATAACTTTAACTAAATCTGAATGAAGAGAGATATACATACAAGGGATGAAGAGAACACGATTAGCAATTCAATGTTACAGGAAAGGTTTGTTTCCTGCAATATGACAATCATCCTTTCTAGTAACTTTAACTACATCTGCATTAAGAGAGATATACATACAAGGGATGAAGAGAACACAATTAGCAATTCAACGTTACAGGAAAGATTTGTTTGCTGCAACACGGCCATCATCCTTTCTAGTAACTTTAACTACATCTGAATGAAGAGAGATATACATACAAGGGATGAAGAGAACACGATTAGCAATTCAACGTTAAAGGAAAGGTTTGTCTGCTGCAACATGACAATCATCCTTTCTAGTAACTTTAACTACATCTGAATGAAGAGAGATATACATACAAGGGATGAAGAGAACACGATTAGCAATTCAACGTTACAGGAAAGGTTTGTTTGCTGCAACATGAGAATCGTTGTTTCTAATAACTTTAACTACATCTGAATGAAGAGAGATATACATACAAGGGATGAAGAGAACACGATTAGTAATTCAACGTTACAGGAAAGATTTGTTTGCTGCAACATGACAATCATTGTCTCTAGTAACTTTAACTACATCTGAATGAAGTGAGATATACATACCAGGGATGAAGAGAACACGATTAGCAATTCAGCGTTATAGGAAAGGTTTGTTTGCTGCAACATGACAATCATTGTTTCTAGTAACTTTAACTACATCTGAATGAAGAGAGATATACATACAAGGGATGAAGAGAACACGATTAGCAATTCAACGTTACAGGAAAGGTTTGTTTGCTGCAAAATGGAAATTATCGTTTCTAGAAACTTTAACTACATCTGAATGAAGAGACATATACATACAAGGGATGAAGAGAACACGATTAGCAATTCATCATTATAGGAAAGGTTTGTTTGCTGCAACATGGCAATCATCGTTTCTAGTAACTTTAACAACATCTGAATGAAGAGAGATATACATACAAGGGATGAAGAGAACACGATTAGTAATTCAACGTTAGAGGAAGGATTTGTTTGCTGCAACATGACAATCATTGTTTCTAGTAACTTTAACTACATCTGAATGAAGCGAGATATACATACCAGGGATGAAGAGAACACGATTAGCAATTCAGCGTTATAGGAAAGGTTTGTTTGCTGCAACATGACAATCATCCTTTGTAGTAACTTTAACTACATCTGAATGAAGAGAGATATACATACAAGGGATGAAGAGAACACGATTAGCAATTCAACGTTACTGGAAAGGTTTGTTTGCTGCAACATCACAATCATCGTTTCTAGAAACTTTAACTACATCTGAATGAAGAGAGATATACATACAAGGGATGAAGAGAACACGATTAGCAATTCAACGTTACAGGAAAGGTTTGTTTGCTGCAACACGGCCATCATCGTTTCTAGTAACTTTAACTACATCTGAATGAAGAGTGATATACATACAAGGGATGAAGAGAACACGATTAGCAATTCAACGTTACAGGAAAGGTTTGTTTGCTGCAAAACGGAAATTATCGTTTCTAGAAACTTTAACTACATCTGAATGAAGAGACATATACATACAAGGGATGAGGAGAACACGATTAGCAATTCATCATTATAAGAAAGGTTTGTTTGCTGCAACATGGCAATCATCGTTTCTAGTAACTTTAACAACAGCTGAATGAAGAGAGATATACATACAAGGGATGAAGAGAACACGATTAGTAATTCAACGTTACAGGAAAGATTTGTTTGCTGCAACATGACAATCATTGTTTCTAGTAACTTTAACTACATCTGAATGAAGCGAGATATTCATACCAGGGATGAAGAGAACACGTTTAGCAATTCAGCGTTATAGGAAAGGTTTGTTTGCTGCAACATGACAATCATCGTTTCTAGTAACTTTAACTACATCAGAGTGAAGAGAGATATACATACCAGGGATGAAGAGAAGACGATTAGCAATTCAGCGTTACACGAAAGGTTTGTTTGCTGCAACATAACAATCATCGTTTCTAGTCACTTTAACTACATCTGAATGAAGAGAGATATACATACAAGGGATGAAGAGAACACGATTAGCAATTCAACGTTACAGGAAAGGATTCTTTGCTGCAACATGACAATCATCGTTTCTAGAAACTTTAACTACATCTGAATGAAGAGAGATATACATACAAGGGATGAAGAGAACACGATTAGCAAGTCATCGTTACAGGAAAGGTTTGTTTGCTGCAAAAGGACAATCATAGTTTCTAGAAACTTTAACTACATCTGAATGAAGAGAGATATACATACAAGGGATGAAGAGAACACGATTAGCAATTCAACGTTACAGGAAAGGTTTGTTTCCTGCAATATGACAATCATCCTTTCTAGTAACTTTAACTACATCTGAATGAAGAGAGATATACATACAAGGGATGAAGAGAACACGATTAGCAATTCAACGTTACAGGAAAGGTTTGTTTGCTGCAACATCACAGTCATCGTTTCTAGTAACTTTAACTACATCTGAATGAAGAGAGATATACATACGAGGGATGAAGAGAACACGATTAGCAATTCAACGTTACATTAAAGGTTTGTTTGCTGCAACATGACAATCATTGTTTCTAATAACTTTAACTAAATCTGAATGAAGAGAGATATACATAAAAGGGATGAAGAGAACACGATTAGCAATTCAATGTTACAGGAAAGGTTTGTTTCCTGCAATATGACAATCATCCTTTCTAGTAACTTTAACTACATCTGCATTAAGAGAGATATACATACAAGGGATGAAGAGAACACAATTAGCAATTCAACGTTACAGGAAAGATTTGTTTGCTGCAACACGGCCATCATCCTTTCTAGTAACTTTAACTACATCTGAATGAAGAGAGATATACATACAAGGGATGAAGAGAACACGATTAGCAATTCAACGTTAAAGGAAAGGTTTGTCTGCTGCAACATGACAATCATCCTTTCTAGTAACTTTAACTACATCTGAATGAAGAGAGATATACATACAAGGGATGAAGAGAACACGATTAGCAATTCAACGTTACAGGAAAGGTTTGTTTGCTGCAACATGAGAATCGTTGTTTCTAATAACTTTAACTACATCTGAATGAAGAGAGATATACATACAAGGGATGAAGAGAACACGATTAGTAATTCAACGTTACAGGAAAGATTTGTTTGCTGCAACATGACAATCATTGTCTCTAGTAACTTTAACTACATCTGAATGAAGTGAGATATACATACCAGGGATGAAGAGAACACGATTAGCAATTCAGCGTTATAGGAAAGGTTTGTTTGCTGCAACATGACAATCATCGTTTCTAGTAACTTTAACTACATCTGAATGAAGAGAGATATACATACAAGGGATGAAGAGAACACGATTAGCAATTCAACGTTACAGGAAAGGTTTGTTTGCTGCAAAATGGAAATTATCGTTTCTAGAAACTTTAACTACATCTGAATGAAGAGACATATACATACAAGGGATGAAGAGAACACGATTAGCAATTCATCATTATAGGAAAGGTTTGTTTGCTGCAACATGGCAATCATCGTTTCTAGTAACTTTAACAACATCTGAATGAAGAGAGATATACATACAAGGGATGAAGAGAACACGATTAGCAATTCAACGTTACAGGAAAGGTTTGTTTGCTGCAAAATGACAATCATCGTTTCTAGTAACTTTAACTACATCTGAATGAAGAGAGATATACATACAAGGGATGAAGAGAACACGATTAGCAATTCAACGTTACAGGAAAGGTTTGTTTGCTGCAACATCACAGTCATCGTTTCTAGTAACTTTAACTACATCTGAATGAAGAGAGATATACATACGAGGGATGAAGAGAACACGATTAGCAATTCAACGTTACATTAAAGGTTTGTTTGCTGCAACATGACAATCATTGTTTCTAATAACTTTAACTAAATCTGAATGAAGAGAGATATACATACAAGGGATGAAGAGAACACGATTAGCAATTCAATGTTACAGGAAAGGTTTGTTTCCTGCAATATGACAATCATCCTTTCTAGTAACTTTAACTACATCTGCATTAAGAGAGATATACATACAAGGGATGAAGAGAACACAATTAGCAATTCAACGTTACAGGAAAGATTTGTTTGCTGCAACACGGCCATCATCCTTTCTAGTAACTTTAACTACATCTGAATGAAGAGAGATATACATACAAGGGATGAAGAGAACACGATTAGCAATTCAACGTTAAAGGAAAGGTTTGTCTGCTGCAACATGACAATCATCCTTTCTAGTAACTTTAACTACATCTGAATGAAGAGAGATATACATACAAGGGATGAAGAGAACACGATTAGCAATTCAACGTTACAGGAAAGGTTTGTTTGCTGCAACATGAGAATCGTTGTTTCTAATAACTTTAACTACATCTGAATGAAGAGAGATATACATACAAGGGATGAAGAGAACACGATTAGTAATTCAACGTTACAGGAAAGATTTGTTTGCTGCAACATGACAATCATTGTCTCTAGTAACTTTAACTACATCTGAATGAAGTGAGATATACATACCAGGGATGAAGAGAACACGATTAGCAATTCAGCGTTATAGGAAAGGTTTGTTTGCTGCAACATGACAATCATCGTTTCTAGTAACTTTAACTACATCTGAATGAAGAGAGATATACATACAAGGGATGAAGAGAACACGATTAGCAATTCAACGTTACAGGAAAGGTTTGTTTGCTGCAAAATGGAAATTATCGTTTCTAGAAACTTTAACTACATCTGAATGAAGAGACATATACATAAAAGGGATGAAGAGAACACGATTAGCAATTCATCATTATAGGAAAGGTTTGTTTGCTGCAACATGGCAATCATCGTTTCTAGTAACTTTAACAACATCTGAATGAAGAGAGATATACATACAAGGGATGAAGAGAACACGATTAGCAATTCAACGTTACAGGAAAGGTTTGTTTGCTGCAAAATGACAATCATCGTTTCTAGTAACTTTAACTACATCTGAATGAAGAGAGATATACATACAAGGGATGAAGAGAACACGATTAGCAATTCAACGTTACAGGAAAGGTTTGTTTGCTGCAACACGGCCATTATCGTTTCTAGTAACTTTAACTACATCTGAATGAAGCGAGATATACATACAAGGGATGAAGAGAACACGATTAGCAATTCAACGTTACAGGAAAGGTTTGTTTGCTGCAACATGTCAATCATCGTTTCTAGTAACTTTAACTACATCTGAATGAAGAGAGATATACATACAAGGGATGAAGAGAACACGATTAGCAATTCAATGTTACAGGAAAGGTTTGTTTGCTACAACACGGCCATCATCCTTTCTAGTAACTTTAACTACAACTGAATGAAGAGAGATATACATACAAGGGATGAAGAGAACACGATTAGCAATTCATCATTACAGGAAAGGTTTGTTTGCTGCAACATGACAATCATCGTTTCTAGTAACTTTAACTACATCAGAGTGAAGAGAGATATACATACCAGGGATGAAGAGAAGACGATTAGCAATTCAGCGTTACACGAAAGGTTTGTTTGCTGCAACATAACAATCATCGTTTCTAGTCACTTTAACTACATCTGAATGAAGAGAGATATACATACAAGGGATGAAGAGAACACGATTAGCAATTCAACGTTACAGGAAAGGATTGTTTGCTGCAACAGGACAATCATAGTTTCTAGAAACTTTAACTACATCTGAATGAAGAGAGATATACATACAAGGGATGAAGAGAACACGATTAGCAATTCAACGTTACAGGAAAGGTTTGTTTCCTGCAATATGACAATCATCCTTTCTAGTAACTTTAACTACATCTGAATGAAGAGAGATATACATACAAGGGATGAAGAGAACACGATTAGCAATTCAACGTTACAGGAAAGGTTTGTTTGCTGCAACATCACAGTCATCGTTTCTAGTAACTTTAACTACATCTGAATGAAGAGAGATATACATACAAGGGATGAAGAGAACATGATTAGCAATTCAACGTTACAGGAAAGGTTTGTTTGCTGCAACACGGCCATCATCGTTTCTAGTAACTTTAACTACATCTGAATGAAGAGAGAAATACATACAAGGGATGAAGAGAACACGATTAGCAATTCAACGTTACAGGAAAGGTTTGTTTGCTGCAACACGGCCATTATCGTTTCTAGTAACTTTAACTACATCTGAATGAAGCGAGATATACATACAAGGGATGAAGAGAACACGATTAGCAATTCAACGTTACAGGAAAGGTTTGTTTGCTGCAACATGACAATCATAGTTTCTAGAAACTTTAACTACATCTGAATGAAGCGAGATATACATACCAGGGATGAAGAGAACACGATTAGCAATTCAGCGTTATAGGAAAGGTTTGTTTGCTGCAACATGACAATCATCCTTTGTAGTAACTTTAACTACATCTGAAGGAAGAGAGATATACATACAAGGGATGAAGAGAACACGATTAGCAATTCAACGTTACTGGAAAGGTTTGTTTGCTGCAACATCACAATCATCGTTTCTAGAAACTTTAACTACATCTGAATGACGAGAGATATACATACAAGGGATGAAGAGAACACGATTAGCAATTCAACGTTACAGGAAAGGTTTGTTTGCTGCAACACGGCCATCATCGTTTCTAGTAACTTTAACTACATCTGAATGAAGAGAGATATACATACAAGGGATGAAGAGAAGACGATTAGCAATTCAACGTTACAGGAAAGGTTTGTTTGCTGTAAAACGGAAATTATCGTTTCTAGAAACTTTAACTACATCTGAATGAAGAGACATATACATACAAGGGATGAGGAGAACACGATTAGCAATTCATCATTATAAGAAAGGTTTCTTTGCTGCAACATGGCAATCATCGTTTCTAGTAACTTTAACAACATCTGAATGAAGAGAGATATACATACAAGGGATGAAGAGAACACGATTAGTAATTCAACGTTAGAGGAAAGATTTGTTTGCTGCAACATGACAATCATTGTTTCTAGTAACTTTAACTACATCTGAATGAAGCGAGATATACATACCAGGGATGAAGAGAACACGATTAGCAATTCAGCGTTATAGGAAAGGTTTGTTTGCTGCAACATGACAATCATCCGTTGTAGTAACTTTAACTACATCTGAATGAAGAGAGATATACATACAAGGGATGAAGAGAACACGATTCGCAATTCAACGTTACTGGAAAGGTTTGTTTGCTGCAACATCACAATCATCGTTTCTAGAAACTTTAACTACATCTGAATGAAGAGAGATATACATACAAGGGATGAAGAGAACACGATTAGCAATTCAACGTTACAGGAAAGGTTTGTTTGCTGCAACACGGCCATCATCGTTTCTAGTAACTTTAACTACATCTGAATGAAGAGAGATATACATACAAGGGATGAAGAGAACACGATTAGCAATTCAACGTTACAGGAAAGGTTTGTTTGCTGCAAAACGGAAATTATCGTTTCTAGAAACTTTAACTACATCTGAATGAAGAGACATATACATACAAGGGATGAGGAGAACACGATTAGCAATTCATCATTATAAGAAAGGTTTGTTTGCTGCAACATGGCAATCATCGTTTCTAGTAACTTTAACAACATCTGAATGAAGAGAGATATACATACAAGGGATGAAGAGAACACGATTAGTAATTCAACGTTACAGGAAAGATTTGTTTGCTGCAACATGACAATCATTGTTTCTAGTAACTTTAACTACATCTGAATGAAGCGAGATATTCATACCAGGGATGAAGAGAACACGTTTAGCAATTCAGCGTTATAGGAAAGGTTTGTTTGCTGCAACATGACAATCATCGTTTCTAGTAACTTTAACTACATCAGAGTGAAGAGAGATATACATACCAGGGTTGAAGAGAAGACGATTAGCAATTCAGCGTTACACGAAAGGTTTGTTTGCTGCAACATAACAATCATCGTTTCTAGTCACTTTAACTACATCTGAATGAAGAGAGATATACATACAAGGGATGAAGAGAACACGATTAGCAATTCAACGTTACAGGAAAGGATTCTTTGCTGCAACATGACAATCATCGTTTCTAGAAACTTTAACTACATCTGAATGAAGAGAGATATACATACAAGGGATGAAGAGAACACGATTAGCAAGTCATCGTTACAGGAAAGGTTTGTTTGCTGCAACAGGACAATCATAGTTTCTAGAAACTTTAACTACATCTGAATGAAGAGAGATATACATACAAGGAATGAAGAGAACACGATTAGCAATTCAACGTTACAGGAAAGGTTTGTTTCCTGCAATATGACAATCATCCTTTCTAGTAACTTTAACTACATCTGAATGAAGAGAGATATACATACAAGGGATGAAGAGAACACGATTAGCAATTCAACGTTACAGGAAAGGTTTGTTTGCTGCAACATCACAGTCATCGTTTCTAGTAACTTTAACTACATCTGAATGAAGAGAGATATACATACAAGGGATGAAGAGAACACGATTAGCAATTCAACGTTACAGGAAAGGTTTGTTTGCTGCAACACGGCCATCATCGTTTCTAGTAACTTTAACTACATCTGAATGAAGAGAGATATACATACAAGGGATGAAGAGAACACGATTAGCAATTCAACGTTACAGGAAAGGTTTGTTTGCTGCAACATGACAATCATCCTTTCTAGTAACTTTAACTACATCTGAATGAAGAGTGATATACATACAAGGGATGAAGAGAACACGATTAGCAATTCAACGTTACAGGAAAGGTTTGTCTGCTGCAACATGACAATCATCCTTTCTAGTAACTTTAACTACATCTGAATGAAGAGAGATATATATACAAGGGATGAAGAGACAACGTTACAGGAAAGATTTGTTTGCTGCAACATGACAATCATTGTCTCTAGTAACTTTAACTACATCTGAATGAAGCGAGATATACATACCAGGGATGAAGAGAACACGATTAGCAATTCAGCGTTATAGGAAAGGTTTGTTTGCTGCAACATGACAATCATCGTTTCTAGTAACTTTAACTACATCTGAATGAAGAGAGATATACATACAAGGGTGAAGAGAACACGATTAGCAATTCAACGTTACAGGAAAGGTTTGTTTGCTGCAAAATGGAAATTATCGTTTCTAGAAACTTTAACTACATCTGAATGAAGAGACATATACATACAAGGGATAAAGAGAACACTATTAGCAATTCATCATTATAGGAAAGGTTTGTTTGCTGCAACATGGCAATCATCGTTTCTAGTAACTTTAACAACATCTGAATGAAGAGAGATATACATACAAGGGATGAAGAGAACACGATTAGTACACGATTAGCAATTCAACATTATAAGAAAGGTTTGTTTGCTGCAACATGGCAATCATCGTTTCTAGTAACTTTAACAACATCTGAATGAAGAGAGATATACATACAAGGGATGAAGAGAACACGATTAGTAATTCAACGTTACAGGAAAGATTTGTTTGCTGCAACATGACAATCATTGTTTCTAGTAACTTTAACTACATCTGAATGAAGCGAGATATTCATACCAGGGATGAAGAGAACACGTTTAGCAATTCAGCGTTATAGGAAAGGTTTGTTTGCTGCAACATGACAATCATCGTTTCTAGTAACTTTAACTACATCAGAGTGAAGAGAGATATACATACCAGGGATGAAGAGAAGACGATTAGCAATTCAGCGTTACACGAAAGGTTTGTTTGCTGCAACATAACAATCATCGTTTCTAGTCACTTTAACTACATCTGAATGAAGAGAGATATACATACAAGGGATGAAGAGAACACGATTAGCAATTCAACGTTACAGGAAAGGATTCTTTGCTGCAACATGACAATCATCGTTTCTAGAAACTTTAACTACATCTGAATGAAGAGAGATATACATACAAGGGATGAAGAGAACACGATTAGCAAGTCATCGTTACAGGAAAGGTTTGTTTGCTGCAACAGGAAAATCATAGTTTCTATAAACTTTAACTACATCTGAATGAAGAGAGATATACATACAAGGGATGAAGAGAACACGATTAGCAATTCAACGTTACAGGAAAGGTTTGTTTCCTGCAATATGACAATCATCCTCTCTAGTAACTTTAACTACATCTGAATGAAGAGAGATATACATACAAGGGATGAAGAGAACACGATTAGCAATTCAACGTTACAGGAAAGGTTTGTTTGCTGCAACATCACAGTCATCGTTTCTAGTAACTTTAACTACATCTGAATGAAGAGAGATATACATACAAGGGATGAAGAGAACACGATTAGCAATTCAACGTTACAGGAAAGGTTTGTTTGCTGCAACACGGCCATCATCGTTTCTAGTAACTTTAACTACATCTGAATGAAGAGAGATATACATACAAGGGATGAAGAGAACACGATTAGCAATTCAACGTTACAGGAAAGGTTTGTTTGCTGCAACATGACAATCATCCTTTCTAGTAACTTTAACTACATCTGAATGAAGAGTGATATACATACAAGGGATGAAGAGAACACGATTAGCAATTCAACGTTACAGGAAAGGTTTGTCTGCTGCAACATGACAATCATCCTTTCTAGTAACTTTAACTACATCTGAATGAAGAGAGATATACATACAAGGGATGAAGAGACAACGTTACAGGAAAGATTTGTTTGCTGCAACATGACAATCATTGTCTCTAGTAACTTTAACTACATCTGAATGAAGCGAGATATACATACCATGGATGAAGAGAACACGATTAGCAATTCAGCGTTATAGGAAAGGTTTGTTTGCTGCAACATGACAATCATCGTTTCTAGTAACTTTAACTACATCTGAATGAAGAGAGATATACATACAAGGGTGAAGAGAACACGATTAGCAATTCAACGTTACAGGAAAGGTTTGTTTGCTGCAAAATGGAAATTATCGTTTCTAGAAACTTTAACTACATCTGAATGAAGAGACATATACATACAAGGGATGAAGAGAACACTATTAGCAATTCATCATTATAGGAAAGGTTTGTTTGCTGCAACATGGCAATCATCGTTTCTAGTAACTTTAACAACATCTGAATGAAGAGAGATATACATACAAGGGATGAAGAGAACACGATTAGTAATTCAACGTTACAGGAAAGATTTGTTTGCTGCAACATGACAATCATTGTTTTTAGTAACTTTAACTACATCTGAATGAAGAGTGATATACATACAAGGGATGAAGAGAACACGATTAGCAATTCAACGTTACAGGAAAGGTTTGTTTGCTGCAAAATGACAATCATCGTTTCTAGTAACTTTAACTACATCTGAATGAAGAGAGATATACATACAAGGGATGAAGAGAACACGATTAGCAATTCAACGTTACAGGAAAGGTTTGTTTGCTGCAACACGGCCATTATCGTTTCTAGTAACTTTAACTACATCTGAATGAAGCGAGATATACATACAAGGGATGAAGAGAACACGATTAGCAATTCAACGTTATAGGAAAGGTTTGTTTGCTGCAACATGACAATCATCGTTTCTAGTAACTTTAACTACATCTGAATGAAGAGAGATATACATACAAGGGATGAAGAGAACACGATTAGCAATTCAACATTACAGGAAAGGTTTGTTTTCTGCAACATGACAATCATTGTTTCTAATAACTTTAACTACATCTGAATGAAGAGAGATATACATACAAGGGATGAAGAGAACACGATTAGCAATTCAACGTTACTGGAAAGGTTTGTTTGCTGCAACATGACAATCATCGTTTCTAGAAACTTTAACTACATCTGAATGAAGAGAGATATACATACAAGGGATGAAGAGAACACGATTAGCAAGTCATCGTTACAGGAAAGGTTTGTTTGCTGCAACAGGACAATCATAGTTTCTAGAAACTTTAACTACATCTGATTGAAGAGAGATATACATACAAGGGATGAAGAGAACACGATTAGCAATTCAACGTTACAGGAAAGGTTTGTTTGCTGCAACATGAGAATCGTTGTTTCTAATAACTAACTACATCTGAATGAAGAGAGATATACATACAAGGGATGAAGAGAACACGATTAGTAATTCAACGTTACAGGAAAGATTTGTTTGCTGCAACATGACAATCATTGTTTCTAGTAACTTTAACTACATCTGAATGAAGCGAGATATACATACCAGGGATGAAGAGAACACGATTAGCAATTCAGCGTTATAGGAAAGGTTTGTTTGCTGCATCATGACAATCATCCTTTGTAGTAACTTTAACTACATCTGAAGGAAGAGAGATATACATACAAGGGATGAAGAGAACACGATTAGCAATTCAACGTTACTGGAAAGGTTTGTTTGCTGCAACATCACAATCATCGTTTCTAGAAACTTTAACTACATCTGAATGAAGAGAGATATACATACAAGGGATGAAGAGAACACGATTAGCAATTCAACGTTACAGGAAAGGTTTGTTTGCTGCAACACGGCCATCATCGTTTCTAGTAACTTTAACTACATCTGAATGAAGAGAGATATACATACAAGGGATGAAGAGAACACGATTAGCAATTCAACGTTACAGGAAAGGTTTGTTTGCTGTAAAACGGAAATTATCGTTTCTAGAAACTTTAACTACATCTGAATGAAGAGACATATACATACAAGGGATGAGGAGAACACGATTAGCAATTCATCATTATAAGAAAGGTTTCTTTGCTGCAACATGGCAATCATCGTTTCTAGTAACTTTAACAACATCTGAATGAAGAGAGATATACATACAAGGGATGAAGAGAACACGATTAGTAATTTAAACGTTAGAGGAAAGATTTGTTTGCTGCAACATGACAATCATTGTTTCTAGTAACTTTAACTGCATCTGAATGAAGCGAGATATACATACCAGGGATGAAGAGAACACGATTAGCAATTCAGCGTTATAGGAAAGGTTTGTTTGCTGCAACATGACAATCATCCTTTGTAGTAACTTTAACTACATCTGAATGAAGAGAGATATACATACAAGGGATGAAGAGAACACGATTAGCAATTCAACGTTACTGGAAAGGTTTGTTTGCTGCAACATCACAATCATCGTTTCTAGTAACTTTAACTACATCTGAATGAAGAGAGATATACATACAAGGGATGAAGAGAACACGATTAGCAATTCAACGTTACAGGAAAGGTTTGTTTGCTGCAAAACGGAAATTATCGTTTCTAGAAACTTTAACTACATCTGAATGAAGAGACATATACATACAAGGGATGAGGAGAACACGATTAGCAATTCATCATTATAAGAAAGGTTTGTTTGCTGCAACATGGCAATCATCGTTTCTAGTAACTTTAACAACATCTGAATGAAGAGAGATATACATACAAGGGATGAAGAGAACACGATTAGTAATTCAACGTTACAGGAAAGATTTGTTTGCTGCAACATGACAATCATTGTTTCTAGTAACTTTAACTACATCTGAATGAAGCGAGATATTCATACCAGGGATGAAGAGAACACGTTTAGCAATTCAGCGTTATAGGAAAGGTTTGTTTGCTGCAACATGACAATCATCGTTTCTAGTAACTTTAACTACATCAGAGTGAAGAGAGATATACATACCAGGGATGAAGAGAAGACGATTAGCAATTCAGCGTTACACGAAAGGTTTGTTTGCTGCAACATAACAATCATCGTTTCTAGTCACTTTAACTACATCTGAATGAAGAGAGATATACATACAAGGGATGAAGAGAAGACGATTAGCAATTCAACGTTACAGGAAAGGATTCTTTGCTGCAACATGACAATCATCGTTTCTAGAAACTTTAACTACATCTGAATGAAGAGAGATATACATACAAGGGATGAAGAGAACACGATTAGCAAGTCATCGTTACAGGAAAGGTTTGTTTGCTGCAACAGGAAAATCATAGTTTCTATAAACTTTAACTACATCTGAATGAAGAGAGATATACATACAAGGGATGAAGAGAACACGATTAGCAATTCAACGTTACAGGAAAGGTTTGTTTCCTGCAATATGACAATCATCCTCTCTAGTAACTTTAACTACATCTGAATGAAGAGAGATATACATACAAGGGATGAAGAGAACACGATTAGCAATTCAACGTTACAGGAAAGGTTTGTTTGCTGCAACATCACAGTCATCGTTTCTAGTAACTTTAACTACATCTGAATGAAGAGAGATATACATACAAGGGATGAAGAGAACACGATTAGCAATTCAACGTTACAGGAAAGGTTTGTTTGCTGCAACACGGCCATCATCGTTTCTAGTAACTTTAACTACATCTGAATGAAGAGAGATATACATACAAGGGATGAAGAGAACACGATTAGCAATTCAACGTTACAGGAAAGGTTTGTTTGCTGCAACATGACAATCATCCTTTCTAGTAACTTTAACTACATCTGAATGAAGAGTGATATACATACAAGGGATGAAGAGAACACGATTAGCAATTCAACGTTACAGGAAAGGTTTGTCTGCTGCAACATGACAATCATCCTTTCTAGTAACTTTAACTACATCTGAATGAAGAGAGATATACATACAAGGGATGAAGAGAACACGATTAGCAATTCAACGTTACAGGAAAGGTTTGTTTGCTGCAACATGAGAATCGTTGTTTCTAATAACTTTAACTACATCTCAATGAAGAGAGATATACATACAAGGGATGAAGAGAACACGATTAGTAATTCAACGTTACAGAAAAGATTTGTTTGCTGCAACATGACAATCATTGTTTCTAGTAACTTTAACTACATCTGAATGAAGCGAGATATACATACCAGGGATGAAGAGAACACAATTAACAATTCAGCGTTACAGGAAAGGTTTGTTTGCTGCAACATGACAATCATCGTTTCTAGTAACTTTAACTACATCTGAATGAAGAGAGATATACATACAAGGGATGAAGAGAACACGATTAGCAATTCAACGTTACAGGAAAGGTTTGTTTGCTGCAACATCACAATCATCGTTTCTAGTAACTTTAAGTACATCTGAATGAAGAGAGATATACATACAAGGGATGAAGAGAACACGATTAGCAATTCAACGTTACAGGAAAGGTTTGTTTGCTGCAAAACGGAAATTATCGTTTCTAGAAACTTTAACTACATCTGAATGAAGAGACATATACATACAAGGGATGAAGAGAACACGATTAGCAATTCAACGTTACAGGAAAGGTTTGTTTGCTGCAACATGACAATCATCCTTTCTAGTAACTTTAACTACATCTGAATGAAGCGAGATATACTTACAAGGGATGAAGAGAACACGATTCGCAATTCATCGTTACAGGAAAGGTTTGTTTGCTGCAACATGACAATCATCGTTTCTAGTAACTTTAACTACATATGAATGAAGAGAGATACATACGAGGGATGAAGAGAACACGATTAGCAATTCAACGTTACAGGAAAGGTTTGTTTCCTGCAACACGGCCATTATCGTTTCTAGTAACTTTAACTACATCTGAATGAAGCGAGATATACATAAAAGGGATGAAGAGAACACGATTAGCAATTCAACGTTACAGGAAAGGTTTGTTTGCTGCAACATGACAATCATCCTTTCTAGTAACTTTAACTACATCTGAATGAAGAGAGATATACATACAAGGGATGAAGAGAACACGATTAGTAATTCAACGTTACAGGAAAGGTTTGTTTGCAGCAACATGACAATCATCCTTTCTAGTAACTTTAACTGTATCTGAATGAAGAGAGATATACATACAAGGGATGAAGAGAACACGATTAGCAATTCAACGTTACAGGAAATGTTTGTTTGCTGCAACGTGACAATCATCGTTTCTAGTAACTTTAACTACATCTGAATGAAGCGAGATATACTAACAAGGGATGAAGAGAACACGATTCGCAATTCATCGTTACAGGAAAGGTTTGTTTGCTGCAACATGACAATCATCCTTTCTAGTAACTTTAACTACATCTGAATGAAGCGAGATATACTTACAAGGGATGAAGAGAACACGATTCGCAATTCATCGTTACAGGAAAGGTTTGTTTGCTGCAACATGACAATCATCGTTTCTAGTAACTTTAACTACATATGAATGAAGAGAGATACATACGAGGGATGAAGAGAACACGATTAGCAATTCAACGTTACAGGAAAGGTTTGTTTGCTGCAACATGACAATCATCGTTTCTAGTAACTTTAACTTCATCTGAATGAAGAGAGATATACATACAAGGGATGAAGAGAACACGATTAGCAATTCAACGTTACAGGAAAGCTTTGTTTGCTGCAACATGACAATCATCGTTTCTAGTAACTTTAACTACATCTGAATGAAGAGAGATATACTTACAAGGGATAAATAGAACACGATTAGCAATTCAACGTTACAGGTAAGGTGTGCTGCAACACGGCCATCATCGTTTCTAGTAACTTTAACTACATCTGAATGAAGAGAGATATACATACAAGGGATGAAGAGAACACGATTAGCAATTCAACGTTACAGGAAAGGTTTGTTTGCTGCAACATGACAATCATCGTTTCTAGTAACTTTAACTTCATCTGAATGAAGAGAGATATACATACAAGGGATGAAGAGAACACGATTAGCAATTCAACGTTACAGGAAAGGTTTGTTTGCTGAAACACGGCCATCATCCTTTCTAGTAACTTTAACTACATCTGAATGAAGAGAGATATACATACAAGGGATGAAGAGAACACGATTAGGAATTCAACGTTACAGGAAATGTTTGTTTGCTGCAACATGACATTCCTCGTTTCTAGTAACTTTAACGACATCTGAATGAAGAGAGATATACATACAATGGATGAAGAGAACACGATTAGCAATTCAACGTTACAGGAAAGGTTTGTTTGCTGCAACATCACAATCATCGTTTCTAGTAACTTTAACGACATCTGAATGAAGAGAGATATACATACAAGGGATGAAGAATACACGATTAGCAATTCAACGTTACAGGAAAGGTTTGTTTGCTGCAACATGACAATCATTGTTTCTAATAACTTTAACTACATCTGAATTTAGAGAGATATACATAAAAGGGATGAAGAGAACACGATTAGCAATTCAACGTTACAGGAAAGGTTTGTTTGCTGCAACACGGCCATCATCCTTTCTAGTAACTTTAACTACATCTGAATGAAGAGAGATATACATACAAGAGACGAAGAGAACACGATTAGCAATTCAACGTTACAGGAAAGGTTTGTTTGCTGCAACATGACGATCATCGTTTCTAGTAACTTTAACTACATCTGAATGAAGAGAGATATACATACAAGGGATGAAGAGAACACGATTAGCAATTCAACGTTACAGGAAAGGTTTGTTTGCTGCAACATGACAATCATCATTTCTAGTAACTTTAACTTCATCTGAATGAAGAGAGATATACATAGAAGGGATGAAGAGAACACGATTAGCAATTCAACGTTACAGGAAAGGTTTGTTTGCTGCAACATGACAATCATCGTTTCTAGTAACTTTAACTACATCTGAATGAAGAGAGATATACATTCAAGGGATGAAGAGAACACGATTAGCAATTCAACGTTACAGGAATGGTTTGTTTGCTGCAACATGACAATCATAGTTTCTAGTAACTTTAACTACATCTGAATGAAGAGAGATATACATACAAGGGATGAAGAGAACACGATTAGCAATTCATCGTTACAGGAAAGGTTTGTTTGCTGCAACATGACAATCATTGTTTCTAATAACTTTAACGACATCTGAATGAAGAGAGAAATACATAAAAGGGATGAAGAGAACACGATTAGCAATTCATCATTACAGGAAAGGTTTGTTTGCTGCAACATGACAATCATCGTTTCTAGTAACTTTAAATTCATCTGAATGAAGAGAGATATACATACAAGGGATGAAGAGAACACGATTAGCAATTCAACGTTACAGGAAAGGTTTGTTTGCTGCAACATGACAATCATCGTTTCTAATAACTTTAACGACATCTGAATGAAGAGAGATATACATACAAGGGATGAAGAGAACACGATTAGCAATTCAACGTTACAGGAAAGGTTTGTTTGCTGCAACATGACATTCATCGTTTCTAGTAACTTTAACGACATCTGAATGAAGAGAGATATACATACAAGGGATGAAGAGAACACGATTAGCAATTCAACGTTACAGGAAAGGTTTGTTTGCTGCAACACGGCCATCATCCTTTCTAGTAACTTTAACTACATCTGAATGAAGAGAGATATACATACAAGAGACGAAGAGAACACGATTAGCAATTCAACGTTACAGGAATGGTTTGTTCGCTGCAACATGACGATCATCGTTTCTAGTAACTTTAACTACATTTGAATGAAGAGAGATATACATACAAGGGATGAAGAGAACATGATTAGCAATTCAACGTTACAGGAAAGGTTTGTTTGCTGCAACATGACAATCATCCTTTCTAGTAACTTTAACTTCATCTGAATGAAGAGAGATATACATACAAGGGATGAAGAGAACACGATTAGCAATTCAACGTTATAGGAAAGGTTTGTTTGCTGCAACATGACATTCATCGTTTCTAGAAACTTTAACGACATCTGAATGAAGCGAGATATACATACAAGGGATGAAGAGAACACGATTAGCAATTCATAGTTACAGGAAAGGTTTGTTTGCTGCAACATGACAATCATCCTTTCTAGTAACTTTAACGACATCTGAATGAAGCGAGATATACATACAAGGGTTGAAGAGAAAACGATTAGCAATTCAACGTTACAGGAAAGGTTTGTTTGCTGCAACATGACAATCATTGTTTCTAATAACTTTAACGACATCTGAATGAAGAGAGATATACATAAAAGGGATGAAGAGAACACGATTAGCAATTCAACGTTACAGGAAAGGTTTGTTTGCTTCAACACGGCCATCATCCTTTCTAGTAACTTTAATTACATCTGAATGAAGAGAGATATACATTCAAGGGATGAAGAGAACACGATTAGCAATTCAGCGTTACAGGAAAGGTTTGTTTGCTGAAACACGGCCATTATCGTTTCTAGTAACTTTAACTACATCTGAATGAAGAGAGATATACATACAAGGGATGAAGAGAACACGATTAGCAATTCAACGTTATAGGAAAGGTTTGTTTGCTGCAACATGACATTCATCGTTTCTAGAAACTTTAACGACATCTGAATGAAGCGAGATATACATACAAGGGATGAAGAGAACACGATTAGCAATTCATAGTTACAGGAAAGGTTTGTTTGCTGCAACATGACAATCATCCTTTCTAGTAACTTTAACGACATCTGAATGAAGCGAGATATACATACAAGGGTTGAAGAGAAAACGATTAGCAATTCAACGTTACAGGAAAGGTTTGTTTGCTGCAACATGACAATCATTGTTTCTAATAACTTTAACGACATCTGAATGAAGAGAGATATACATAAAAGGGATGAAGAGAACACGATTAGCAATTCAACGTTACAGGAAAGGTTTGTTTGCTTCAACACGGCCATCATCCTTTCTAGTAACTTTAATTACATCTGAATGAAGAGAGATATACATTCAAGGGATGAAGAGAACACGATTAGCAATTCAGCGTTACAGGAAAGGTTTGTTTGCTGAAACACGGCCATTATCGTTTCTAGTAACTTTAACTACATCTGAATGAAGCGAGATATACATACAAGGGATGAAGAGAACACGATTAGCAATTCAACGTTACAGGAAAGGTTTGTTTGCTGCAAAATGACAATCATTGTTTCTAATAACTTTAACGACATCTGAATGAAGAGAGATATACATACAAGGGATGAAGAGAACACGATTAGCAATTCAACGTTACAGGAAAGGTTTGTTTGCTGCAACATGACAATCATCGTTTCTAGTAACTTTAACTTCATCTGAATGAAGAGAGATATACATACAAGGGATGAAGAGAACACGATTAGCAATTCAACGTTACAGGAAAGCTTTGTTTGCTGCAACATGACAATCATCGTTTCTAGTAACTTTAACTACATCTGAATGAAGAGAGATATACTTACAAGGGATAAATAGAACACGATTAGCAATTCAACGTTACAGGTAAGGTGTGCTGCAACACGGCCATCATCGTTTCTAGTAACTTTAACTACATCTGAATGAAGAGAGATATACATACAAGGGATGAAGAGAACACGATTAGCAATTCAACGTTACAGGAAAGGTTTGTTTGCTGCAACATGACAATCATCGTTTCTAGTAACTTTAACTTCATCTGAATGAAGAGAGATATACATAGAAGGGATGAAGAGAACACGATTAGCAATTCAACGTTACAGGAAAGGTTTGTTTGCTGCAACATGACAATCATCGTTTCTAGTAACTTTAACTACATCTGAATGAAGAGAGATATACATTCAAGGGATGAAGAGAACACGATTAGCAATTCAACGTTACAGGAATGGTTTGTTTGCTGCAACATGACAATCATAGTTTCTAGTAACTTTAACTACATCTGAATGAAGAGAGATATACATACAAGGGATGAAGAGAACACGATTAGCAATTCATCGTTACAGGAAAGGTTTGTTTGCTGCAACATGACAATCATTGTTTCTAATAACTTTAACGACATCTGAATGAAGAGAGAAATACATAAAAGGGATGAAGAGAACACGATTAGCAATTCATCATTACAGGAAAGGTTTGTTTGCTGCAACATGACAATCATCGTTTCTAGTAACTTTAAATTCATCTGAATGAAGAGAGATATACATACAAGGGATGAAGAGAACACGATTAGCAATTCAACGTTACAGGAAAGGTTTGTTTGCTGCAACATGACAATCATCGTTTCTAATAACTTTAACGACATCTGAATGAAGAGAGATATACATACAAGGGATGAAGAGAACACGATTAGCAATTCAACGTTACAGGAAAGGTTTGTTTGCTGCAACATGACATTCATCGTTTCTAGTAACTTTAACGACATCTGAATGAAGAGAGATATACATACAAGGGATGAAGAGAACACGATTAGCAATTCAACGTTACAGGAAAGGTTTGTTTGCTGCAACACGGCCATCATCCTTTCTAGTAACTTTAACTACATCTGAATGAAGAGAGATATACATACAAGAGACGAAGAGAACACGATTAGCAATTCAACGTTACAGGAATGGTTTGTTCGCTGCAACATGACGATCATCGTTTCTAGTAACTTTAACTACATTTGAATGAAGAGAGATATACATACAAGGGATGAAGAGAACATGATTAGCAATTCAACGTTACAGGAAAGGTTTGTTTGCTGCAACATGACAATCATCCTTTCTAGTAACTTTAACTTCATCTGAATGAAGAGAGATATACATACAAGGGATGAAGAGAACACGATTAGCAATTCAACGTTATAGGAAAGGTTTGTTTGCTGCAACATGACATTCATCGTTTCTAGAAACTTTAACGACATCTGAATGAAGCGAGATATACATACAAGGGATGAAGAGAACACGATTAGCAATTCATAGTTACAGGAAAGGTTTGTTTGCTGCAACATGACAATCATCCTTTCTAGTAACTTTAACGACATCTGAATGAAGCGAGATATACATACAAGGGTTGAAGAGAAAACGATTAGCAATTCAACGTTACAGGAAAGGTTTGTTTGCTGCAACATGACAATCATTGTTTCTAATAACTTTAACGACATCTGAATGAAGAGAGATATACATAAAAGGGATGAAGAGAACACGATTAGCAATTCAACGTTACAGGAAAGGTTTGTTTGCTTCAACACGGCCATCATCCTTTCTAGTAACTTTAATTACATCTGAATGAAGAGAGATATACATTCAAGGGATGAAGAGAACACGATTAGCAATTCAGCGTTACAGGAAAGGTTTGTTTGCTGAAACACGGCCATTATCGTTTCTAGTAACTTTAACTACATCTGAATGAAGCGAGATATACATACAAGGGATGAAGAGAACACGATTAGCAATTCAACGTTACAGGAAAGGTTTGTTTGCTGCAAAATGACAATCATTGTTTCTAATAACTTTAACGACATCTGAATGAAGAGAGATATACATACAAGGGATGAAGAGAACACGATTAGCAATTCAACGTTACAGGAAAGGTTTGTTTGCTGCAACATGACAATCATCGTTTCTAGTAACTTTAACTTCATCTGAATGAAGAGAGATATACATACAAGGGATGAAGAGAACACGATTAGCAATTCAACGTTACAGGAAAGCTTTGTTTGCTGCAACATGACAATCATCGTTTCTAGTAACTTTAACTACATCTGAATGAAGAGAGATATACTTACAAGGGATAAATAGAACACGATTAGCAATTCAACGTTACAGGTAAGGTGTGCTGCAACACGGCCATCATCGTTTCTAGTAACTTTAACTACATCTGAATGAAGAGAGATATACATACAAGGGATGAAGAGAACACGATTAGCAATTCAACGTTACAGGAAAGGTTTGTTTGCTGCAACATGACAATCATCGTTTCTAGTAACTTTAACTTCATCTGAATGAAGAGAGATATACATACAAGGGATGAAGAGAACACGATTAGCAATTCAACGTTACAGGAAAGGTTTGTTTGCTGAAACACGGCCATCATCCTTTCTAGTAACTTTAACTACATCTGAATGAAGAGAGATATACATACAAGGGATGAAGAGAACACGATTAGGAATTCAACGTTACAGGAAATGTTTGTTTGCTGCAACATGACATTCCTCGTTTCTAGTAACTTTAACGACATCTGAATGAAGAGAGATATACATACAATGGATGAAGAGAACACGATTAGCAATTCAACGTTACAGGAAAGGTTTGTTTGCTGCAACATCACAATCATCGTTTCTAGTAAATTTAACGACATCTGAATGAAGAGAGATATACATACAAGGGATGAAGAGAACACGATTAGCAATTCAACGTTACAGGAAAGGTTTGTTTGCTGCAACATGACAATCATTGTTTCTAATAACTTTAACTACATCTGAATTTAGAGAGATATACATAAAAGGGATGAAGAGAACACGATTAGCAATTCAACGTTACAGGAAAGGTTTGTTTGCTGCAACACGGCCATCATCCTTTCTAGTAACTTTAACTACATCTGAATGAAGAGAGATATACATACAAGAGACGAAGAGAACACGATTAGCAATTCAACGTTACAGGAAAGGTTTGTTTGCTGCAACATGACGATCATCGTTTCTAGTAACTTTAACTACATCTGAATGAAGAGAGATATACATACAAGGGATGAAGAGAACACGATTAGCAATTCAACGTTACAGGAAAGGTTTGTTTGCTGCAACATGACAATCATCATTTCTAGTAACTTTAACTTCATCTGAATGAAGAGAGATATACATACAAGGGATAAATAGAACACGATTAGCAATTCAACGTTACAGGTAAGGTGTGCTGCAACACGGCCATCATCGTTTCTAGTAACTTTAACTACATCTGAATGAAGAGAGATATACATACAAGGGATGAAGAGAACATGATTAGCAATTCAACGTTACAGGAAAGGTTTGTTTGCTGCAACATGACAATCATCGTTTCTAGTAACTTTAACTTCATCTGAATGAAGAGAGATATACATACAAGGGATGAAGAGAACACGATTAGCAATTCAACGTTACAGGAAAGGTTTGTTTGCTGCAACATGACAATCATTGTTTCTAATAACTTTAACGACATCTGAATGAAGAGAGATATACATAAAAGGGATGAAGAGAACACGATTAGCAATTCAACGTTACAGGAAAGGTTTGTTTGCTTCAACACGGCCATCATCCTTTCTAGTAACTTTAATTACATCTGAATGAAGAGAGATATACATTCAAGGGATGAAGAGAACACGATTAGCAATTCAGCGTTACAGGAAAGGTTTGTTTGCTGAAACACGGCCATTATCGTTTCTAGTAACTTTAACTACATCTGAATGAAGCGAGATATACATACAAGGGATGAAGAGAACACGATTAGCAATTCAACGTTACAGGAAAGGTTTGTTTGCTGCAAAATGACAATCATTGTTTCTAATAACTTTAACGACATCTGAATGAAGAGAGATATACATACAAGGGATGAAGAGAACACGATTAGCAATTCAACGTTACAGGAAAGGTTTGTTTGCTGCAACATGACAATCATCGTTTCTAGTAACTTTAACTTCATCTGAATGAAGAGAGATGTACATACAAGGGATGAAGAGAACACGATTAGCAATTCAACGTTACAGGAAAGCTTTGTTTGCTGCAACATGACAATCATCGTTTCTAGTAACTTTAACTACATCTGAATGAAGAGAGATATACTTACAAGGGATAAATAGAACACGATTAGCAATTCAACGTTACAGGTAACGTGTGCTGCAACACGGCCATCATCGTTTCTAGTAACTTTAACTACATCTGAATGAAGAGAGATATACATACAAGGGATGAAGAGAACACGATTAGCAATTCAACGTTACAGGAAAGGTTTGTTTGCTGCAACATGACAATCATCGTTTCTAGTAACTTTAACTTCATCTGAATGAAGAGAGATATACATACAAGGGATGAAGAGAACACGATTAGCAATTCAACGTTACAGGAAAGGTTTGTTTGCTGAAACACGGCCATCATCCTTTCTAGTAACTTTAACTACATCTGAATGAAGAGAGATATACATACAAGGGATGAAGAGAACACGATTAGGAATTCAACGTTACAGGAAATGTTTGTTTGCTGCAACATGACATTCCTCGTTTCTAGTAACTTTAACGACATCTGAATGAAGAGAGATATACATACAATGGATGAAGAGAACACGATTAGCAATTCAACGTTACAGGAAAGGTTTGTTTGCTGCAACATCACAATCATCGTTTCTAGTAACTTTAACGACATCTGAATGAAGAGAGATATACATACAAGGGATGAAGAGAACACGATTAGCAATTCAACGTTACAGGAAAGGTTTGTTTGCTGCAACATGACAATCATTGTTTCTAATAACTTTAACTACATCTGAATTTAGAGAGATATACATAAAAGGGATGAAGAGAACACGATTAGCAATTCAACGTTACAGGAAAGGTTTGTTTGCTGCAACACGGCCATCATCCTTTCTAGTAACTTTAACTACATCTGAATGAAGAGAGATATACATACAAGAGACGAAGAGAACACGATTAGCAATTCAACGTTACAGGAAAGGTTTGTTTGCTGCAACATGACGATCATCGTTTCTAGTAACTTTAACTACATCTGAATGAAGAGAGATATACATACAAGGGATGAAGAGAACACGATTAGCAATTCAACGTTACAGGAAAGGTTTGTTTGCTGCAACATGACAATCATCATTTCTAGTAACTTTAACTTCATCTGAATGAAGAGAGATATACATACAAGGGATAAATAGAACACGATTAGCAATTCAACGTTACAGGTAAGGTGTGCTGCAACACGGCCATCATCGTTTCTAGTAACTTTAACTACATCTGAATGAAGAGAGATATACATACAAGGGATGAAGAGAACATGATTAGCAATTCAACGTTACAGGAAAGGTTTGTTTGCTGCAACATGACAATCATCGTTTCTAGTAACTTTAACTTCATCTGAATGAAGAGAGATATACATACAAGGGATGAAGAGAACACGATTAGCAATTCAACGTTACAGGAAAGGTTTGTTTGCTGCAACACGGCCATCATCCTTTCTAGTAACTTTAACTACATCTGAATGAAGAGAGATATACATACAAGGGATGAAGAGAACACGATTAGCAATTCAGCGTTACAGGAAAGGTTTGTTTGCTGAAACACGGCCATTATCGTTTCTAGTAACTTTAACTACATCTGAATGAAGCGAGATATACATACAAGGGATGAAGAGAACACGATTAGCAATTCAACGTTACAGGAAAGGTTTGTTTGCTGCAACATGACAATCATCATTTCTAGTAACTTTAACTTCATCTGAATGAAGAGAGATATACATACAAGGGATAAATAGAACACGATTAGCAATTCAACGTTACAGGTAAGGTGTGCTGCAACACGGCCATCATCGTTTCTAGTAACTTTAACTACATCTGAATGAAGAGAGATATACATACAAGGGATGAAGAGAACATGATTAGCAATTCAACGTTACAGGAAAGGTTTGTTTGCTGCAACATGACAATCATCGTTTCTAGTAACTTTAACTACATCTGAATGAAGAGAGATATACATACAAGGGATGAAGAGAACACGATTAGCAATTCAACGTTACAGGAAAGGTTTGTTTGCTGCAACATGACAATCATCGTTTCTAGTAACTTTAACTACATCTGAATGAAGAGAGATATACATACAAGGGATAAATAGAACACGATTAGCAATTGAACGTTACAGGAAAGGTGTGCTGCAAAATGGAAATTATCGTTTCTAGAAACTTTAACTACATCTGAATGAAGAGACATATACATACAAGGGATGAAGAGAACACTATTAGCAATTCAACGTTACAGGAAAGGTTTGTTTGCTGCAACATGACAATCATCCTTTCTAGTAACTTTAACTTCATCTGAATGAAGAGAGATATACATACAAGGGATCAAGAGAACATGATTAGCAATTCAACGTTACAGGAAAGGTTTGTTTGCTGCAACATGACAATCATCCTTTCTAGTAACTTTAACTACATCTGAATGAAGAGAGATATACATACAAGGGATGAAGAGAACACGATTAGCAATTCAACGTTACAGGAAAGGTTTGTTTGCTGCAACATGACAATCATCGTTTCTAGTAACTTTAACTACATCTGAATGAAGAGAGATATACATACAAGGGATGAAGAGAACACGATTAGCAATTCAACGTTACAGGAAAGGTTTGTTTGCTGCAACATGACAATCATCGTTTCTAGTAACTTTAACTACATCTGAATGAAGAGAGATATACATACAAGGGATAAATAGAACACGATTAGCAATTGAACGTTACAGGAAAGGTGTGCTGCAACACGGCCATCATCGTTTCTAGTAACTTTAACTACATCTGAATGAAGAGAGATATACATACAAGGGATGAAGAGAACACGATTAGCAATTCAACGTTACAGGAAAGGTTTGTTTGCTGCAACATGACAATCATCCTTTCTAGTAACTTTAACTTCATCTGAATGAAGAGAGATATACATACAAGGGATCAAGAGAACATGATTAGCAATTCAACGTTACAGGAAAGGTTTGTTTGCTGCAACATGACAATCATCCTTTCTAGTAACTTTAACTACATCTGAATGAAGAGAGATATACATACAAGGGATGAAGAGAACACGATTAGCAATTCAACGTTACAGGAAAGGTTTGTTTGCTGCAACATGACAATCATCGTTTCTAGTAACTTTAACTACATCTGAATGAAGAGAGATATACATTCAAGGGATGAAGAGAACACGATTAGCAATTCAACGTTACAGGAATGGTTTGTTTGCTGCAACATGACAATCATAGTTTCTAGTAACTTTAACTACATCTGAATGAAGAGAGATATACATACAAGGGATGAAGAGAACACGATTAGCAATTCAACGTTACAGGAAAGATTTGTTTGCTGCAACATGACAATCATCGTTTCTAGTAACTTTAACTACATCTGAATGAAGAGAGATATACATACCAGGGATGAAGAGAACACGATTAGCAATTCAACGTTATAGGAAAGGTTTGTTTGCTGCAACATGACAATCATCGTTTCTAATAACTTTAACTACATCTGAATGAAGAGAGATATACATACAAGGGATGAAGAGAACACGATTAGCAATTCAACGTTACAGGAAAGGTTTGTTTGCTGCAACACGGCCATTATCGTTTCTAGTAACTTTAACTACATCTGAATGTAGCGAGATATACATTCAAGGGATGAAGAGAACACGATTAGCAATTCAACGTTACAGGAAAGGTTTGTTTGCTGCAACACGGCCATTATCGTTTCTAGTAACTTTAACTACATCTGAATGAAGAGAGAGATACTTGAGCAAATCACAATCCGGATTACGGAACGGATGGGCTAGTACGTTATTAAAACAGTTTCTATGCCCTCTGAAACACATTCAAGGGATGAAGAGAAGACGATTATCAATTCAACGTTACAGAAAAGGTGTGCTTGCTGCTACATGCTCATCATCGTTTATAGTAATTTTAAATACATCTGAATGAAGAGAGAGATACTCTAGCAAATCACAATCTGGATTACAGAACGGATGGGCTAGTACGTTAGCAAAATAGTTGGAGCAGAAGAACATATAAAAGAAAATACATTGCTGTATCACCATTTACGTTGCAAATGTACATGGAAGTTGAATTACGTCTTTTGTGTTTATGGCAGTGATATTTTCAGACCCAAAGGGAAGGAATTTCAACACAGTGTCCACGAACATCACATATCAGTTTCTATGCCCTCTGAAACACATACAAGGGATGAAGAGAAGACGATTATCAATTCAACGTTACAGAAAATGTGTGTTTGCTGCAACATGCCCATCATCGTTTATAGTAACTTTAAATACATCTGAATGAAGAGAGAGATAGTCGAGCAAATCATGATCCGGATTACGGAACGGATGGGCAAGTACGTTATTAAAAGAGTTGGAGCAAAAGAACATATAAAAGAAAATATAATGCTGTATCACCATTAACGTTTCACATGTACATAGAATTTCAATTATGTAATCCAGATTGTGATTTGTTCGAGTATATCTCTCTTCATTCAGATGTATTTAAAGTTACTATAAACTATGTTGGGCATTTTGCAGCAAACACACCTTTTCTGTAACGTTGAATTGATAATCGTCTTCTCTTCATCCCTTGTATGTGTTTCAGAGGGCATAGAAACTGATATGTGATGTTCATGGACACTCTCTTGAAATTCCTTCTCTTTGGGTCTAGATTGTGATTTGCTCGAGTATATCTCTCTTCATTCAGATGTATTTAACGTTACTTTAAATGATGATGGGCATGTTGCAGCAAACACACCTTTTGTGTAACATTGAGTTGATAATCCTCTTCTCTTCATCCCTTGCAGTGATGTTCTCAGACCCAGTGGGAAGGAATTTCAAGAGAGTGTCCACGAACATCACATATCAGTTTCTATGCCCTCTGAAACACATACAAGGGATGAAGAGAAGACAATTATCAATTCAAAGTTACAGAAAAGGTGTGTTTGCTGCAACATGCCCATCATCGTTTACAGTAACTTTAAATACATCTGAATGAGAAGAGATATACTCGATCAAATCACAATCTGGATTACAGAACGGATGTAATATCTGCAACGTAAATGGTGATACAGCAATATATTTTCTTTTATATGTTCTTTTGCTCCAACTGTTATGCTAACGTACTAGCCCATCCGTTCTGTAATCGAAATTGTGATTTGCTCGAGCATTTCTCTCTTCATTCAGATGTATTTAAAGTTACTATAAACGATGATGGGCATGTTGCAGGAAACACACCTTTTCTGTAACGTTGAATTGATAATCCTCTTCTCTTCATCCCTTGCAGTGATGTTCTCAGACCCAAAGGGAAGGAATTTCAAGAGAGTGTCCACGAACATCACATATCGGTTTCTGTGCCCTCTGAGACACATACAAGGGATGAAGAGAAGACGATTATCTATTCAACGTTACAGAAAAGGTGTGTTTGCTGCAACATGCCCATCATCGTTTATAGTAACTGTCCACGAACATCACATATCAGTTTCTATGCCCTCTGAAACACATACAAGGGATGAAGAAAAGACGATTATCAATTCAACGTTACAGAAAAGGTGTGTTTGCTGCAACATGCCCATCATCGTTTATAGTAACTTTAAATACATCTGAATGACAAAAGATGTAATTGAACTTCCATGTACATGTGCAACGTAAATGGTGATACAGCAATATATTTTCTTTTATATGTTCTTTTGCTCCAACTGTTTTACTAACGTACTAGCCATTCCGTTCTGTAATCCAGATTGTGATTGATTGGGTAGTCGTTGTTTGCGAGATTTTGGCGGGGCAACGCCTGCAGGAGGCCTGCCTGCATCGTGTGCGGCCGTTTAAGTCGCCGCACTGCGTTTGCCTCCAGTTTAGCTAATTCGATTGCCTTTGTGAGGTTTTTGCCTATTCGCATTAAGTGAATAGGCCAGTTCAATTAAATCCCCCCCTCCCTCCCCTTTCCTCAGTCCTATTCTTCCGCTGATCAGCTGTGAGGCCTGATCAGCTGTAGGGCGGCGCGGGAGGCGTTTCCTTGCTTCTCTCCAGCCGTTTGTGTTCGTTTGAATTTTCCCGCCTGTTTTTCGTGTTATCCCAAGTTGCGGTTTATAATTTGTATTTGCAACGTTCCCCTCCCCCCCTTTTACTTTTATAGCAATCTAGTAGAGCTTAATTAATTTGATTCTTGAATTAATTATAAACAATGAATACATAAATAAATAAATACATAAATAAATAAATAAAATTTAAAAAACATTTAAAAAGATATTCATTAGTATTGCGTTATATTGATAATTAATTAATTAGTAAGTTGTTTTAATATATACATTAGGGATTTTTTGGAATAAAAAGATAAATTATTGGTAGTATTGGGAATTGATCGGTGCTTCATTCTTTACCCCCCCTTCCATTTGAAATACATTGTGTTTTTAATTTCTTTGGCTTTTGGTTTTTGGTTCAATTGCTTGTTCACGCTTTGTTTTATGGTCACTTCCTGTTGGCTATTTGCAACACGTAATTTGTTGCAGCGTAAATTGCTATAATCGTTGTTGTTATTATTGACAAGTTTACTGGAATTCATCATGCCTCCGAAGAAGGTTCAGCAAAAGAGAGGGGTTCGTGTGGTGAAGCCGGCCGCTAAGCGCCCCCCGGAACAGCAAGAGTGTCTTTCCTCGGATGATGAAGGCGACATGGGGACAATTCGTGCTCTGGTGGCAAGGGTGGAGGCCCTGGAGAGGGAGAGAAAGTGCCCTTCTGAGCCAGGGGCTGGGCCTAGCACCGCCCCTCCAGGTAAGAAGTCGGCCCACTTGGCTGCAAAAGCGACTAAAGCTAGTATTCTTTCTGATTTGGTCGCCAGAATTGGTACCCTTGAGGCAGCAGCGCCCAGAGATGCCTCCTCCGTCCTTTCCGTCTCAGCTGGCCCATCAGTGGTTCCTTCCGCATTCATCTCTTCTGGTATTCCGGTCTGTGCTGGTGCTGGCATTCCTCAGGATCAGCTTCAGCAGATGCAACCTGCCATACGAGTTCCTCTTCCAGTTACTTCTGCGGGTGCCTCATCGGCTGTGGTGGCGTCGCCAGCTGCTTATACGGGTGAGTTGGGTGTACCGTTACATTCGGATGGTACGCATGTTCAGCAGATGCAGCAATCGCCTGCAGCCACTATGGCGCCTGGTGGTGCGCAACAGTCCCTAGTCTATATGGGAGGTGTCTTAGTCCCGCAGCAGCCTGTGCTCCCTTGGCCCATGGCGGCGGTAACCCCCTGGCAGCCGGCATTGGCTTCCGCTAGTACCACGGCTACTCCGCTGCCTCTTCCCTCAGGTGTTTATCCGCAGGGCGATGCTTCCTTGCCATTGGGAGATCATTTGCTGCCTTCAACTAAAGAAAAGATCTGGCGGCGTGAATACATCGATATATTCACACTCCTTTTTCGTGAATCTGAGACGAAACACAAGGAAGGCTTAGATGCGACTGAGTGAGAAGTAGCGATAAAAAAGAAAGTGGATCGCATATGGCCTAATTGGCTCAATGCGTTTACCGTATATATGGGTGTGATGACTCAGGTTTATCCATCCAGGGCCATGTCTCTGATTAAATATCAGGACATCATTCATAGAGCCTTTAGAGAATTCTCTGGGACCGCTTGGTTGCGGTACGATGAAAATTTTAGGCAGAGGGCGGCTTTGGATCCCACGCTTTGCTGGGACATAGAACATCCTGGTCTTTGGCTGCGTTCTATGACTGCAGCCAGACCTTCATTGGGAGATAGAGCCGATAGTGGGCATCTTTTGGTGAGTTCTCAGACTTCAGCCTCCGGTTCCAATCGGGGCTGGCAGTGGGTTCAACCCCCTCAAGTCTGCTGGTCTTTCAACAGTTCTGGATGTTGTTACAGGCGCCAGTGTCGGTTTCGACACGCATGTGGAATCTGCGGTGGCAATCACCCCAGTTCCAATTGTCATCGAGCCCGTCCGGCTCGACGTGGATCAGGGGAACAACAACAACCTAAACGTGGATCAGGCAATAGCGGCAGTACGTCGCAAGGCCAGTAGCCCTATTAGGTTGCTTCCCCTAGCCAGATTATTGAGTAGTTACCCCAAGAGAGTTGCAGCTAGATGCCTGTTGTATGGTTTTTCGGAAGGTTTTCGTATTCCTTTCGAAGGCCCGAGGGTTCCCACTTCCACTGCCAACCAGCAGTCGGTTTTGGCTTTGGCTTCTGTGGTCCTTAAAAAAATAAAGAAAGAAATAGCAGCTGATAGGATTTCTGGCCCTTTTAATTATCCTCCCTTATCCAATTTGAGGATTTCTCCTATCGGTATTGTTCCCAAGAAACAGCCAGGTGAATATCGCCTTATTCATAATTTGTCTTTCCCTAGAAGTGCCTCTGTTAATGATGGAATCTCATCATTATATACGTCCGTTCGTTATACTTCCTTTGATGAGGCAGTTAAGGTAGTAAGGAGGGCTGGAAAGGGTGCTTTGTTGGCGAAGTGCAACATTAAGTCTGCATTTTGGTTGCTCCCAGTTCATCCTGATGATGTGGATTTATTAGGCTTTCAATTTCAAGGCCAATATTATGTAGATAGGGCAATGCCTATGGGATGCTCTGTGTCCTGCGCGGCTTTTGAGACCTTTAGCACTTTTCTGGAGTGGGCTTTGAGGACAAGGGCAGGTTCTTCCTTGTCTGCTCATTATCTGGATGATTTTTTGTTCATTGGCCCTGCAGGCTCTTCTCATTGTTTGCATTTGATGTGAACTTTCGAGGAGTTAACTAGGGAATTGGGTGTCCCGTTAGCTCCCGAGAAGTCGGACGGCCCTGCCACTTCCCTTTCATATCTGGGAATTATTTTGGATACGCAGTCCCAGTCTTCTTGTCTGCCTCAGGATAAGTTGTTAACACTGAGGCAGAGACTGCGCTCAGTTTTGGTTCTTAAAAAGGTCACACTTGCTCAGTTACAAGAGCTTCTTGGTCATTTAGTATTTGCTTCTAAAGTTATTTCGCCAGGTAGGGCATTCCTTCGTCGTCTTTGTGACGCTATGAAAGGAGTTCGTGCTCGCTTCCATTTTGTTAGGGTCACCTCGGGGATGAGGGAGGATTTAACTATGTGGCTTACCTTCTTGAATGATTATAATGGCCTCTCCTTCTGGCGTGAGGACTTATTATTGGAAGCTGAGCTACAAGTACATTCCGATGCTGCAGGTGGCATTGGTTTTGGGGTAATTTTCAGGTCTCATTGGTGTGCTGAGCGATGGCCGGCTGATTGGTTAGCTTCTGGGATTATTTCAAACATGACCTTTTTGGAATTCTTCCCCATTGTGGTTGCGGTTTACATTTGGCCTCTAGCATTCCAAAATCGCACTGTACGTTTCTGGTGCGATAATCAGTCTACAGTGTGTGTGGTCAATACCCAGACTTACAAATCGCCTCAGGTGATGCGCCTGGTGAGGGCCTTTGTGTTACAATGTTTGCGCTTTAACATATTATTTGTAGCACGCCATGTTCCAGGACTACAGAATTGTGTTGCTGGTGCTCTTTCACGCTTACAGATGGCACGCTTTCGGGAACTGGCACCAGGAGTGGCTCAAGATTCGATCCCGGTCCCATTCTTCCTGTGGAGCCTTGGGAGTTAGAAGTTGGGGCCGCCATAGCTGCTGCACTAGCTCCAAGCACTCAGAGAGCGTATCAGCGGGCTCTTGTGACATTCCAGGCTTTTTGTGCCAATGGTGCTTTACCTGCTGAGTGGCCAATTCCTGTATCGCATTTGCTGCAGTTTATGTTATATTTAAAAGGGCTAAATAATTCTGTTTCCACCATCGCCGGACACCTCTCTGTGCTGGCCTTTATTTCCAAGGCAAGAGGAATGCAGGATCATTCTGTAGACTTTAGGGTCAGGAAGGTCCTTCAGGGTTGGTCGCGTTCCGCTCACAGGCCCACTGGCCGAAGGAGGCCAATCATGCCCGATGTTCTCCTTCAGATCCTGCCTTTATTTAGGTCTCTGTGCTCATCTCAGTATGAGATGTTCGCCGCAGTAACTCTGACGATGTTCTATGGTGCTTTTCGCCCCAGTGAAGTGCTGGCTTCCTCAAAGCGCGATGTGTCCTATCGAGCCTTTTGCTTTGGCGATTGCACGCTAGGTGCAGATATAGTTAGGCTTTCCCTTCGAGTCTCTAAGATGGATCTAAAGGGCCGTGGCAGTATTATTTCATTGAAAGTTTGCCAGGTTCCTGAATTATGCCCTGTGGCTGCAGTGCGATTATTTATGTCTTTGAGGCCAGCGGGCCAGCGTTATCTCTTTGTACATGCAGATGGTTCTGCCCTGACTCAATTTCAATTTTGGGCCGTTGTTCGGCGGGCCTTGTTGGCCAGTGGTCGTGATGCTGGAGTCTATCGGCTGCACTCATTTTGGATTGGGGCGGCTACGGCCGCCGCCCTCGTGGGCATGAGCGTTGAGGATATCCAGGCGATTGGAAGGTGGGGTTCTTCCGCTTTCAAGTCCTACATCAGATATTGATTGTAATGTGTTGTTCTTTCTTCTTAGGTATGAGGAGCCTTCTGGTGCCTGCAAGGGTCGTCCTGTGTGGCCACTCGATTTTGTTTTGGGCCCATCGGAGAGCCTCTTCCACTGTTGCTGGGACACAGCTGCAGCTTTCTGTCAGCGCTATGGTTAGCTGGGAGGCTCAGAGAGGCATGCTATGGGATGCGCTCATGCCTGTGGTGGGTCGGCTGATGGCTTCGCGTAGCCGGCCACATGTGTTGGTGGTTCACTTGGGGGAGAATGATTTGGTGCAGCAGACCGGTATGGATTTGCTGCGTAAGATCACACGGGATTTTAATACACTCATCCAGTCATATCCGGACCTTGTTTTAGTGTGGTCCGACATGCTGGTGAGACGGGTCTGGAGGGGTGCTGTGCATCCTAAAAGGATCGATAGGGCCAGGAAGTGGGTGAATAGGAAGGTTAGGAATTTGGTCTTGTCATTGGGTGGGGCCTATATCCCACATGACAGGATTCGTTTTCACGCTCTTCATCTGTTTCGGGATGATGGTATTCATCTCTCGGATGCTGGGTGTGATTTGTTATTGGAGGATTTTAGGTTGGGTTTGGGGGCTTTGTTTTCTTTGGGTTGAGGGGACCAAGCTTGAGCTGATCCCCTCTTGTGGCGTTGAATTTGGGCAGGTGAGGTAATTGGGGTTAAAATTGAGGTGGATGAGGCATTTTGGTAAAGGGCACCCCCTGTTGAAACATCAAGGCGTAAGGTCTGGTGTGGATTTGGGGGGTGTCCATGTGGGACCGGCTTATGCATCATGGTGAACACCTGTACGGTGGGACCAGGGTGCGGAGGTTGGAACCACATACCTGACTCCAATTGCAAGGAGGGAGAACTTTTCCCACATCCTTGTCTGGGGAGTGCAGTTCAATCTGACTGACTTGCCTTCTGGTTTGGAGGGTATAGACCCTCATAGATAGGTGGAGCCTCACCTGCCCAAAGGATTTGATATTTATTAATTGGCGAATTGGAATTTGATTTGTTTATGTGTTATATTTTAATAAATATAACATTTCAACCATATATGTGTCACGAGTCTTCCTTGGTGTGTTGGCAAAAGGTGTGTTTGCTGCAACATGCCCATCATCATTTATAGTAACTTTAAATACATCTGAATGACAAAAGATGTAATTGAACTTCCATGTACATGTGCAACGTAAATGGTGATACAGCAATATATTTTCTCTTATATGTTCTTTTGCTCCAACTGTTTTACTAACGTACTAGCCCATCCGTTCTGTAATCCAGATTGTGATTTGCTCGAGTATATCTCTCTTCATTCAGATGTATTTAAAGTTACTATAAACGATGATGGGCATGTTGCAGCAAACACACCTTTTCTGTAACGTTGAACTGATAATCATCTTCTCTTCATTACAGAACGGATGTAACATGTGCAACGTAAACGGTGATACAGCAATATATTTTCTTTTATATATTCTTTTGCTCCAACTGTTATGCTAACATACTAGCCCATCCGTTCTGTAATCAAGATTGTGATTTGATCGAGTATCTCTCTCTTCATTCAGATGTATTTAAAGTGACTATAAACGATGATGGGCATGTTGCAGGAAACACACCTTTTCTGTAACGTTGAATTGATAATCGTCTTCTCTTCATCCCTTGCAGTGATGTTCTCAGACCCAAAGGGAACGAATTTCAAGAGAGTGTCCACGAACATCACATATCAGTTTCTGTGCCCTCTGAAACACATACAAGGATGAAGAGAAGACGATTATCAATTCAACGTTGCAGAAAAGGTGTGTTTGCTGCAACATGCCCATCATTGTTTATAGTAAATTTAAATACATCTGAATGAAGAGAGATATACTCAAGCAACTCACGATCTGGCTTACAGAACGGGTATGAAGAGAAGACGATTATCAATTCAACGTTACAGAAAAGGTGTGTTTGCTGCAACATGCCCATCATCGTTTATAGTAAATTTAAATACATCTGAATGAAGAGAGAGATACTCGAGCAAATCACAATCTGGATTACAGAACGGATGTACATGTGCACCGTAAATGGTGATAAAGCAATATATTATCTTTTATATGTTCTTTTGCTCCAACTGTTTTGCTACCGTACTAGCCTATCCGTTCTGTAATCCAGATTGTGATTTGCTCCAGTATATCTCTATTCATTCAGAAGTATTTAAAGTTACTATAGACGATGATGGGCATGTTGATAACACAAAAGATGTAATTGAACTTCCATGTACATGTGCAACGTAAATGGTGATACAGCAATATATTTTCTTTTATATGTTCTTTTGCTCCAACTGTTTTGCTAACGTACTAGCACATCCGTTCTGTAATCCAGATTGTGATTTGCTCAAGTATATCTCTCTTCATTCAGATGTATTTAAAGTTACTATAAACGAGTATATCTCTCTTCATTCAGATGTATTTAAAGTGACTATAAACGATGATGGGCATGTTGCAGCAAACACACCTTTTCTGTAACGTTGAATTAATAATCGTCTTTTCTTCATCCCTTGTATGTGTTTCAGAGAGCATAGTGATATTCTCAGACCCAAAGGGAAGGAATTTCAAGAGAGTGTCCACGAACATCACATATCGGTTTCTATGCCCTCTGAAACACATACAAGGGATGAAGAGAAGACGATTATCAATTCAACTTTACAGAAAAGGTGGGTTTCCTGCAACATGCCCATCATCGTTTATAGTAACTTTAAATACATCTGAATGAAGAGAGAGATACTCGAGCAAATCACAATCTGGATTACAGAACGGATGGAAGATGTCCAATGTAAATGGTGATACAGCAATATATTTTCTTTTATATGTTCTGTTGATCCAACTGTTATGCTAACATACTAGCCCATCCGTTCTGTAATCGAGATTGTGATTTGCTCGAGTATCTCTCTCTTCATTCAGATGTATTTAAAGTTACTATACACGATTTTGGGCATGTTGCAGCAAACACACCTCTTGTGTAACGTTGAATTGATAATCCTGTCCTGTTCATCCCTTTGTATGTGTTTCAGAGGGCATAGTGATGTTCTCAGACCCAGAGGGAAGGAATTTCAAGAGAGTGTCCACGAACATCACATATCAGTTTCTATGCCCTCTGAAACACATACAAGGGAGGAAGAGAAGACGATTATCTATTCAACCTTACAGAAAAGGTGTGTTTGCTGCAACATGCCCATCATCGTTTATAGTAACTGTCCACGAACATCACATATCAGTCTCTATGCCCTCTGAAAAATGTACAAGGGATGAAGAGCAGATGATTATCAATTCAACGTTACAGAAAAGGTGGTTTGCTGCAACATGCCCATCATCATTTATAGTAACTTTAAATACATCTGAATGAAGAGAGAGATACTCGAGCAAATCACAATCTGGATTACAGAACGGATGGCCTAGTACGTTAGCAAAACAGTTAGAGCAAAGAACATATAAAAGGAAATATATTGCTGTATCACCATTTACATTGCATATATACATGGAAGTTCAATTACATCTTTTGTCATTCAGATATATTTAAAGTTACTATAAACAATGATGGGCATGTTGCAGCAAACACACCTTTTCTGTAACGTTGAATTGATAATCGTCTTCTCTTCATTACAGAACGGATGTAACATGTGCAACGTAGATGGTGATACAGCAATATATTTTCTTTTATATGTTCTTTTGCTCCAACTGTTATGCTAACATACTAGCCCATCCGTTCTGTAATCGTGATTTGCTCGAGTTTCTCTCTTTTCATTCAGATGTATTTAAAGTTACTGTAAATGATGATGGGCATATTGCAGGAAACACACCTTTTCTGTAACGTTGAATTGATAACCGTCTTCTCTTCATCCCTTGCAGTGATGTTCTCAGCCCCAAAGGGAAGAAATTTAAGGAGAGTGTCCATGAACATCACATATCGGTTTCTGTGCCCTCTGAAACACATACAAGGATGAAGAGAAGACGATTATCAATTCAAAGTTACAGAAAAGGTGTGTTTGCTGCAACATGCCCATCATCGTTTCTAGTATCTTTAAATACATCTGAATGAAGAGAGATATACTCGAGCAAATCACAATCTGGATTACAGAACGGATGTAACATCTGCAATGTAAATGGTGATACAGGAATATATTTTCTTTTATATGTTCTTTTGCTCCAACTGTTATGCTAACGTACTAGCCCATCCGTTCTGTAATCGAAATTGTGATTTGCTCGAGTATCTCTCTCTTCATTCAGATGTATTTAAAGTTACTATAAACGATGATGGGCATGTTGCAGGAAACACACCTTTTCTGTAACGTTGAATTGATAAACCTCTTCTCTTCATCCCTTGCAGTGATGTTCTCAGACCCAATAGTGTCCCAATAGTGACAAACTTTGAATAATTCTGTGATCTTCTGTATACATAAAATGCTGTTTTAAAATGTTGTTTTATATTTGTATAGTATGTTTTGCAATGGCCTATGGCTAGAAGCAATAAAGTTCTTCTAAAGTAAAGTACATCTGAATGAAGAGAGATATACTCGAGGAAATCACAATCTGGATTACAGAATGGATGGGCTAGTACGTTAGCAAAACAGTTGGAGCAAAAGAACATATAAAAGAAAATATATTGCTGTATCACTATTTACGTTGCACATGTACATGGAAGTTCAATTACATCTTTTGTGTTATGGAAGTGATATTCTCAGACCCAAAGGGGAGGACTTTCAAGAGAGTGTCCTCGAACATCACATATCAGTATCTATGCCCTCTGAAACACATAGAAGGGAAGAAGAGAAGACGATTATCAATTCAATGTTACAGAAAAGGTGTGTTTGCTGCAACATGCCCATCATCGTTTATAGTTAATTTAAATATATCTGAATGAAGAGAGAGATACTCGAGCAAATCACAATCTGGATTACAGAACGGATGTACATGTGCACCGTAAGTGGTGATAAAGCAATATATTATCTTTTATATGTTCTTTTGCTCCAACTGTTTTGCTACCGTACTAGCCTATCCGTTCTGTAATCCAGATTGTGATTTGCTCGAGTATATCTCTATTCATTCAGAAGTATTTAAAGTTACTATAGACGATGATGGGCATGTTGATAACTCAAAAGATGTAATCTTTTGCTAACGTACTAGCACATCCGTTCTGTAATCCAGATTGTGACTTGCTCAAGTATATCTCTCTTCATTCAGATGTATTTAAAGTTACTATAAACGAGTATATCTCTCTTCATTCAGATGTATTTAAAGTGACTATAAACGATGATGGGCATGTTGCAGCAAACACACCTTTTCTGTAACGTTGAATTAATAATCGTCTTTTCTTCATCCCTTGTATGTGTTTCAGAGAGCATAGTGATATTCTCAGACCCAAAGGGAAGGAATTTCAAGAAAGTGTCCACAAACATCACATTATTATATGTGATGTTCATGGACACTCTCTTGAAATTCCTTCGCTTTGGGTATGAGAACATCACTGCAAGGGAGGTAGAGAAGACGATTATCAATTCAACGTTACAGAAAAGGTGTGTTTGCTGCAACATGCCCACCATCGTTTATAGTAACTTTAAATACATCTGAATGAAGAGAGATGTACTCGAGCAAATCGCAATCTAGACCCAAAAGGAAGGAATTTCAAGAGAGTGTCCACGAACATCACATATCAGTTTCTATGCCCTCTGAAACACATACAAGGGATGAAGAGAAGGCGGTTATCAATTCAACGTTACAGAAAAGGTGTGTTTGCTGCAACATGCCCATCATCATTTATAGTCACTTTAAATACATCTGAATGAAGAGAGACATACTCGAGCAAATCACAATCTGGATTACAGAACGGATGTAAGATGTGCAACGTAAATGGTGATACAGCAATATATTTTCTTTTATAAGTTCTTTTGATCCAAATGTTATGCTAACGTACTAGCCCATCCGTTCTGTAATCGAGATTGTGATTTGCTCGAGTATCTCTCTCTTCATTCAGATGTATTTAAAGATACTATAAATGATGATTGGCATGTTGCAGCAAACACACCTTTTCTGTAACGTTGAATTGATAATCGTCTTCTCTACCTCCCTTGCACTGATGTTCTCATACCCAAAGCGAAGGAATTTCAAGAGAGTGTCCATGAACATCACATATAATAATAATAATAATAAAATTTTATTTTTAGGCCGCCTATCTGGCTGAATAAACAGCCACTCTAGGCGGCTTACGTAGTTAAATTTAAAATACACATATAAATACAATCATATGTTCAATTTACCCACATCTATATACTGTAAAATTAAAATTAACTAGGGATTCTATATTTCTGCTGAAACAACCATGTTTTTAGTCCTTGGCGGAAACCTGCCAAGGAGGGGACATGGCGTAGGTCGTATGGCAGAGAGTTCCAGAGGGCGGGGGCCACAACCGAAAATGCCCTCTCTCTGGTCCGCACCAGTCTAGCTGTTCTAACTGGTGGGACCGAGAGAAGGTCTTGAGAGGCTGATCTCGTCAGGCGGCATAGTTGGTGATGCTGGAGGTGCTCCTTCAGATACGCTGGACCGAAACCATGTAGGGCTTTAAAGGTTAACACCAACACCTTGAATTGGGCTCGGTAAACAACTGGTAACCAATGCAGATCTTCAAGCAGATATCAGTATCTATGCCCTCTGAAACACATACAAGGGATGAAGAGAAGACAATTATCAGTTCAACGTTACAGAAAAGGTGTGTTTGCTGCAACATGCCAATCATCGTTTATAGTAACTTTAAATACATCTGAATGAAGAGAGATATACTCGAGCAATTCACAATCTTGATTACAGAACGGATGGGCTAGTATGTTAGCAAAACAGTTGGAGCCAAAGAACATATAACAGAAAATATATTGCTGTATCACCATCTACGTTGCACATGTACATGGAAGTTCAATTACATCTTTTGTGTTATGGCAGTGATGTTCTCAGACCCAAAGGGAAGGAATTTCAAGAGAGTGTCCACGAACATCACATATTAGTTTCTATGACCTCTGAAACACATACAAGGGATGAAGAGAAGATGATTATCAATTCAACGTTACAGAAAAGGTGTGTTTGCTGCAACATGCCCATCATCGTTTATAGTAACTGTCCACGAACATCACATATCAGTTTCTATGCCCTGTGAAACACATACAAGGGATGAAGAGAAGACGATTATCAATTGAACGTTACAGAATAACGTTCCTGCCCATTTGGCTGGGGCGGATTTGCCTACACCCTATTATTGGGAACGCTTGGGAAGGTTCCAGAAAATTGTGTAATAGGTCAGGTGGTGCACCTTGACCAATTGGGCAAGGGTTTTGAGCAGCTATATATAGCCTGCTCCTCCTTAAGTGCGCGCCTTTTTTGCCTTGCGGCACTTACTGCTGGTTCACGCTTGCAGGGGCTCTTTCAGCGTTCTGTTGGTGATCGTTTCCTTGCTAAATACCTCGTTTACCCTTCTCTGCTCTTTCCTCCCGGTCCCGTTGCTCTTCATCATTCTCTGTTGTTGTTTTGAGCCCTGACGAGCAGCTGGGCTGCGGGCGTGTCGGCTTGCCGGCTGTTTTCCTTTGTATTGCCGGCGCTTTAAAGCGTTTGTTGCTTGTGTAGAACCCAGCTTGTTTTTTCTTAAGGTGTTTGTGGGTGGCGACGTTCCTGGTTGGGGTATTCCCTTGGTTATATATACAAATTTTGATTCCGTTTGTTTTGCCCCCCCCTTTTCTTCCAGTTTATCTTTAAATTGTTAAAGTTGCTTGCGTTTGTGTGCCTTGTTAGTTAGTTTCAGTGCTCTTTGGTTCTTATATATATATATATATTGATTGTTGATATATATATTTTTATTTATTTGCTATTGTGTTATAACCCCCCCCTCTTCCCTCCGTTCTATTATTCCGCTGATCAGCTGTCAGGATGGATCAGCTGTGAGGCGGCGTGGGAGGCTTTTCCTTGCTTGCCTCCAGCTGTTTGTGTTTGTTTGAATTTCCCGCCTTTTGATGTTATCCCCAGTTTGGTTTATACTTTATATTTGCAGCGTTTTCCCCACCCCTTGATATAGCAATCAAAGTAGTGTTTAATTAATTCAATTTTGAATTAATTATAAATAAATAAATAAATACATAAATAAATAAATTAAAAAAAATATTTCTTTTTTAACATTTTTTATATACATATAAATAATATCTGCGTTATATTGATAGTTAGTTAATTTGTAAGTTGTTTTAATATATATTGGGATTTTCTTTGGCATAAAATGTTAATTATCGTAAGTATTGGGAAGTGATTGGTGTTTCATTCTTTACCACCACCACCCCCCATTTTAATTCTGTTTGTACTCCTACATTCATGTTTTGGTTTTAAAATGCTGTTCTTGATCAATTAGCTTCATAATTTTGTTGCATTTATTGTGCATGGAGAAAAAGTATAGATGCTTATGTAATATCATCTAAAGGGCAGTAGATAATTTATTTTAAGGTGAGTTCATTGGAATCCCACGTCTCAGACTTCTTATGTGGCTTCAAAATATGTATAAGTGCGATTCAGAGAAGGTAATTTATGCTATGCAAGCATAAAGGAAATGCTCTACAGCCAGGTGAACTCATTGTTGTGGCTTTCTGAAAGCCAATACGTTAAGGTTAATGGAAAAATAAATAAATAAATAAGTAAATAATTATATATTATATATATATATATAAGTTTGCTAAATCAGTGTTTGTTGGCTTTTTGAGTGATTAAGTTTTAATTGTAATTTTCTTTATGGATCTCTAGTAGTTAATAAGCTTATAACAATAGTTTTTCTATAGCAGGAGGGTAGCAGGAATGTTTTAATATGTTGGTTGCTTAAGGCATTCTATTGCCTGTAGTTTTGAATGCTTTGTTTTATCCCTGAAATAGCTAAATGAAATATACAATATGCCTATTTTAGGAATGATAGCTTATTGGTTCTTGCTTAAACTGCTCCTCTAGCATTTGGTAAATCTATATCATGAAGCTTTTCCAAGGCATTTTTAATTCAATTTAACTTTATTTCAAAAATATGAATAGTATACTGCTTGTTTCACAAGATACAGGTACCCTCTTCAATCACATCTATTTCATGGCAGTCTCGTGCATACTAGGCGCTGCTACCTGTTAGATTCACATTCATTCATACGTCGGGATGGCAGCACTTGTTTACATCATATGAAGAAGAACCTTCTGTGGGAAACCTGCATAGGTTGTGTGGGCTTTTGCATTATGGCCAGGCTGTCGTCTAGATCCTGATCACTTCTACTGGGTTGTGCAAGTGCTGCTGGCCAGATGTGACTTCAACGGCCATTCTTTCTTCAAGAACAAAGGACTTGCTCCTGTAGCTTGAACTGTAGGTAAGCTTTGATGCAGTCGGTGGTTGGTATTTTGGTGTCAATTTAGGATCTTGGGTGTGCCGAATAATGGCTGGCTGCTTTTAAGGGTCCTGGGGCTCACAATAGAATTTAATTTCTGGACTATTTTCCAACAGTGCTTGCGGTATATATGTGGCCTTCTGCCCTTCTGATCCGCATGATACGTTCAGTGCAGCACTTGGCTATGGTTATGTGGTAAATCCCCAGAACCTCAACGTGATTTGAGCTATGCGCATTGTGCATGCGTTTATTCCGCAAAGTACAGTTGCATTTCACCCGAATGCCGCCTGATCCTATGAGGCCATCCCCCGCCATGTATGAATGATGTACACCTTGTTGCAGCCCATGCTCTACTAAGGAGGGCAGGACATTACCGTTGGGAATATATCCTGCCTCCTTTTTGCCTTTTTTCTTTAATTTTCAGGCCAAATGCATTCAAGAACCCATTTTATGAAAACCAAATGAGGCTAGTCGCATTCCACCCTGATACCGCCTGGTCCTATGTGGTCCCTGTTATACTGTTGATGTTCCTGCCTTCGATGATTCTTAGTGCCCCCCCCTCTTCCAGGCTGGTTATCCTGGGCGGTGGCCTTACCAATAATTTTAGGGAGCCTTTTGCCCTGGTAAAATTAGCTTTCCAGGCAAGTCATTGTAATATTTGAGCCCTGCACTTATATTGCTGTGCTGTTGTCAGCGCATATGTTTAAGACGGACCAGTGGGCTTGTGATTGAGTGGTGAAGCTGAGGGGCTGCCCATCGCCCTCTCTGTCCCTGGTTTGCTGAGGGACCTTTCTCTCTGATTAGGCCAGTGGGCCAGTACTATCTTTTCATGTATCAATGGCTGCGCACTGATTCAGTTTTGATTATTGCTATGTTGTTCGCAAGGCCATTATGTTTAAGGATTACATTTCTTTCATACAGGAGCAGCTGCAACAGTTGCCATCATGGGCATGTGTTCTGGAAGTATTCTGCTATTTATGCTGTATTCAAAGGGCAAAAACTTATTTCTGTCATAACTATCGCTTGACACTTCTCGGCGCTGGCCTTTAATCCAAGGTAAGAGGAATGCAGGATCATTCTGTGGATTTAGGGTCAGTAAGGTCCTTGTGGGTTGGTCGCGTTCCGCTCCTAGGGCCTCTGACCGGAGGAGGCTAATCACACCCAATGTCCTCCTTCAGATCCTGCCTTTATTTAGGTCAATGTGCTCATCTTGTATGAGTCGCACCTGTTCGCCGCAGTAACTCTGACGATGTTCTATGGTGCTTTTCGCCCTAGTGAATTATTGATTTCCTCAAAGCACGATGTGTCCTATCGGGCCTTATGCTCTGGCGATTGCCCGTTAGGTGCAGATTTAGTGAGATTCTCCTTAAAAGTCTATAAGACTGATCAAAAGGGCCATGGCAGTTTTGCTTCTTTATAGTTGCCAGGTACCTGACTTATGCCCATTTTCCGCTATGCAGCAATGTTTGTGTTTCAGGCCAGCTGGCCAGCGTTATCTCTTTATACATGCAGATGGTTCTGCCCTGACTCAGTTTCAATTTTGGGCCGTTGTTCGGCAGGCCTTGTTGGCCAGTGGTTGCGATGTTGGAGTCTATGGGCTGCATTCCTTCCAGATTGGAGTGGCTACGGCCACTGCCCTTGTGGGCTTGAGCATTGAGGATGTCCAGATGATTGGCAGGTGGCGTTCTTCAGCTATAACTTCTGCCCTTGCTCCCAGCACTCAGAGGGTGTACCAGCTTGCCTTGGGGACGTTCCAGGCATTCCATGCCATTAGTGCTTTGCCTCCTGTATGGCCTATTCTTGTTCACATTGGCTGCAGTTTATCTATATCTGAATGGGCAATCTCATATTTCTACCATCGCTGGACACCTCTCTGCGCTGGCCTTTATTTCCAAGGCAAGAGGAATGCAGGATCATTCTGTAGATTTTAGGGTCAGGAAGGTCCTTCAGGGTTGGTCGCGTTCCGCTCACAGGCCCACTGACCGAAGGAGGCCAATCACGCCCGATGTTCTCCTTCAGATCCTGCCTTTATTTAGGTCTCTGTGCTCATCTCAGTATGAGTCGCACCTGTTCGCCGCAGTAACACTGACGATGTTCTATGGTGCTTTTCGCCCTAGCGAAGTACTGGCTTCCTCGAAGCGCGATGTGTCCTATCGAGCCTTTTGCTTTGGCGATTGCACGCTAGGTGCAGATATAGTTAGGCTTTCCCTTCGAGTCTCTAAGACGGATCAAAAGGGCCGTGGCAGTATTATTTCATTGAGAGTTTGCCAGGTCCCTGAATTGTGCCCAGTGGCTGCAGTGCGTTTATTTCTGTCAATGAGGCCAGCGGGCCAGCGTTACCTCTTTATACATGCAGATGGTTCTGCCCTGACTCAATTTCAATTTTGGGCCATTGTTCGGCGGGCCTTGTTGGCCAGTGGTCGTGATGCGGGAGTCTATGGACTGCATTCCTTTCGGATTGGGGCGGCTATGGCCGCCGCCCTCGTGGGCATGAGCGTTCAGGATATTCAGGCGATTGGAAGGTGGCGTTCTTCTGCTTTCAAGTCTTATATCAGGAATTGATTCTGATGTATTGTTCTTTCTTTCTTAGGTGTGCTGAGCCTTCCGGTGCCTGCGAGGGTCATCCTGTGTGGCCACTCGATTTTATTTTGGGCCCATCGGAGAGCCTTTTCTACGCTTGCTGGAAAAGCTGCAGCTTTCCGCTAGAGCAACGGTTGGCTGGGTGGTCAGAGGGGCATGCTTTGGGATGCGCTCATGCCTTTGGTGTGTCGCCTTATGGCATCGCTTAACCGGCCACATGTGTTGGTGGTTCATTTAGGGGAAAGCGACTTGGTGCAGCAGCCGGGTATGGATCTGCTGCTTAGGATCACCCGGGATTTTAATGCTCTTATCCAGTCATACCCGGACCTTGTTATAGTGTGGTCTGACATGCTGGTGCAACGTGTTTAGAGGGGTGCACTGCACCCCAACAGGATTGACAGATCCAGAAAGTGGGTGAGTAAGAAAGTTAGGAATTTAGTTTTGTCATTGGGTGGGGCATATATTCCACATGATAGGATCCGTTTTCATGCTCCATACCTGTTTCGAGATGATGGTGTCCATCTTTCGGATATTGGGTGTGATTTCCTATTGGAGGATTATAGGTTGGGTTTGGGGGCTTTGTTTTCTTTGGGTTGAGGGGACCAAGCTTCAGCTGATCCCCTCTTGTGGCGTTGGATTCGGGCAGGTGAGGTAATTGGGGTTAAAATTGAGGTGGATGAGGCATTTGGGAAAAGGGCACCCCCTGGTGAAACATAAAGGCGTAATGTCTGGTGTGGATCCGGGGGGTGTCCACGTGGGACCCGCTTGCGCATCATGGTGAACGCCTGTACGGTGGGGCCAGGATGCGGAGGTTGGAACCACAAACCTGACTCCGATTGCAAGGAGGGAGAAGTTTTCCCACATCCTTGTCTGGGGAGTTGCAGTACGATGTGACTGACTTGCCTCCTGGTTGGGAGGGTCTAGACCCTCATAGATAGGTTGAGCCTCACCTGCCCGAAGGATTTGAGATTCTTTAATTGGCGGATTGGAATTTGATTGATTATGTGTTATATTTTAATAAATATAACATTTCAACCATACATGTGTCACGAGTCTTCCTTGGTGTGTTGACAAAATAGTTTTTTTTCTGCAACATGCCCATCATCATTTATAGTAACTTTAAATACATCTGAATGAAGAGAGAGATACTTGAGCAAATCACAATCTAGACTACAGAACGGATGGGCTAGTACGTTAGCAAAACACTCTCATATCAGTTTCTATGCCCTCTGAAACACATACTAGGGATGAAGAGAAGACGATTAGCAATTCAACGTTACAGAAAAGGTGTGTTTGCTTGCAACATGCCCATCGTTTATAGTAACTTTAAATACATCTGAATGAAGAGAGATATACTCGAGCAAATCACAATCTGGATTACAGAACGGATGGGCTAGTACGTTAGCAAAATAGTTGGAGCAAAAGAACATATAAAAGAAAATATATTGCTGTATCACCATTTACGTTGCACATGTACATGGAAGTTCAATTACATCTTTTGTGTTATCTTCAGAGGGCGGGTTTATCCAAGCTGTATCTTGATGCCACAGGGTCCTTACTCCAGAGACCGCCTTCAGTGAAACACCGTATTTTGTATTATGCTTTGTGCATAAAGAAGCCATCGAACACATCCTTCCAGTAGCAGAGATGCTCACTTCTGACCAGAGCACTCCAACTATTTCACACCGGCTGGCATTGTATTCAAGGAACATGCTAAAGGTGACTGGACAACATCTCAGACCACAAAAAGTTGAATGTGACTTCAGCTGGGCTTTAATTCGTGCTGTCACTGAAGTGTTTAACAAGATGCCTCCAAAGCAATACTTCAAAGCATGTTTTGAAGTGTGTTCAAATAAGAGCCCTATTGAATTTACAATGATTCACATTTACGCGGCACATATGATAAAGCTAATTGTTGGACATGTAAGCAGAATAAAAGTTTCACAAGAAGTTAAACGTTTTTTCATGTATGCTTTTGCATTACTGCAAAATGGGGGGGAAATGACAGAATGCAAAGAGATGATTAGGAAACTAAACATTATTTTTGGGACTAAGCAGCTAACATATGAGTGTAAATGTGCAATAGATACAGTTAAGAAATTTTTAAAAGACTTAACAGGACTATTGAAGATGGAAGATGGAATTAATATTGATAATGGAAGAATGGCTATTGAAATTATTGGACCTAACAGATTTGATGAGATGGATTAATCGATATGTTTATTTGGACTATGGCTATGACAACAAGATTATTATGGGATACTGATAATGGAAGAATGGCTACTGAAATTACTGGACTTAACAGGATTATTGAAGATGGAAGATGGAATTAACATTGATAATGGAAGAATGGCTATTGAAATTATTGGACCTAACAGATTTGAACGAGATGGATTAATTGACAAGTTTATTTGGAGAAAAATTGAAAGATATATTTCTCAAGGAATTGAAACCTCTCTTTGACTTTTTGTGGAAAGAATAAAGTAATGTTTATGAGATTTGATGATTAATTAAGATAACTACTGGAGGAAAGTGATTTTATAATATAACTTAAGAGACAGGATTGTTATATATTGTAGACCTATAACTGATGTGCGACAAATCGGAAGTCAACATTTTATTTTATTGTTTAATTATTTTTGTTTTGTTTTATTTTTTGTCTTTGAAAATTTAAATAAAAATTAATGATAAAAAAAAAGAAATTTTTAAAAGAACAAAAAATATCCACTACTGATCATGGACGAAGGAATTCTTCAAACACAGGATTTCATGTGTAAAAGCTCACCTTTTTCCAAACTTCTTCCCACCCAGAATCGGGAAAGCATTGGAATACAGAATGTGATTAACAAATAAAATAACTACTGCAATAAAGAAAAAAAATGTGTCAAGGTATGTTGCTACATTTCTGTTGTGGAGTGGCATTATGATTCAAGACCAAAAATGCAACCAAACTCGAGACTGTAATGCCACTGTTGAAAATTGGTTCAGAACAATTACAAAGATAACACAAAAGATGTAATTGAAATTCCATGTACATGCGCAACGTAAATGGTGATACAGCAATATATTTTCTTTTATATGTTCTTTTGCTCCAACTGTTTTGCTAACGTACTAGCCCATCCGTTCTGTAATCCAGATTGTGATTTGCTCGAGTATCTCTCTCTTCATTCAGATGTATTTAAAGTTACTATAAACAATGATGGGCATGTTGCAGCAAACACCTTTTCTGTAACTTTGAATTGATAATCGTCTTCTCTCCATCCCTTGTATGTGTTTCAGAGGGCATAGAAACTGATATGTGATGTTCGTGGACACTCTCTTGAAATTCCTTCCCTTTGGGTCTGAGAACATCACTGCCATTCATGGTGATACAGCAATATATTTTCTTTTATATGTTCTTTTGCCCCAACTGTTTTGCTAACGTACTAGCCAATCCATTCTGTAATCCAGATTATGATTTGCTCGAGTATCTCTCTCTTCATTCAGATGTATTCACATACAAGGGATGAAGAGAAGACGATTATCAATTCAACGTTACAGAAAAGGTGTGTTTGCTGCAACATGCCCATCATCGTTTATAGTAACTTTAAATACATCTGAATGAAGAGAGATATACTCGAGTAAATCACAATCTGGATTACAGAAAGAATGGGCAGTGATGTTCTGAGACCCAAAGGGAAGGAATTTCAAGAGTGTGTCCACGAAAATCAAATATCAGTTTCTATGCCCTCAGAAACACATACAAGGGATGAAGAGAACACGATTATCAACTCAACGTTACAGAAAACGTGTGTTTGCTGCAACATGCCCATCCACGAACATCACTTATCAGTTTCCATGCCCTCTGAAACACATACAAGGGATGAAGAGAAGACGATTATCAATTCAACATTACAGAAAAGGTGTGTACATGTGCATCGTAAATGGTGATACGGCAATATATTTTCTTTTATATGTTCTTTTGCTCCAACTGTTTTGCTAATGTACTAGCCCATCCGTTCTGTAATCCAGATTGTGATTTGCTCGAGTATATCTTTTCTGTTATCAACATGCCCATCATCGTTTATAGTAACTTTAAATACATCTGAATTAAGAGAGATATACTTGAGCAAATCACAATCTAGACCCAAAGGGAAGGAATTTCAAGAGAGTGTCCACGAACATCACATATCAGTTTCTATGCCCTCTGAAACACATACAAGGGATGAAGAGAAGATGATTATCAATTCAACGTTACAGAAAAGGTGTGTTTGCTGCAACATGCACATCATCGTTTATAGTAAATCCATGTACATGTGCAACGTAAATGGTGATACAGCAATATATTTTCTTTTATATGTTCTTTTGTTCCAACTGTTTTGCTAACGTACTAGCCCATACGTTCTGTAATCCAGATTGTGATTTGCTCGAGTATACATCTGAATAACTACATCTGGACACTCTTGAAATTCCTTCCGTTTGGGTCTGAGAACATCACTGCCATTCTTCTGTCTAAATATAGTTTGATGTTCCAACTTTGGATCATTGTGCTCAGTTTGGAGAGTAGCATGTATATCCACAGATTCAGTCAGTGAATTAAAATACGATTCATTTTGGGTAGTTTCATTAGAAATTACTTCAAATGCACTGAATTGATAGTCCTGTTTAAAATGGCAGTTCTGTTCTGATTCACATGCTGGACAAAACCATGGTGTAATATCAACCAACTCCTGTGCAGATTTATAACCTATACACTTTGGGTGAAACCAATCATTGCAACGATCACATTGAACATAAGATGAAGAATCTTCTGGCTTCTTCCAAATATAAAACCTTTTGATCCCAGCTTCTCCCAAAGTTCTACTTCTCAGGGCTCTTCAATCTTCCTTCCATAAATTATAAAGCCACTTCTTACACTTCTCAGGGTTTCTATAAAGCTTAGTAGATATCCTACCCCAACAAGACGTCTCATTTCTGTAACCTTCTTTGTTCAAATACTGCACTTCTTGAACGAAAGCATGTATTATCTGTTCTTCAGAATCTAATGCAGAACTTCAATATTTCCATGACATCTTAAAGGAAATCTCCACATTTGCAAATATAACTGTGGTGCTAACTGTTAGGCAAGGTGAACTGGAATGGTAACTTAAGTTAGTTTTCAATTGCAGCCAAGTTAGGTGTGGAGGCATGAAACCACGATCGCTGTTTCAGGATACACACAGCAAACTGATGGATATTTTGGCAATCAGCTGAGAGTCTGACCTACATCCCGGCCCCAGGGTGTTTTTCCCCACCTGGATCCTTATCTTTGATGATAAAGAAGATGGTTATTTCTTTGAATAGTCAAGCGAACAACAATACTGACTTGTTAATTTTTTAATATATATAGTAAACAAAAAGTACCTCTAAAAGTATGGTGGTATGTATGTATTTGTTTATTTATTATATTCCTATCCTGTCCTTCCTCCAGTATTAGCATGAATAGATCCAAACAGCGGGAATTTGCAAGGAAGCAGGCCAGGGCTCTTCGCAGTGGCTAAGACATTTATGTCAATATGGTGGAGATTTATCGACTTCACTTCACAACAAGATCTACACAAACAACTTTCCCCATCAGCAAAGGCTATTTGGTTTTCCTGAGCAATTAATTAATTCCTTATAATTTTATCTCTTAATTATGATTATGTTATGCTAAATATTCAAGCTTCAAAACACTCACTTGTATATCAATACTTGATTTTTTATTTCTACAGCTTTGCATATACACTAAATCAATTTATTTATTTATTTATTTGTTAGATTTTTATACCGCCCGACTAGCATAGCTCTGTGGGCAGTGTACAGCAAAAATACAAATACATACAATAAAACCCATTATAATAAAACAAGAACACATACAGAAAAAAATGAAAATCTAAAATCAGTTATAACAAGTTTAAAACTAAATTAAGATTAAAATTAGATAGCCTTAGAAAAGAGGAAGGTTTTAACTTGGCACCGAAAAGATAGCAAAGTCGGCGCCAAGCGCACCTCATCGGGAAGACTATTCCACAGTTCAGGGGCCACCACCGAGAAGGCCCTAGATCTTGTTACCACCCTCCGAGCCTCTCTCTGAGTCGGAACTCGGAGGAGGACCTTCGATGTGGAGCGTAGTGTACGAGCGGGTTCATATCGGGAGAGGCGTTCCAGCAGGTATTGTGGTCCCGCACCATGTAAGGCTTTATAAGTCAAAACCAACACTTTGAATCTGGCCCGGAAGCATATTGGCAGCCAGTGCAAGCGAGCCAGAAGAGGTGTTATGTGTTCGGACTGCTTGGTCTTCGTTATCAGTCTTGCCGCTGCGTTTTGCACGAGCTGCAGCTTCCGAACTGTCTTCAAAGGTAGCCCTACGTGGAGCGCATTGCAGTAATCCAATCGCGAGGTTACCAGAGCATGTACCACTGATGTTAGGTCTTCCCTGCTCAGATAGGGACGTAGCTGGGCTACCAATCGAAGTTGGTAGAACGCATTCCGTGCCACCGAGGCTACTTGAGCCTCAAGTGACAAGGAAGGATCTAAAACAACTCCCAAACTACGAACCTGTTCCTTTAGGGGGAGTGTCACCCCATCCAGGACAGGATATATATCCACTATCTGGTCAGAGAAACCACCCACAAGCAGCATCTCAGTCTTGTCTGGATTGAGCCTCAGTTTGTTAGCTCCCATCCAGTCCATTATCGCAGCCAGGCAACCGTTCAGCACATTGACAGCCTCACCTGAAGAAGATGAAAAGGAGAAGTAGAGCTGCGTGTCATCAGCGTACTGATGGCAACGCACTCCAAACATCCTGATGACTGCACCCAATGGCTTCATATAGATGTTGAAAAGCATGGGGGACAGAACTGACCCCTGCGGGACTCCACATTGGAGAGCCCACGGTGTCGAGCAGTGTTCCCCAAGCACTACCTTCTGAAGATGACCCGCCAAGTAGGAGCGGAACCACTGCCAAGCAGTACCTCCAACTCCCAACTCCGCGAGCCTCTCCAGAAGGATACCATGGTCGATGGTATCAAAAGCCGCTGAGAGATCAAGGAGAATCAACAGAGTTACACTCCCTCCGTCCTTCTCCGGACATAGGTCATCATACAGGGCGACCAAGGCTGTCTCGGTGCCAAAACCGGGCCTAAAACCCGATTGAAATGGTTCTAGATAATCGGATTCATCCAATAGTGCCTGGAGCTGGCCAGCAACCACTCATTCCAAGATCTTGCCCAGGAATGGAACATTCCCCACTGGTCTATAGCTGTTAAAATTTTCTGGGTCCAAGGAAGTTTTTTTCAGAAGCGGTCTCACTGCCGCCTCTTTCAGGCGGCCAGGAACCACTCCCTCTCGTAAAGAGGCATTTATCACTTCCCTGGCCCAGCTAGCTGTTCCATCCCTGCTAGTTTTTATTAGCCAAGAGGGGCAAGGATCTAGTACCGAAGTGGTAGCATGCACCTGTCCAAGCACTTTGTCCACGTCCTCGAGCTGAACCAACTGAAACTCATCCAATAAAACATGACAAGACTGAGCTCTAGACACCTCATTAGGATCAACTGCTGTAAACTGAGAGTCTAGGTCCCGGCGGATGCATACGATCTTATTCTGGAAGTGTCCAGCAAACTCATTACAATGGGCCACCGATGACCCTACCATGTCCTAAGGGCCAGAATGGAGCAACCCTCGGACAACTCTAAAAAGCTCCGTTGGGTGGCAGAGAGATGACTTAATGGTGGCAGCAAAATGTTGTTTCTTTGCCACCCTCACCGCTCCTAAGTACAGCTTGGTAGAAGCACTTACCAGCGCATAATTGCATCCGTCGGGAGTTCGTCTCCACCTCCGCTCTAGCCGCCTCCTATCTTGTTTTATCGCTCTCAGCTCTGGGGTGTACCATGGAGGTGTATGAGCTCTACACAGGAGAGGGCGCGCAGGAGCGATTGTGTCGACAGCCTGGGTCATCTCCGCATTCCACAGTTCAACCAGGGCTTCGACAGGAGCGCCAGTCTTATCAGCCGGAAAATCCCCCAGAGCCCTCTGAAAACCTTCAGGATTCATTAGTATCCAGGGACGGACCACTTTAATGGGTCCCCCACCCTTGCAAAGGGGAAAAGCCACTGTGAGTCTAAACTTCAGCAAGTGGTGATCTGTCCATGACAACGGGAGAGATGTAAAACTTCCCACATCCAGATCACCATCCCCATGTCCAGTGGCAAAAACAAGGTCTAGAGTGTGCCCCAACACATGTGTTGGGCCAGTAACGTATTGGGACAGCCCCATGGTTGTCATGGATGCCATGAAGTCCTGAGCCGCCCCGGATAAAGTGGCCTCAGCATGGATGTTGACATCTCCCAGTACCAATTCATAAATAATGGCTCTGGGGGGGGATTAGGGTTACTTTTATATTGTTATATTATCTATGTTAAATTTTTGTATAATATTAAAAGAAATTTTAAAAAATTATTGTATTTCTATCCTGTCCTTCCTCCAGCATTAGCCCAGGGTGGCAAAAAAAGTGATACCCCCCCAAGTCTTTTAAAAACATATTTAAATCAAAAGATCTTTACAAAATCAAATATAAAACATTGAAAAACACCTTTTGAAAATTACAAAACATGGCTAAAAACATCTTAAATATAATTCCAATACAGACGCACACTGGGACAAGGTCTCTCTTTAAAAGGGTTGTTGTAAGATGAAGTGTATGATGTCTGATGGGATTTTTTTTATGTTTAATTTTACTCACCTTACTCAAATATTATTAGTTTACAAAGCCATTGGTATTGGTGACAGAAGGAAACGTGGCAGGTTAAACAACAATGATTTCTTGAAGATGTAATTTCATAGCTGACACTCAAAAGCATTCATGGATGACATCTCAGAGAAGACAGATTCAATGAAGTGTGTTTTATGGTGCCCCAAACCATCTTTTGTGATGGGCACCTCATTTCCTTATTCTTTTCCTGTACATATTCGCTATATTTTCTAATACATATATGCCCTTGTGTGTGCCATACAGACACAAGAAGTTCTGAATTGGGTGGGAAACCTCTCCGGAATGCATGTGCAGTGCCCAAAGCATGTCTGATGGTGGAAACCCACAGTTTCTTATGTATTTTCTACATAGCCTTCCTTAGTAATGAAGCTGATTCCTGTGTAGTCTGTAACCTGATACATGAAGTACTCTGAACTGAAACTTTCCATTATATTGTTATGAGCATGGGGGTTGGGATGGATGATTTCTGTGGGTCCCCTTTCCAGCCTCTGATTTGGAATCCTATGCCCTGGGGGTTGGCTCTGCTAGCCAGATGAATCTGTTAATCAAATAGAGTGGCCAGGTAAGATAATGGGCTCGATCAGTTGCCCAGCAACCGAGAATGGGCCAGGAAGACCCCTTTTGTCATTTAAACTCTGCAGGAGAGTCTCCCTCCCCACTCCTGGCAGCTAGCAAAAGTGTGCTTGTAGTTTTAGTGTGTCTAGAGAATTGCTGGAAATTGGAGGGAAAAATCCCCCCAATTCTGTGATTTTTTTTTTTTACTTGAGTTCTTTGCATTGCAGGAGATCAGGCTCTTATGGACAGCTGTGGGGCAGATAGAAATTAAACGGAGTAAGCCTTTTTTGCATGAAAATATAATTATGGGGAAAGCTTCACCTGTGACCATTCTATCTATCAGACATCTTATTACTTGTGTGTGCCCCCCTCGCCAGACTTAGTTTGATTTGTGAATGCCACGACTATTGCCATTCCCTCCCCCCATTTATCTTTGCAACAACCCTGTGAGGTAAATTAGGGTTGCCAGGCTCAGGGCCTGCGACTGATACTGTATCTGTAGGAGAAGAGAAAGTCAGCCAAGTGTAGGTGTTCTTGCAACTCTGTAATGGGAAAAACCACAAGGTGGAATTCTCCCTTCCCCCTGCACAACTTGCTGGGGGCAATGGCCAGCAGTGTTGGCCACTGACTTCAAGCTTCAAGCCTTCTGGTGGCAGCTCCTTCAGGCCAAGGTAACAGTGCATGAAAACTCACCCAATATTTATTTATATTTTATTATATTTATTATTTGATTCATATCCCACCCTTCATCTCAAGAGAAGCCCAGGGTGGCAAACAAAAACACTAAAAACACCATAAAGACAGACTTTAAAACAAAACATATTTAAAAACATTTTTAAAAATGCTCTTTTTAAAAAGGTTTAAAAACGTATTAAAAAACTATTCCAACACAGAGGTAGTTCCCACTACCCTTAACAAACTACAGTTCCCATGATTCTGTGGTGGGATTCATGTGCTTCAAATGTATGTTGAATGGTGTGGATCTACCCTAGGTATGTTGCACATTCATTAGTGAATTGAAAAGAGCAATTTAAAAAGATAATTTTTAAACAGAGCCAATGCTAATCCATGTCATCAGTACTGAGCTACATGGTACCGAATGGCCTGAGCCGGTATAAGGCAGATTCCTTTGTTCCTAAAAGTGGAAAGAGACCCAAGGGCCACAGGGACTCCAAACTTTATTTCTGTATTTTATTTACATTTATATACTGTTTTATTGTAAAAAAATTCAAAGCAGTTTAGAGAAAGAATTAAAACAATGAAATTATTGGCAGAAACAGTTAAAGACAGGTATTTAAAATTCAAAACAATAAAACCAACAATGAGTTAAATACAGATAAAAAACACAATAGCTTCTACATGCCTGGGTAGACTTGCCTAAACAAAAATGTTTTTAGCAGGTGCTGAAAAGAGCACAATGACTGTGTCTGCCTAATACAGGGGAATAGGGATCTCTCAGCACTCTCAGCACCTTTCACAAACTACAGTTCCTGGATTCTTTGGCAGAAGTCATGATTGTTTAAAGTGGTACAATAGTGCTTGCAATGTCTGGTACAAAGGGGGCCTTAACCACCATGCATCCGCCTAACAAACAGTCAAACCAAAACATTTATCTGCCACGGTTTCTTTGGAAAGCTCCCTTACTTCATGTTCGAAGACGTTCAGAGAATCGAGTGTGAGATGAACAGATTGCTTCGTCAGAGCAAAAACTATTATTCTTTCCGCAAGGTCACTCTCTTTCAACCTGTACAACATGCAAAGTTCCACCACTACAAGAGACAGAAGTTCTTAAATCAGTGGCAAAAATGGGGTTCACCAATTCCCCAAGGACCTTATTACCAGTAGTGTAGTGGCAAATTCAGAAGCGCAGGGTCCCTTCATGATAGTCATGCCACACTCCCTCACTCGCTTGTTTTCCGTAATCATCTCCACACTCTTCAGTCCTTCTCACACATGGCTTCTCCCACAACAACAGATGTCCCAATCAGCATGTCAGGGGAGTCTGTTAGCTGTTGAGAAGAATCTTCTCAGTGGCTGACTCACCTCCTTTCACTTTGAGGGCTCTAATCAGCAGGAAAGGACAAGGAAGCATGTTAGAAGAGTCTTCTCAGTGGCTAACATACTTCCCTTTCATGTTGATTGGCTCATAGGACACTGGAGACATAGGGACCTTGCTCCCAAAAAAGCAAGGGGTCTAAGACCCCCCCCGAGACCCCAGACAACTACAGTCCTGCTTCTTACAGTGATAGCCTTACCCTATCCTAATCCACCTCAGAGATGGAAAATTAAACATTTCCACTGTCACGTTTTTCTGCAGAAAACTTTCCAGTTTTAGAAATTGTCTTAAAAATAAACACATATAATGGACACAATCCCAAAATGGTCAGCTGGAATGGATACAGTACTAGACAAATCTAAAATTTAACAAATCATTTTTTAACAAAAGAAAAATCTAAACACTTTAAGCTAAGTGTATTCTATTAACACGTCTTAAAATATTACAACAAAAATAATATTAGTGGCTATCAGCTATATGGAACCTACATCTTCAGACAATCTACCTCGGAACACCAGATCACAAGGACAAAGACGGAAAGGTTGTCCCTGCCCTCTTCATGTACTTTTCAGACGAATCTGGATGGCCTTTTGATAATACTGGACTACACGGTCCCTTGGGCACCTCCTGTGTTCTTATAAACCAGGAATAGGGAACCCGCAGCCCTCCAAATGCTGCTGGACTCCAAATCCCATCAGCCCCAGCCAGTGTGGCCAACGGTCTAGGATAATGGGAGCTGTAGTCCACCAACATCTAGAGGGCCATAATTCCCCATCCTGGATACAAACTCACCACAGAAAGTCTAACATGTTGGCTCAGTGGAGCTTCCATATACAGGAGCAGGATATCCCTCAATACCAGATTCCAAAAACAACAAGGGAAGCCTCTCTCCTACCCAGTTTCAGAGTTCCCAGGGGTACCTGGCTGTTCCCCAATTAATCCCCCCCCCGCAGACCACTTGAAAATTGCTGATGGTCTTGATGCACCACTTAAATGATTTTTCTGTCTGTTGTAGCCATTGTCATAATGCTGTGCCAGGTGTACAATATCCAGTTGTATTTTTATTGCTTCTTTTACTTCTTAGATATTGTATTTTATTTGCATTCCGTCTTAATTATATTCCAGAGTTCAGTCTGTAATACAATAAAAAAGCAACATAAATACAATTAAAAATCAATATGCGTACTGAACACGACCAGATGTGTTATGCTATGGTTGATTGCGATGCCCGCAACTAGACAGACTATCTGTGTGACCCAAGAAGGTGGCCCTTCTGTTCTTACGCAGCGTGGGGAGGGGGCAGTTGCGAGAGCCCAGCAGAGCCTCCACATTCAGGGGCAGTCTACCTTAGAACATTAGCTGCTGGGGGACAAATGGCCGTCTCCTCCAGGCTCTCCTTGGGGGAATCCTAGCTGGCCGTGGTTGGAAACAGGATACTGGGCTAGATAGGACTTTTGGCACCGTTCCAGTAAAATCCATAAAAAAAAAAACCACCTCCCGCCCTCTCCAAAAGCCCTCCCCTCTTCCGCAGAATTGCTTCTCCCACCTCCTCTCCAGGCCGCCCAAATTCCCCCCTGCTCCCCCACAGAGGCACGTGCCCACAAACAGCCCCCCCCCTCAATCTTCCCACCCCTGTTTATCGCCTCCGCTATTGCTCAGCGGCTGACGTTTCCCCGCCACGTCCAGGTCGAAGACCCTGAGCTCGCCCTGCACGGCCTTCACCCCCGGCGACGCCATTGCAGACCTCCTTTTCCGCCACTTCTCTGTGGAGACGAAGAAAAGGGACTCGGTTACTTACGGCGCCGCTTTCTGCGCTGCCTCTTTCACCCCGCCCACAAAAGGATAAAAGCGCCGAAGAGAAAGGAGCGGAGCTACCACTCCAGCTTGTGAATGGGCGCACGCCGAAAGGGAGCGTGAGTGGCAGTGCGGCATGGATGGCAATAGATGGGAGAGAAATATAGAGGATTTTTTTTTATTTGAAGTTCCTAGAGCGGTCCAGTAATGCCGGGTTCCCCTTTGACGCTTTGTAGGGTGGAAAAGGGTCAGCTGCTCAGAGGAATCAGGAAGTCTTCAGGCTACAGGAATGAGAAAATCCATTATTATTATTATTACCACCTAGTTTTGATTAGGCTTTGTGTATCTCGAAAACAGGCCGACAGGCTGACAGAAAGTGTTTCTGACCTTTGTAACTCTAATTCTTATTTTATTATTATTCCTTGTGGAAAATGTATTTTTTTTTAAAAAAACAAGTTATTTTCTTAAAGAAAAACACTTAAAGAAAAGCGCTTCAAATAGAGTCCAATGCTATTATTTCCTCACTGAGTATTTTTTGTGAAACGTTTTTCCTGCGAAACACCCATTTACTAACAAGCACAAATGTTAATGTAAGCACAAATGTTTGGGTTGCACATTGGGGTTTTTAGTTTTTGTTTTTTGCAGGATGGTCTCCAGAGAACAGAAAACTAGCAGAGTGAAACTCTGAGACCATCTGCTGGCATACAGAGAGTTAACATGGTACACTGCACATGCCGGGTAAGTGGGCGAATTTATGCAAATATCATAGGAATGGCTGACAGAAGAAGCAGAGGGACAGTTGTGAAATTGACAAAGTTGAGAAAACCCACCTTTTTTGAGATTGGACTGTCTGTCAAGAGGCTGATTACACAGACAGTAGAAAGAGGAACAGTGTTGGAGTCTGTTTTGTGGAATTAGAAATGGTATTGATTCTGATAGCGTGCTGAGCTGTTTGGAGCATGCATATGCCCTCGTTCAGCTCAAAACCCATCAGAAAAGGTGTCCAGGGTGTGTTTTGCACAATTAAATAAATGGTTTTTGGTCTTTGGGATATGATGAAGGGTAGGATTTGTTTGTCTCAGTGTAATGTTTGATACGCTCTTTATTCAAAGACTACATATTAAGTGGATTTTTGAAACTGGGAGGTGTTTCCTACATTGACCTGGTATTACAGTGCTTTTAGGAATGGTCCTGGATCAGGCACCATCCAGTGGTATGTTGTGGAAATCTATGTTGAACACATTGGAAACCTGAGACAACTGAAAATTTGGATTGCTCAGACACTCTCAGAGTAGAGAACCAATACTTAACACAATATGGAAACTACACTTTTTGTTAATGTAGTCTAAAACAGCATTTGCTTTTTTGCAACCACATGATGCTGTTGGCTCATACTCAACTTGTGATCAACAACAATCCTAAGATTCTTTTATCACGTAATATTGCTGGGCCAAATATGCCCCATTCTTATATGCAGTTTTTGGCCAATGTATGCACTCTGCAAGCAATTTCTCCTAATAGCATTTCATTTAAAAAAAAGTTCTCATGAAAATTGTTCAGCATTTTTAGTGTGAATTTTTCCTATCAAACACATTTTATACAGTTTTTACCGATGTACACATTTCTGCAAACAATCTGCACGCTATTCCACTGCAACATTGTCTTTATATTATTGGGGCTTCCAGACCGCCAGTAAGTTCCTAGTGAAGCCTTCCCCTTTCCATGCATTGAATGACTGGAGTGGGATTTAGCTGAAGTACTGGGGGCCGCTCTGGGATAATTGGTCGGTTGCCTGCTTTATGGGTGGGGTTGTACTCCCACTGAAAGAGCAGGTCTGTAGTCTGGAGGTGCTCCTGGATCCATCTAGAGGCCTGGATCCACTAGAGGCCCAGGTGACCTCAGTGGCTAGGAGTGTAAATAATAAACAACAAAGACGTGCATATAGGTAGTACAATGGCAAAGAAACACATAATGTACTTGTTTCAAGGATACAAGAGGATATCACATTCCGTCCATCCTCCTGTCAAGCTGACACTTACTTATCTTTAAGGTCTTTGAAGTCCTTGGGAAAGAGACAGAGGAGCCAGCATTATGTTAGATAAATAAACAACTAATTCCTTTACCCCTCACCTTTGCTCTACATACGTAACAGTGAGGATACACAGCTTTATTTATTTATTTATTTATTTGTTGAATTTCTATACCGCCTGACTAGCATAGCTCTCTGGGCGGTGTACAACAGAAAAGTATAAATATACACAATAAAATCCTATAATTCAGTACAAAAACATATAAATAAAAATCCACAAATCAAAATCAATTTAAGCATATTTAAAGACTAAAAGACTAAAATGCCTGTGAATAGAGGAAGGTTTTAACTTGGCGCCGAAAAGATAGCAACGTCGGCGCCAAGCACACCTCATCGGGAAGACTATTCCACAGTTCAGGGGCCACCACTGAGAAGGCCCTAGTTCTTGTTACCATCCTCCGAGCCTCCCTATGAGTTGGAACTCGGAGGAGGGCCTTCGATGTTGAACGTAGTGTACGGGCAGGTTCATATCGGGAGAGGCGTTCCAGCAGGTATTGTGGTCCCGCGCCGTATAAGGCTTTATAGGTTAAAACCAGCACTTTGAATTAAAGGAATAGGAATCTTAAAGGGACAGTAACTCTCACGGATTCTGAGAGAATATAAAATACTAAAAGAAAGGAGCAAGAGCTTTTTCTGGGCACCCATATAAATTTTACAGATAACAGTGAGACTGCTCAGTGGGGCAGGGTATCGTCAACATGTCACCCCTCTGCTTAAAGAATTGCACTGGCTGCCCATTTCCTGCCAGGCTAAGTTTAAAGTTCTAGAATTAAGTTCTAGTTTTGGATTTGCTACCAGGCCAAGTTCAAGATGTGCTTTCCATGTTATGAGTTTCATATAGTACTTGTTCTACTCTTGTAAAAAATCAGTCCTTTAGTGTGGCAGCAGCTACCCTTTGGAACTCCCTGCCTATTGACATTAGGCAGACACCGTCATTGTACTCTTTTCAGCACCTGCTAAAAATGTTTTTGTTTAGGCAAGTCTACCCAGGCATGTAGAAGCTATTGTGTTTTTTATCTGTTTTTAACTCATTGTTGGTTTTATTATTTTGAATTTTAAATACCTGTCTTTAACTGTTTCTGCCAATAATTTCATTGTTTTAATTCCTTCTGTAAACTGCTTTGAGATTTTTTACAATAAAACGGTATATAAATGTAAATAAAATACAGAAATAAAGTTTGGAGTCCCTGTGGCCCTTGGGTCTCTTTCCACTTTTAGGAACAAAGGAATCTGCCTTATACCGGCTCAGGCCATTCGGTACCATGTAGCTCAGTACTGATGACGTGGATTAGCATTGGCTCTGTTTAAAAATTATCTTTTTAGATTGCTCTTTTCAATTCACTAATGAATGCGCAACATACCTAGGGCCCAGCCTCCAAGAGGTCTTCTGTAGCTTTAAAAGTTGTGCAGGGGGAAGGGAGAATTCCATTACAGTGTTGAGAAAACCTGCACTTGGCTGAATGTTCTCTTCTTAAAGATACAGAGTCATTCTCAGTCCCTGAGCCTGGCAACCCTATATAGGATATAATTAGGCAAGATAAGGTCTGGTTGCAGCTGTACCAATTTGTGGGCGGGAGGGGGGAGAGAAAAAATATGACCCTTTATAGTACAAAGATCCATCAATCTCGTTAAGGCAAGTAAAATGTGATGCATGTAATACAAGGACTGACCTGCAATCCAGTACTTGTCTACTCAGAAGTAAGTCCCATTGGGTTTAATGGGACTTACTCCCAGGCGAATATGTATTGTGTACACACTTACCTGGGAGTAAGTCCCATTGAACCCAATAAAGCTTACTTCTGAGCAGACATGTACTGCATTGTAGCGTTAGTTTCCTTTCCCCCCATTTTAATTCTGCCTTCTGTATCTTCACAGCAGCCCTGCGAGGTAGGTTAGGCTGAGAGTTAGGAACTGGTCCAAGGCAATAAATAAGCAAAAACAATGATGAGTAAAAATTTAAAATGTGAAAATGCTCATGTTCAGAGTATTTTTGTCGGTCTTTGTCAAGGCTTTGTGTGTGTGTTTCATTTCTGCTGTCTCATAACTTCCTTTTGCCTGAAAATGTCATATTTCATACTGTTACAGATGTTCTTTTTTTAAAAAAAATTGCCCAAATTCTGTGATTGTTGGTTTGTTTACTTGAGTTCTTTGCATGGTTTAGGGGTGGCTTGTTAAAAGAGGAAAGTGGCTAGTCACTCTCTCTCTCTCCATCTAACATACCCCACAGGACTGGCGCAAGGCAGCCCTAAGATTCTTGGCGGAAGAGTGGGATCTATAGAAATAAATAGGGGCCTAGGAATAGGGCCCGCTGTTAATTGGAGGCACTAGGGCAATCTGCTATTCTCAAAATGGCTATTAGCCGCAGTGGCTATGTTTTCCTTCCACTGTTGGAGGCAGAACGCCCTGAATACCAGTTGCTGCGAATCACAAGCGCGGGTAGTTTCTGTTGCACTCGGGTCCTGCTTGGGGGCTTCCCATTGGGGCATCTGGTTGGCTACTGTGAGAACAGGAAGCTGGCCTGATCCAGCAGGCTCTTCTTATGTTCAACAGAGGAAGGAGAACATAGTCATTGTGGCTAGTGGCCATAAGGGATGGGTGAAAAATTCTGAATGAATGAAGTCTTTATTGTTCAAAGCCATAGGCTACCACAATTAAACAGATATAAAAGGAAGATACAAAATACATATTAAAATAGATCATATTACAATAAAACACAGTTCAACAACATAGAGTGGAAAAGCAGTGGTACAGTTCAAATAAATTTTCCTCTCGTGAGAGGGAGATACCCTGACCCACCCCATGTCTTACTGTGTAGATACTACGGTCAGACTAGCGGGAGCTCATCCCACAAGGTGTTTTAGGTAACTTACTCTTACTTTGGTGAAAAATTCAATTCAGTTTAGATTTAAAACCAAATTTATCAAGTCTGGATTTAAAGCCAAATTTAGCTTCCTGGGAAAGGGTAGAGCAGCAGCTCCTTTGCATTGGTTTTTTAGTGCAGGACTGAAAGGAGAGTGTGAAGGTCCTTGGCCTGTTCTCCTTGGTTGCAACAAGGATTCATGGCACTTATTGGCCCTGTTAAAAACAAGCAATGGGGCAAAATCCTCAGTTAATATACAGTACATAATAACAAACCTTCCATTTGTATGTAATCTACTGCATTCTCGGAAAAAATTAAAGTTTTGTCCATGCTGGCTTAATCGGGGGCATTTTAAGCCAGCACACACAGGACAGTCTGAAGAACATAAGACGATCCCGGCTGCTGGACCAGGCCAATGGACCATCTAATCCAGCATCCTGTTCTCAGAGTGGCCAACCAGATGTCCCCATGGGAAGCCCACAAGCAGGACCTGAGTGCAAGAGCAGTCTCCCCTCCTGTGGCTACCTGCAACTGGTTTTCAGAAGCATGCTGCCTCTCACTATGGTGGCATGAATTTGTGTAATTCTCTTTTAAAGCCCTCCAAGTTGGTGGCCATCGCTGCCTCTTGTGGGAGTGAGTTCCATAGCTGTACTTTCTTTTGTCTGTCCTGAATCTCCCAACATTCATTGGATGCCCACGAGGTCTAGTGTTACGAGAGAGGGAGAAACGCTTTTCTCTCTCCACTTTCTCCATGCCAAGCTATGCTTCTGGAAAATACTCAAGGCCAGTTTGTTCGGCCAGCAGAATCAAGTGGTACCACTTTGAGCTGCAAAAGAAGGGGTGCACGTTTGAACGTTCCCTTGTGGGGGAGGGGAGGGGAAGAAAAGAATCTCCCTGCAGTTTGAAACCTAGCATGTCAAGTAGATAGTGACCGTCCCTTTCTTTTTGGATTGTCCCTGTGAATGGACTTGGATTTGGTTTCATCTGAAGCAGGACTGTAACGTTGCGTGGCAGGTTTTCATCTCTGTTGGGCTACAACTGGACACCATTTTCAATCAAGATGGCAGACTGAACCTTTCAAAACAGCACCGATTTTTTTGGTTTCTTTGAATTCCCCAGCAACGCCAGGTATGAAACTGCTAGTAATAATATAATATAATGAAAGAAACTACCCAAATAATTAAATGAGAGCTGGGAAAAGGGGTAATTGGAGAGTTGGCTTCTCTCCAGGTTTTTTATTTAACACTCTTTATCTTCTAGCTTTGCTGAAAACCAAGAAAGGAAAATCTCCCAGTTCCCGGCCACCTCTTGAAATCTGTTCTGCCTCTGGGGTCCTCTTGGCTAGCATTCCAGTAAGTAGGATGCTTACGTTATCAGTGATGAGCAGCCATCAGTAAACACTACACTTTGCAGAGTAACATCAGCAAAAAGGGGGAGGGAGGGGGAGGACAGTTCTCTGCCCCCAAGCGGTTACAATTCCAGCAGTGAGGGCAACAGAGGGAGATGAGAATGACTGGGGAATGCAAGCGTTACGAGGGATGAATAGGAGCAAATGCAGTTGCATGCACTTGGGTTTTGTTCCAGCTGGGGAATGAGGACTTTGGGAGTAAGCCATAGGCTTTCTGGGTTTGAGGAGAGATAGCCCTGTGCAGTGATTCTGGGAGAGAATTTCCAGGCTAGGGTCAGCAAGGGAAAATGGGATTGTGGCTGGCTGGGATTTGTACTTGGCAAAGCTCTCTGGGTTTGAACCCTGTGCTGTTGAAGCAGAAAGTGCAGTGTGGGAAATAAAAGTGCCTGTCACTGCTTGGTCCTCCTCCTCCCACAGTGGAAGAACTGCCCGGCTGTGCATCTTGGCTGGATGACCAGCGAGGACCTCCTCTGCATCCAAGAGGATGGCTCAGTCCTCATCTACAGCCTTTTCAGCATGGGAAATGTAAGTGGCCTCAGAGAGAAGGGATTACAGCCAACTCACTGTCTTTGCCTTTGGACATCAGGTGGAAGCAGAGCCGGGTGATGGGGAACTGGGGCCTGGCTTGGAACACTGCAGGCTTCTAGTCCTCATGGCTGCTAAGAGTAAATTTGCAGGAAATGTCTGCTGAAGGTTCCAAACCTAAAGTGACCGGGGGAGGGGTGTCTTTGGGTTGGGACTTATGGGTTGGTTTGGTTTGGTTTGCTCTGCAGGTTCATTGTCAGTGAGCCATTAGTGTTCCTTCAGCAACTAAAGGCTAAGCATAGAGATGGAAATGAAATGTATTTTTTGCAAGAGCTCAGCTGATAGAAAGAATTGAGGTTACATTATGTTGTAAGTGACCCTGAATAGCTGGACGGAAAAAGTTTTACCATGTTTGGTAGAAACTTTTTTTTAAAATGCCTTTCTACCAAACTTAGTGAAACTTTTTTTCTCTTCAGCTGTTCAGAGTCTATTACATTATTATTGTTATTGTTGTTATTACTACATTAATATCCGACTTTTCCTCCAAGAAGGTCATTGTGGTGTGCACACTTCACCCTCTCCCAATTTTATCCTCACAACAACCCTGTGAGGTAGATTACTGAGGGGCAGTGACTCGCCCAAAGTTACCTAGTGAGCTTCGTGGCTGAGTAAGGATTTGAACTTTGATCCCCAGGTCCTAACCCAGCGCCCTAACCACTACACCACACTTCCTCACTTCTTTCTCTCAGCCCACCTCTTGCAAAAATACATTTCATTTCCCCCGTTTATAATCATAACATAATATAGTACAAATATGAATTACATACATTTTTACATAAAAATAGGTTATTAGTTCTTTTGGCAATAGAGATCATACAATTGTTTTTACTTTGTTTCATAAAGCATAAAAAAGGATTACTTCAGATTTTATCACTAAATAATATTTACATTTGTTCCTTTGTTTTTATAATGATCAGTAAAATGTACCAGACTTCCCCCAACTTTTTTTCTAGCATTATTTCCCATCCTTCTTCAAATAATAAAATTACAGGAAAACAATATTGAATATTTGGATGAATCACCTGGCTTTGCAGAAATCAAAAGCCTGACTAATTTTCTCTAAATTTATCTGCTCTTCATTTTCCTCCTTCATTCTGATAAGGAAAAAATGCATTTCAAAATAGAGGGTTGCATCTAATTATATGCACAGTAAAAATTGACCCTCCCCATCTGTAAAATGGCAGTATGCGCTGCCTCACAGAGTTGTCGTGAGGGCAAACCCTTTAAAGCCCCAGTTGACAACCCTTTATTTAAAAATCAATACAAAATCTTCTGTTTCTGTCTTAATATCTTAGGACATTTTATTGAATGTTAATGTTTGTATTTTTTATGTTGTTTTTACATATACCAGAGATTTTTTTATTATTATATTAAGAGTTCTAAAAATGAGTGGCAGAGCAATCCCAAACCCCTTTGTGGTGGCCTGGGTATGTGTGGATTGGGCTGAGGTGGCCCTCCAGTCACCCTGCCGGCCTCTGGCAGCCGCAGCCTTGCTGAGTGACCCCAGCATCACATGCTGATGAGGCGCTCCCCCTTCCGCTTGCTGAGTGGGCAGAAGTGATGCCAGCGAGATCCTTGCCTGGATTCCAGCCTGGAATGAGGCTTTCCAAGGGTCAGGGAGGGGGCAGGGGCAGCTGGCCTGTGATCCTGAGCCATCCCTCCTGCCGTTCCATGGGAGCGTCGGGCCTAATCGCTCTGCCAGCTTCAGGTCATTAAGGTAATCCAGTCTTTTAAAAAAATTATTGCAATTTTCTTGCAAAATTATTTTTGTACATATGTAATCCAGCCTTGAGGTTACCGTTGCATGGACAACAGTGGTCAAGCTATTCCGAGCTGGAAACTGCTGTAGCTGTTTTACTAGCCGAAGCTGGTAAAAGGCACTCCTAGCCACTGAGGTCACCTGCCATTCCTAGCCATTCTTCTTCTGTCATCATGGTGGCTGTTATCTGATGTCTCTCTCTCTCTCCCCCCCCCACCCCTAGGAAGTGCTTCAGAACCACTTCTTCTTAGAGAGAAACATTAATTATCTCCCTGGCCCATCCAGCTGTCCTCTTCCTGCCAGATTTTATCAGCCATGAAGGTCAAAGGTCCAAGGCCAAAGTGGTTGCACAAACCCAACCAAGTACCTAGTTCGTGTATGCAGGCCGCAGCAACTGAAACTCAATGAACAATATTGGACAGGAAAGCGCTCCAGTCACCCCATTTACGTTTACATTTATATACCGTTTTATGGTAAAAAATCTCAAAGCAGTTTACAGAAGGAATTAAAACAATGAAATTATTGGCAGAAACAGTTAAAGACAGGTATTTAAAATTCAAAACAATAAAACCAACAATGAGTTAAAAACAGATAAAAAACACAATAGCTTCTACATACCTGGGTAGACTTGCCTAAACAAAAATGTTTTTAGCAGGTGCTGAAAAGAGTACAATGACGGTGTCTGCCTAATGTCAATAGGCAGGGAGTTCCAAAGGGTAGCTGCTGCCACACTAAAGGACTGATTTTTTACAAGAGTAGTAACATCTTGAACTTGGCCTGGTAGCAAATCCAAAACTAGAACTTAATTCTAGAACTTTGAACTTAGCCTGGCAGGAAATGGGCAGCCAGTGCAATTCTTTAAGCAGAGGGGTGACATGTTGACGATACCCTGCCCCACTGAGCAGTCTCACCACTGCATTTTGCACCAGCTGCAGCCTCCGGACCAACCTCACGGGTAGCCCCACATAGAGCCTGTGGGGTAATGGAGCCTGGAAGTTACCATTGCATGGACAACAGCAATCAAGCTATCTTGGTCCAGAAACGGCTGCAGTTATATTACCAAACTGAGATAAGTGGAAATGGACAGTTTCATCTATCCCTAACAGTGAGGGAAGAGGAAGATGTATAAGGTTTTTAAAGAGATTTAGGATCAGCCCTATAAACATTTCTGGAAAACCTTTTTTGAGATCCTCCTGAACTGTCAGAGAACTTCTGTCCTCTCTGAAGTACATTCTGTGAAATCCCCTTCCCCAATTTTGCCATCCACAAATAACATGGGAAGTCACTTTCACAAAATAGACAGACTACTAAGAACTTTTTCTGGGGTAGGGGGTATGGATGTGCAGTTTGTGCAGTAAGCTGCAACTCTGGAAGACCTGGATGGGGCCTCTTTGGAGTAATCTTTCAAAAAGGTCTCTTCCTGCTCCGCTGTCCTAGCCAAACTTCTCAAAGGGGACACTTCTCCTGGCTTACTGATGGCCTCAAACCTCTCATTAGGTTCTCTTTCGTAGCCCACTGACCTCTTTGGACAAACCTCTCAAAACAGTATCTTTTTCTGACACATTTGAGGAGGGGACTTCTCACACGGGAGGGAGGGAGAATTCAGATAAATGTGGAGATGCAAAATAGCTCCCACAAATTATACTCCAAATGAAGGCTTTCTGGAATTTGTATTGATCAAGTTTTCATTTTTGGAAGACTTTAAGAGGTGGGTGTGTTTCAACCTTATATCCCTATAGATCTGTAATTCCATCATCACCACTACCACCCCCATCATTATGGTTTTCTGTAATTTATTCGTCTTTATTGTCTTTGGAAATACGATATTCTCTGTAATAGGGACTGGGCTCCCACTGGGAGGAAGGGCAGGGTACACATGAATGAATGGTAAACATGAGAGGGGCAATAAATGTAGCTACAGACTATCCATCTGACCAGATGAGGCAATGCCCAGTCACCTGGGACCTAAACATCTGGGGCTCTCTGGGCTGTCTTGCTAGGTAGCACACTTCCAGGGGAAAAATGTGCAGTTACCACAATAACACATGGAACCTTCAAAGAGCAGAACTTTGTGTTCTCCTGTGTGGTTGCCGCAGAAACTTTGAAAAGCAACAGTTGGAACAGCCACAGGAGTATCAGCTACACATAGAAGGGCTGGGCTTCGGAGTGGTCATTTCATGTCAGTGGCAATTATGACATCACCAGTGATGTTTCTTCTGTGAGGTGCTATCCTTCCCTGGCCCATTAGTCAGGACCATTGGGCATGGAGGAGGAAGGAGCTGTCGGAATGTCTCTCTATTGAGATGCGTAGCAAAGTTGCGTAGCGCTGCGGAACGGAGAGTATTGAGCGAGGTGTGTGTGTGTGTTTGAATCTTTGCTAAGATTCTACCTTCCCTACAAATTAGTCAGAGACTTTAAGCTTTAAAATAAGAAACAACTACTTTATTCTGGAAGTACATGCTTGATAGGAAAGAGTTCTATATCTAGCTTAACTGGCTATGCTGGAGCAGCGAGCACTGGTCCAGTACTCGCCCTCATCCTGGTTGAGAGGAGAGACAAAGAGAAGATGTCTGCTCCCCTCTTGAGAGAAAGAGAACACTGCCTTGGGAAGGCGGGAAGGAACTGAGATCAACATTCCTTTGCTTATCAGCCTAGCAGGAAGGCAAGGGAAGAGAGGGCAGGATCAAAGGCAGGATCAATAGCCTCAACCAGCAAGAGGTCTAGCTCTCTAGCTACCCTTATTAACCCCATGCAGCCTCAACCCACCAAGTTGAAGTTGAACTTCATACATTCCAACACCCCTTCTCAATGAGAATTTGGTTCATTCTACAAGGTGCATCTTGCCTCGTAGTTTCTGGTGTCAGACTTTGCCCAATGGTTTGGTCAAAGCATCAGCTGTCATCTCTTCTGTTGGACAGTAGGCCATCTCTAGAAGTCCTTTCTCCCTTATGTCCTTGAGGTAGTGGAACTTCACATCAATGTGCTTCATGCGAGAACTTTGCCCTTCTGATTCTGCGAGTCTTATGCAGGCTTGATTGTCCTCAAGTATTCTGATAGGCTCTGGTTCAGATATGCCCAAGTCTCCCAGAAGCTTGCGTAGCCGCAGCATTTCCTTCCATCATCAGCCGATACGTACTCAGCCTCAGTAGATGAATGTGCTACAGTGTCTTGCTTTCGACTTGTCCAGCAGATAAGTGACTGTCCATAGTAGAACAAGTCTCCACTGGTTGACTTGCGATCTTTGGTGTCTCCAGCCCAGTCAGCATCAGCATATCCTAGAAGGTTAGGATCTTGAGTAGCTGATAGCTTTAGTTTTAAGTTTGCAGTGCCTTTCAGATATCTTGCCACTCTCTTGACTGCTTCCCAGTCTTTCTTGTTTGGCAAGCTGGTTTTTCTGCAAAGGTATCCCACTTCTACCGCCACGTCTGGTCTAGTTATTGTGCTGATGTACAGGAGTTTCCCTATAGCTTGTCTGTACCTTCCGTTGTCTTCCCAGGGTTGATTGTTCTGGTCTGGTTTCAAGCATCCTACTTCCATTGGTGTAGGTGCTGGATGTGCATCCTTCAGTCCTAGACTCTCAAGTAGGTCTTGAATCTTTTGTTTTTGGTTTAGCAGAAACGATCCCTTGCCCTCTCTTTCAATTTGTATTCCAAGGTAGTCCGTGATGTCACCTAGACATTTCACTTCAACTTCTTTCCTTAGATTATTTACTAACCCTTGCTTGTCTTGTGGATTCTCATAAGCCAATAGTAAATGATCTGCATAAATCAAAATATAAGTCCATTTGTTGTTCTTGAATCTGCTATATAGGCATTTGTTTGCTTTGCCTCTTTTATAGCCTTGTTTCAAGAGCATTTGAACTGAAGTTTGTCATTGCATGCTCTAGCAGCTTGTTTTATTTCTAGTTGCTCTACTTGCATCTTCTTCTTGGCAGCGACACTCAAGAGTGTACTGACTGTTGTATGCTTGACTACAGTTTCAATATCTTTCCAAGTCTCTGGCTCTGGAAGTTCATCAGCTCTTGCAAAGTAGGACAGTCTCAGTGGAGGTACACCTCTGTTGGTGCAATTAGAGTGTCTTAGTATAGGACTCTCTGCTGCCTCTTCTGGCTGTGCAGGTTTCCCTTCTTGCTCTGATTCCTCACTGTCCTTCAGTGCTGGCATGTTGCTGTAATCTGTAGTGCTGTATGGTATTTCTACTTCATCTTCTTCACTGTCGTGGTCTTGGAATGGTGCCCCTTCTGGTTGGAATGCACCATGACCTTCATCAAAGTAGACAGCTCTTTGGATTTCAATCCTTTCTGTTTTGGGATTTAGGATTCTGTATCCCTTTTGCTTTGAAGAATATCCAACGAAGATTCCTTCCTTTGTAGTGTTGTCCAATTTGGTTCTCTTCTGGTGTGGAATGTGACCATACACTGTTGATCCAAACACCTTTATATGAGCCAAACTGGGTATGCGCCCATACCATAACTCGAATGGAGTCTTGTTGCCATTCACCTTTGTTGGCAAACAATTTTGTAGATAGGTGACACTGCCTCTCTCCAATGTTTCTGTGGGAGATTGGCATCTTCCAGCATGGATCTCACCATCTCAATTAGGGTCTGCTCTGGATTGTGGGGTACAGTGGTTTGATGCTCAATCCCATTTTCAAGCAGAAACTGCTGGGTAGCATGTGACATGTACTCCCCTCCATTATCAGAATGTAGAATCTGTGTTTTTTTCTGAAATTTAATGGTCACCACTGCCACATATTCTTTGAGTTTCTGAAGCATTTGCCCCTTCTCCTTCAACATATATGTCACAGTGAATCTTGAATAATCATCAATAAAGCCGACAATATATTTGTTTCCACCAGTTGAAGTGATTGGCATTTCACAAATGTCGCTGTGAATCAGCTCTAGGGGGCGCTTAGTCTTCCTTTCACTCTGCTCAGGAAACCTCAATCTCGTCCCTTTAGCTTTAACACAGCAAGTACATTTCCATTTTTCTTGGCAGGGTTCAACTTTCATGCCTCTTACTAAATTATTCCTTTGAAGGGTATTAATCTTTGCAATGTCTCTATGCCCTAATCTCCGATGCCATAAATGTAAACAATACTTGTTACAGCATTCTTTCACAACATTAGCTTGTGGACTTTCCTGATCCACTTCATAGATGCCATTTCTTTTGGTAGCTGTGCATAAAATTTCCCCATTTCTAGAAATTATGCAAGAATCTTGTTCAAATAGCACTTTGCATCCACTGTTTGTAGCTTCACTAACAGACACTAGGTTGTTTGAGATTCCTGGGGTCCAGAGCACATTCCTGAGATAAATTTCCTCAGTGCCGCTTGGAGTCTGGCAAAACAGCTTAGCATCTCCTGCCCCTTTTATGGGCACCTCCCTCGAATCCGCCACTGTGACGGATCCTCCACGTGGGGTTAATTCCTCAAACAAATGTTTTTCTTTCATTAAATGAGCACTTGCTCCACTGTCAATATAGAATTTATTTTTATTATAACATTTTTCAACATGGGTTACTTGAAAGCCCTTTGCATTTTTCTTTTCTGTCCCTTTAAATCCTCTATTTCTTTCAGGCTTCCCTTTCTTGTCACATTGGTCTTTAAGGTGTTTTTCTGAATTGCATAGATAGCAATGCTTGGCTTTCACACCTTTGGATTCCCTTTGTTCCTGAAACCTGCATTTATTATTATTATTATTATTATTATTATTATTATTATTATTATTATTATTATTATTATTATTATTATTATTATTATTATTATTATTATTATTTATTACATTTGTATACCACCCCATAGCCAAAGTTCTCTGGGTGGTTTACAACAATTAAAAACATTAAACACAAATATACAAATATAAAAACACTTAAAAAAAACAATTTAAAAACACATGCTAAAATGCCTGGGAGAAGAGGAAAGTCTTGACCTTGAATGAAAATAAACCATAGAGTTCTAATATTAACTAGGAAAGGTCTTTCACCACATTCTTATCCTGAAGATAATAATAAATTATGAGAGGGTGAGATTGTTTAAAATAATTGGTGAAACAGGTAATATGAAAACATGGATTTAAAACAACATTTTAACAAGCATCTACTTACATACAGAGAGAGACACACACACAGTGTCTATGCCAGATTTGGGAAGCATTTACTTTTTTAAAAAATTTAAACGTTGGCACCAGCATAGGAACACACAAAATGCTGCAAAAGGGTCTCAGTTAGTACAATACAGCATCCAAGCCCCCTTCTTCCCTCCCACGCAGAACAGGTTCAGCAGCAGCAGATGGTGCTTCTGTGGCAGCTGTAGGCTGATTCTGATGTGGTAGAGACCCCTTTGCATGGCGGCTTAAACACCCAACCATAGTACAGTGGTAGAGTACTAATTATGCATGCAGAACACCTCAGGTTCAATCCTTGGCATCACAAGTTTAGGAGCAGGTGATGGGAAAGATGTCTTCCCAAGATTCTTGGAGAGCCATAAGCCAAAGTAGGCAACAGGGGGCAGATGAACAAATTGCTTCATCTCACATACAGGCATCTTGCTAGGTCCCAACTCGTCCTGGACCTCTGGATGCAAGTCAGTCTAGCTGCTTGTATAACATGCTTTTAAAAAAGTGTCCCATTTTAACAGAATGGTAATACAAAAGGACAAACTAATAAATTATGCAGATCATTTGCTATGCTAATAGAGGAGAAAGTTATAGTAGTTCAAAGTACTTTGTTTTTTGAAAAAAATAGAAAATAATCTTTAAAAAAATTATTAACAACACAATCCTTAGCATCCCATGTTGATGACTTGGGGTGGGGGGGACTTAGGTGTTTGTCTCTGGAGAGAAGTGCTGCTAATAAGGGGAAGAATCTGCCATAGCAGAGGTCCCAATTTCACCCTGGTGGGTGGGAAGCTAAGGCATTGCATGGGCAGCTTTCAGGGCAGTGCACCAAAGGTTTTGGGTCTGTGGGATCCAATGCTCTGCAAATTCTGAGGTCTCCAATCCTCAAGACATTTGATTGCCTCTCGGCCAGCAGCCCTTTCTTTACTTAGGGAAGAGGAGAAACTGTCCTTTTCCGTTGCTGCTTTCTGAGAGAACTGCTCTCTCACTTCTAAAATAATCTCGTTTAGTTTTGTTTTGTTGTTGCATTATAAGTATGAAAGTCTCCATATATTTTGGAAGAGAATCCAGAAATAATGCAACCTGTCCAGCTGCATTCCCACCTCTTCTATCCCTTGGATTAACACCATAAATTTAGTAAGATGTTCCTCAAAAGAATCATCCTTCATTTGCAAATTAATAAGGCTTCTTAACATTGTAATCAGATGTCCCTGGCTTTTCGGATTATGATGGGATTCAAGAGTTTTCCACATCTCTCTGGCATTTTTAGAATTCATAATCAACGGAATCTGAGCATTACTCACAAATTTAGTGATGAGGTCTTGTACCGTTACATCCTTCTCAGTCCAAATTCTTTGTTCCTCCCGAGAAGCACCTTCTCCTGGTTCCGATCCTGTAATTACTTCCAACAGCTTCTGTTGCTTTAGATGTTTCTTCATGCGAAATTCCCAAAGTTTCCACTCTCCGGGCTTCAGTTTCTCCAGACCTAGCCGCTCCGTCACGCTGGCCATCCTGAAGTAAAAGCCTCAACTCTTCACTGACTAAAAACTCTGAAGGTTTCTATTTTAGCTTCCTTGATTCAAACACAATAGCTGCTTTAATTGCTCATATCTCCATTTGCATGGCTGGGCCCCGCAACCTGTTGGAATTTCTCTGTTGAGATACGTAGCAAAGTTGCGTAGCGCTGCAGAACGGAAAGTATTGAGCGAGCTGTGTGTGTGTGTTTGAATCTTTGCTAAGATTCTACCTTCCCTACAAATTAGTCAGACAGAGACTTTAAGCTTTAAAATAAGAAACAACTACTTTATTCTGGAAGTACATGCTTGATAGGAAAGAGTTCTATATCTAGCTTAACTGGCTATGCTGGAGCACTGGTCCAGTACTCGCCCTCATCCTGGTTGAGAGGAGAGACAAAGAGAAGATGTCTGCTCCCCTCTTGAGAGAAAGAGAACACTGACTTGGGAAGGCGGGAAGGAACTGAGATCAAACATCCTGTTGCTTATCAGTCTAAACCAGCAAGAGGTCTAGCTCTCTAGCTACCCTGATTAACCCCATGCAGCCTCAACCCACCAAGTTGGAGTTGAACCTCATACAGGAGCAGGCAGGTTTGAAAGGATCATCTGCTCAGGAAAAAGAGATGGTTGCAGAAAGAGTATTGATCTCTCTTTTCAGGGAATGGATGGATTTTCTTCTCCTGATCCAGTAGCCTTCTGACCATCGACCAGGTGGAGGTCACTTGCTTCCATGCCTGCTGGCTCCCTTAAACTGCACACCGGGATGGGGATCTCTTCTTTTATTTCCTGGCCCACTGCCTTCCTTCACCTTAACTCTGTTGTATGTGTGTGTGTCGTTTGTTTTTTTTATGCCCTGGCCCGGTGCCTCCTTCACTGCAACTCTGGGGGTGGTGTTATATTTGGCATCTCCTCTTCCTTCGAGGCCTGCTGGCCATGTTCATTGCTCTCAGCCTCAGAGGAAGGCAATGGTAAACCCCCTCTGAATACCGCTTACCATGAAAACCCTATTCGTAGGGTCACCATAAGTCGGAATCGACTTGAAGGCAGTCCATTTCCATTTTCACAACTAAAGTCCCACTGCCAGCTCTAAAAATGGCTAACTCTGCATCCAGCCCTATGAGAATTATATGGTAGTCTTAACCTCTTGACAGCAGAATCTATATTGGAGATAATGTATATTTAATGTATATAGCACTAAAATTGAGATCTAAATCAGAGAGAGATGTATCAAGACTTTCTAGAGACTGTTAGCACTTTTGTGATGAAAATCTCTTTCAGCCCTCTACAAAATTATATTTCCTATCACTAACTTTTGCTTCTAATTACACTAATTAGTCAGCATGTCTGGCAGTGGCAGTTTAAATGTTAAGGAACACCTGACATAGCCTTCATCTCCTCCTCTGTTTTCCCCAAAACCTTTATTATTTCTTCTTGTGGGTTTTGAAATCCACTCTGACTGTTCCATCGTAGCCTGGAAAAAAAGCCCTATTGTGCCCCAAAATTATGCTTAGGTTTTTCCTCCAGTAACAAATTTTATTTTCTGCCAATAAAAATATTCTACTTATTCTGCTATCAGTATGCCATATTTAGATGGAAATAGTTAGGTAATAATTTCAGATCATTTTTCTGAACTTTTGAAGCCACTCTTTTTGGTACAATGACAAGATGTTTGGATACTCACTGACTAAATCAGGATCAGGATTATTCACTGTATATACAATCCTATATAGTGTATGGACAGAGTGCTTGGACCAGGGAGATCTGGATCCATATTTTTGCTCACCCCTAAAGCTCACTGTGTGATCTTGAGCCAACCTCTGTTTCTCAGCGTGACATTTCCTAAAGGATTGTGGTGAACATCATGAAAGCCTTTAAAAAAAAACCCTTTAAAAACCCGTTAGAAAATTGGGCAACGGGGAGGAGGAGGAAGATGTCCAGGGCTCCTTATACCTACCCCGAGAACCGGAGGGGATTCAAAGCCCTCATTGCCACCCAGTACACCAGTGCCAAGATTAAGATCCTCTCCACTCCACCACAGTTTTGCTTTGGGCAGACCAACAAGACCCCGGGGTTCCTGAGGAAATTTACAGCTGGGGAGCCCCTCCGCGGCTGCGCTCTTTGGGCCGTCGGCCCCCGCTTCCTGCTTTTCCCTGTCTCTGCCCAAGCTTGTCAAGTTGGAGCTGAGGCGGAGCAGTCGTTGGAGAGTGAGGGAGAGTGCGCAGCAGGAGCCGGGGCCCGGCAGTAGCGCTTTTAGTGGCAGCAAGAGCCCCACTGCCAGTGCCACCAGTAGCGCCGCCAACACCAGCAGGCCCACAGAGACTCTTCCCTGCACAGCATGCCCCTTCCTCATCCCAGTCCCGCAGCTGCCTTGGCTCGGCCTCAAGCACGCAGGCGGGCCAGTGGTGGCGGAGGCTGCCACACCATCTCGGTGAAGGAGGAGGAGGCGACAGCAACAGCTGCAGGTCTGTTTCTTCAGGAGCCTTGCCTGCGTGTTCCTTCAGGACTAATTAACTTTTGCCTTCCTGAGCCGTTTCAAGGAGCGAGTTAGCTACCAGGAAGAGCCTACCGTAGGCACCAAGCCGCCTTCCGTCACGGGACTCAAGTCAGCGTATGTGAGGTTTCTTTGCAGATATCCATCCAGGCCTGACATACCAAGACCTGCTTAGTTCCAGCTAGGTAGTGGACTCATGGACTTACGTGCTTTTAGACGGTACCTTGGGGCCAAATTTAGCGCTGCAAGTGCAAGTTGGAAATGTAGATTGTGATGGTTATTGTTATTTAACTCTTGTAAATTGTGTTTTGTAAGTCGTATTGCTTTATTGTATTGCTTTATTGTTTTATTGATGTATTCTTATATTGTATTTTGATATTTGTGCCTTCTTGAGGGCCTTGGGCCGAAAGGTGGGGTATAAATAAATAAATAAATAAATAATAATAATGGGATACCAAAAAGTCATGTTTTTTAAGCTAAACTTTTTCCATCAGTTCATGGACTGAATTCTGTTCTCTTCCTCCTTGCACTTTTCTGCAGATCAGGACTGGTCTGGGTGGTTAATTTCACATGGGTGACAATGAAGCAAATAGAAGTTATAAAAAGGATAGGTAACCTAAACTGTATGCCACTGCTGAGGTTTGCTAATCCAGGTAGTTGGGAACAGGGGCTGCAGCTCAACCACTGCACTTTAAAAATCCATGCAGTTGAAGCAAAAAGGCCTACACGCATAAAAGATGAGCTCTGCAAGATCTTTTGTTATAGAAGAAATGCAGCAAAACAGTAAATTGACATGAGAGGAAATCTTGTGATCCACAGTTAATCTTGCCTTGTTTGCTAAAATGCTAGCTGTGAGGGTTCAAATGCAATGTGTGTGTGGCTAGAGTTTGCTTTCTCACCTTCTCTCATTCTGTCTCCCTGCGCACACACACACACACACACATACACTTTTTAATATGGCATTGCAAGTGAATTTATGGCTTCCCTCCTATAGAGTGCCTGAAGTCCAAATTTATTGATTAAACTCTTCACAAGAACAGTCCCTTCACTGCCATTCCAGACAGGCCAACATTTAAAGGTTGTAGGAGATTAACACCAAATGATTTATAAAATTTTGTTAGAAAAACCGGAGCCCTATGACAGAAAATAAAGCCATAGCAAAGATACTAACTCAAGTGCATATATTTTTTTAACACCCAGATGGGTACCTCCAAGAAGAAGGACCCCAAACTGTGTACAACAGGTGCTTTTAGTCAGGCTTCCTCTCTAAAGTTAGGTAATTAACTTCTACAAAGCTTCCATAACCTACCTCTAGCAAAGAGCCCTGTGTCACTGCCTACATTCCTACATCATCGCCCCATATGATTGTCACTTGTTTTTCAAATACTTTTTAAAATCAGCAAGACTTTTTACTTCATAGAAATAAATATATTCCTACTTTATTCTAAATACAGTTGACCACAGACAGTCTGACAACTAAAAATAAGACACCTAGTATGTCTCACCTTCCTGTTTATTACTGACCATTGGAAACTGTTGCTAAAGTTACTAAGCTGGAAGAATGAATGCTAAAAAGCCTAAATGAGATCTAACTGAAAGCTATGTATTATGAAGATTCCATTTAGCATTAGCAAAACCGAATGTAACCTGAGCTAATGATTATGTAGACTCCAAAGCCATTAATTATGATGTATATAAATTGATCAGCATTCCTCATCTCCAAATGATGGAGGTATATAAAGTCCTTAATGGCTTGGGACCAGTTTACCTTACCCCGTATGTGCCTACTCGACTGCTTCAATCTGCAAAACAGGCACTGTTACAGGTGCCACATAATACTCATTGCACACATGTAAGAAATTGGTCTTTTAGTGTGGCAGCAGCCACACTTCAGAACTCCCTGTCTAGTGACGTCAGGCAGGGGCCTTCACTGTACTCTTTTTCAGCAGCTGCTTAAAACAGACTAGAGTTGGAGTATGCTTCTTGGAGCTGTTTCAAAACTTTTTTTGCCGGATGTGCAGGCAGTACTGTTTGGGTTTATTTCCCAATTTATTTTGCTTTTACTAATCTTTTCCCCTTCCTCCCAAAATGACACAGTTCTTACCGTTATTTCTACCAATGTTATCATTCTTCTTGCCTATGCTCTATTTGCTTTTATATTTAAATGTTAGTGAAGCAGTTAATTTCTCATCTGTCTCTTGCCTCAGGCTTACTTCCCCCCCCCGAAGACAGTTAACAAACCTGCCACCCTCGCCCAGCAATTAAGCTAGCCTTCTTTTGTTTGAATTAATTTTTTTCAGTTATATGATATATTAATTCGAAAGTTGAAAAGTGAACCATTGCTGAGTTCAGTTTCTTTTTTTAACATTAGGCTGTTTGAAGTGTTGAACAAATCAAAGTTAGCCAGCCAAAAATGGATATTGCTGGATCTACCACAAAGCAATGATTGATCATCTTTAATTTTTTTTAAAAAAAAACTTCTACCCCCATGCCCCCAGTTTGCTGTTCTTTAAAAATAAAAAGACACAAAGAATGAAGTTCACAACCACATTTTGTTTAAATGCAAAGCTGATGTTTTTAAATACTTAGTACTTGGGAGAAGGGCAGCCTTTTTTGTAAACTGATCAGTTAATTTCATTTCCATTTTATTTCTGCCAGTGTGAGCCCGTGTACCCTAGGGGACTGGATGGACTAGTGGTTAGAGTGCCATGCCTGGGGAGATGTTGTTTGTGTGAGCTAGTGTGCTCTAGGGGACTGTTTTTTGGATTGCCTCAAAGTCAGATTAAAAGCATGTTTTTGATGTTGATATGTCTTTGTTGTGTGGCAGGTGGGGAGGGACTGAGGATGGGGTGGTGGTGGTAGACTGATTTTTAACAGTAGGAGAGGCAAAGAACATCATCCAGCCCACCTCCATTTTATCTTCACAACATCCCTGTGTGGTAGGCTAAGCGCAGATTTACTGGCTGAATACCCCCCTCCATTTTATTGATTTATTAAATTACTATCCTGCCCTTCCTCCCAGAAGGAGACTAGGGCATCAAATTTTATCCTCACAACAACCCTGTAGGGTAGGCTGATGAGGTCACAACATGTGGGGTTGGCTAAACAGAAATAATGGTTTCACACACACACACACACACAGACCCTCAATTTTATTAAAATATCCCTGTGGTTGGTTAAGCTACATGCTTCCGTGGCATATTCCCAATACCTTACTCTGGCTGTTTATTTAACTCAGGAGTCAAGAAGACTGTCACTAAGGCTGCAATCCTACCTGTACTTACCTGGGAGTAAGCCCCATTAAATTCAATAGGACTTAATGCTAGACACGGTTTGGTTAGGATTGCAGCCTAACACACCTGAGAGAGACCTACCTTTGTTTTATTCTTAATCATGCTGCCTGCTCTATCACCTCATTGTATTTTTATTAACTCACAGGCACAGCAATCATACAGTCATTGTCTGTCTGATATTTCTGCCTCAAAGTTTATGCCTGTTTATTTTAATAGTTCATCCAGCCCACTAGAACACACTGGCTCACAGAACAGCATCTCCCTGGTCCCAGGCTTGGCATTCTAACCACTGTGGAGATGGGCTTGAGCTAATTACTCTGTTTAGCCTACCCCACATGTTGCGAGTGGGTCAGCCTACCCTACAGGTTGTTGTAAGCATAGCATGAAGGATATTATGGATTTGTTTAAGGTTTTTGTATGGTTTTATGTATGCTGTGTTTTATATCTTAGGTTAGGTTTTATTACTACTGTTTGAGATTTTAATGTTTTAATGTATTTGTATGTTCTTATTCTGTACGTCGCCCAGAGTGGCTGGACAACCAGCCAGATGGGCGACTAATAAATCTAATAAACAAACAAATAAATAAATAAATAAAGGGGCCACTGAGGCAGTAAATCCATGCTTAGCCCACCACACAGTGATGTTGTGAGAATAAAATGGAGGTGGGCTTGCTTGAGCTAGTCACTCTCTGCCTCTCCTACGATTAACAATACAGCCTCCCTGCTCCCACCTCAGCCAGCCAGCTACACAACAAAGAGACACATCTACATCAACAACACAACCCTGAGGTGACGGGAGTTCATGCTCTTGACTCTGACTGTCTGAGGCCATCCAAAATCTACACGCAGCGAAAAAAGGAAAATAAGTCTTGCTAACTTAACTTTTCCTTCATTAAAAAAACAAGACCCCAACATGCAGTTTTGTAATAAATATGAATTACTGTAATAATAAGTCATAAGCACATATAGGATGAAAATAATAATAATAATAATAAAATTTTATTTTTATGCCGCCTATCTGGCCGAATGAACGGCCACTCTAGGCGGCGCACATAAATTAAAATAGATACAGCAAGTAAATACAATATAAATACAACATATAAATACAGTCTTCAACTAACCAACCCACCCACATCTGTACGTTATATACTAAAATTTGCTAGGGAACCTGTATGCCCGCTGAAATAACCACGTTTTTAATCCTTGGCGAAAGCTTACCAAGGAGGGGGCATGGCGAAGATCATATGGGAGAGAGTTCCAGAGGGTAGGAGCCACAATCGAGAATGCCCTCTCTCTAGTCCACACCAGCCTGGTTGTTTTCGCTGGCGGGACCGAGAGAAGGTCTTGTGAGGCTGATCTTGTAAGGTGGCACATTTGGTGATGCTGGAGGCGCTCCTTTAGATAAACTGGACCGAAACCGTGTAGGGCTTTAAAGGTTAACACCAACACCAACACCTTGAATTGGGCTCGGTAGACAACTGGTAACCAGTGTAGGTCTTCTAACACTGGAGTGATGTGATCCCTGTGGCGGCCATTCTTAATCAGCCGTGCCGCCGCATTTTGTACCAGTTGTAATTTCTGAACCGTCTTCATGGGTAGCCCAACGTACAGCGCATTACAGTAGTCTAAGCGAGAGGAGACCAGGGCATGCACTACTTGCGGGAGCAGATGAACCGGAAGATAGGGTTGCAGCCTCTGTATCAGGTATAACTGATACCAAGCTGCCCGGCTCACAGCTAGCACCTGAGCCTCCATGGACAGCTTGGAGTCAAGAACGACCCCGAGGCTGCGGACCTGGTCCTTTAGGGGCAATCTCACCCCATTCAACACCAGGTCGATATCTCCCAATCTTCTCTTGTCTCCCACAAGCAGTATCTCGGTCTTGTTGGGGTTCAGTTTCAGCCTGTTTCCTCCCATCCATTCACTTACGGACTCCAGGCACTTGGAAAAGGTATCCACAGCCAACTCCGGTGAGGACTTAAATGAGAGATAGAGCTGAGTGTCATCCGCATATTGGTGGCACTGCAACCCAAATCTCCTGATGATAGCTCCCAGCGTCTTTACATAGATGTTAAATAGCATGGGAGAGAGGATAGAGCCCTGTGGCACACCACAATTGAGAGGCCAAGGGTCTGAAACCTCCTCTCCCAATGCCACCCGCTGGTGCCTGTCAGAGAGATAGGAACGGAACCACTGTAGAACAGTGCCTCCAATTCCCATTCCCTCCAGGCGACCCAGGAGGATACCGTGGTCGATGGTATCAAAAGCTGCTGAGAGATCAAGGAGGACGAGGAATAAGCATTCACCCCTATCCAACGCCCTCCTCAAATCATCCACCAGAGCAACCAAGGCTGTTTCAGTTCCATGACCAGTCCTGAAGCCCGATTGGAATGGATCTAAGTAATCTGCTTCCTCCAAGTATGTCTGTAACTGTTTATTTAATCATTTATTTAAATACACACTTTTTACTACAAAAATGGCAGAAATAACAAAAATGAAAGTATACAACACTTTCTCTTTAAAAAAATTTATTACACTCACATTTTGAATATAGATACACACACACACACTTTTGTTACAATTTATTTCTTAAAAAACAAAATTATTCATGTAATGATTATTCTGTTTAAAACCTACTAAAAAACGAACAAGAAAATGCACAAAATTAACCAAATGTTTATTATCATGCTGAGAGGTTAAGGGCGCAGTCCAACTCGTATCTACACCGGGCTGAGGGGAGGTTCATTATGGCTGGTCCCTGGCTGAGCCGGCAGGGTCCCATCTCTGCCAGGCTCCACCAGACTCTGCCAGCAGAAGCTCCTTACCCCCACTTATCCACCGCAGAGTCGAGACCCTGCCGGTTCAGCCAAGGGTCTGCCGGGAATCCCAGCCTGGCAGAAGGCCTGAAACAGGGGCGTGTTAGGGTGTGTGTTGGAGGAGGGACTAAGAGGGGGAACTTATGCAACATCCAACTCTCATTCAGAGCACTCTTGCAGGTCCCAATCCAGGCCAAAGTTACACCAAGAAAAAGGTCAGGCCAAGAAAATATACTCCCCAGTATTTGTGAGAGCTGGCTTTTACTTTCTGGTCCCTGTGCACAGATCCCGACTGAGCCCATGTTCAGCTGGCCTGGAGGCTCCCAAACAGCAGTTGAATGTTGTGGATCTTCCTGCCAACTTTTCCTCCACTAGTACCCCTTCCGCTGGCTTCCCATGAGTTGGATTGCTCTGTAAGACAGAAAAACATCTTTCTCAGCTGTGTGAGGCTGCAATCTTAACAAAACAATATTTACTCGCATTGTGTTCAATAGGGGGTATTCCCATGTAAGTGCATATTGGATTGCAGCCTTAGTGACAGACGTCTTGCCTTGTTTTTCACAATTCAGGATGCCACTGACATTGTTTTAGTAAGATAAAAAAAACTAATCGACCTGAACTCTCCTCCCCCCAAATAATAAATATTTGAAAACATCAGCTGTGCATTTAAACAAAATTTGGTTGGGAACTTCATTCTCTATGCCTGCCTTTGTTTTAAAGAACAACAAACAAGTGGTAGAAGGAAGATTTAAGGAAAAAACACTAAAGAGAGAGATAAGAGAACCAACCTGAGTCATGTTTTAAGTAGATATGTCTAAATCACACTGCTACTGACAGTAGAATTATGCTATGCGCTGTGAGTAGCGATGGGGGAGAATATCCGCCAAATCAGACCCAGCACCGGATTCCAGCTAAATTCAATAGTTCAGCATCCTTTTGGACCGGCACCTATTTCTTGCTGCAGGCCACAGCTGTAATCCGCACAGATCTTGCGGCCGTGGCTGCAAATCAGCAAGAATTTGACATTGAGTTGTTTTTGTAATGCTCTGTAAATGGCACATTTCCATTAAGAAGCCAGAGTATCATGCCCTTGTGACCTTCGTCATTCGTCAATCAACCGCTCACCAAGTCCTGTGCATTGTTCACAAGGAAAAGCAGCTTCAATTAGCCAATTTAAAACAGTGTTTCATCTTACTTGCAACTACCCGTGCCGCGAAGCCTCCTGAGTTTGTTCTTTAGCTCTGTTTTTCTCTGCTCTCACACTCACTCACTTCCCCAAATTTTAGGAACCTTAGTATTTTACAGAAATGTTCCCAATGAAGCCAATTTTGAATTTAGGGCATTCTAAGGGTAAAGGGTAACCTGTTCATATGCCTGACACCATTTGGCTCCAATCGGGTAACCTCCGGGGCTTTTGCCTTGGAATCCGAAAAGCACATGTTGCAAGAGAAATGAGAAACTGTTCCTCTCTTCCCAGAGGTCCTTCAGAATCTGGCCTTCTTTGGTAAATAATAGATGAACAAACAACACATATACAGACATTTAACATACTGTTGCGCGCCACCCCAATCTCCGAGCAGTGAGATTTCCAGGGGGTCCCTGCGCTCGCCCTGGGTTTGGTTTCCTTGGGAAGAAGGTCAGTGGAGACTGTGGTGTCTTTATGAAATATGGTTTATTTATTTACACACATTTCAACCTGAACTTAGGATGGAGGAGTTCAAGAAATCAGCAGTCCAATATCCAGCTTTTCCATCAGCAGTGGCGTCACTAGGGTTGGTGTCACCCGGTGCGGTAACTCATGGTGTCACCCCCATGGACCTCCTCCCGTACAAGGTATGATAGCATTCTTCAAGTACTTGAAAGGTGGGCTGGGATCTCTTCTCGATCGTCCCAGAGTGCAGGACACAGAATAATGGGCTCAAGTTGTAGGAAGCCAGATTCCGACTGAAAGTCAGGAAAAACTTCCTAACTGTTAGAGCGACGTGACAATGGGACCAATGAACTGGGGAGGTGGTGGGCTCTCCAACCCTGGAGGCCTTCAAGAGGGCAGCTGGACAGGGACCTGTCAGGGATGCTTTAATCCGGATCCCTGCATGGAGCAGGGGGTTGGACTCGATGGCCTTATAAGGCCCTCCCAACTCTCTACCATCCTATGATTCCATGAAATTTACACCTTGGAAAGGGGACAGTTCCAAAAACATCCATTTCGTAAACAAAAGTCACAACTCGTGCTAGAAGTAAACGATTTCTGACATACACTTTCATTCATTTTGGAAATACAGGCTGTTCCCTGCAACAGGACAGGGGAGGTCTGTGGTTCTCCGGAAGTTGCCAGACCCCCAACTCCCATCAGCCCCAGCCAGCATGGCCAATGGTCAGAGAGGGCCCAAATCCATCCCTGCCCAACGGCAAAGTGCCTCGGGCCCCCTTGGAAATTTATGCTGAAAGGCGCTCCTTTGTCCCTGCAGATATTCCTGGACTCCAACCCCTATTAGCCTCAGCAAGCACAACCCATGGCCAGGGATGATGGGAGGTTCCCCACAGCAGTCCCAAGGTTTAGATGCAGTCAGTTTCCTTGCAATTTTCACCCATTGCCTCTACTCCTGTCCTCTTGAGTGACAGAGAACAAACATGCTCCATCTTCTACATCACAGCCCTTGAAGACAACTGTCACATCTCCCTCTAACAGTCTCTTCTCCAGGCTAAACATATTGAGATATTTCCATTGTTTCTCAACAGTTGCAAATAAGAGCAGGGCGGGTAGCTTTTTTAGTTAGTTGTCAATCCTGGCTAAGGTTGAGGATTAGTTCTGCATTCTAGCGTTTCTCAAACTACTCCTCGTCTCTCGAAAGCCATACCTGAAATGCTCTTCTGATTTACAATATATGTCAGTCAAGAGATTTAGCAAGCTAGTCTTAATCATCATTTTCTGAAACATTTTTACAGAGAGGAATAAAACAACAACAGGCAATTGGCAAGTTCTTTGCCACTGGATGATAGATTCTGATTAGCTGGAGGTTCCAGTGAGTGCAGAATGGACAGTTAACTGTCAGTTGGGAGGCAGCTGTCAGCATCAGCAACTCTTGAGTCTTTGGAAAGAAACTGTCATCAAGTTAAATGGTTTTATTATTACTGTTAGTTATTATGCATTTATTAAATTTATATCCTGCCCTTCGAAAGGAGCCCAGGGCAGCAAACACATCAACAAAAATTTTTAACAACAACAAAAGCATTCTAAAAACAAACAAAACATCATTTTAAAAGTTGCAGATAAAACAAACATGTTTACGTCCAGTGATCTCTGGCATTTTAGGGGGGGTTATGTGCTTTTAGACATTTTTAAATGTTTTTCAATGTTTTACATATATTTTTTGTCCTATTTTTTATTTTTTACATTGTTTTATCACATTTGTGTTTACTGGCCTGGGGCTCCTTTGTAATTTAGGGTTGCGTTGAATGGTAGTCCCACTCAGAGTAGACTGAAGAGAGGATGAACTTGACTAACACAGGTTTATTAATTTTAGTGAGTCTACCCTCCAAGTAACCCCCTGATGCCAACTGAAAGGGCACTTTCCCAAGAGCCAGGGCAAACTTGTGCATGGAAAGGTGGGCCCATATTTTTGGGTGTAAACTATCTTTCAGCTACACTTCTGCCACAGAATTACTGCAATGACCTTGGCAAGGTCACTCTCCCTGCCTCAGTTCCCCATCTGTAAAATAGGTGTAATAGGGGCTCCCACCAATTAGCCCCACAATCCTATGCATGGTTACCCAGCAATCCTCTAAGCAGTTTACGAGCATGTAAATTATCAATGAAAACAGATAACTGATAATCAATAAAAGTAAAGCTTAAGCATTTTGTGCCAACCAGAAAACTGACATGTTTAGGCTGCCATAATTCCATGCACACTTACAGCGCAATCCTAACCATATCTACTCAGAAGTAAGTCCTATTGAACCCAAGCGGTTATTGGGTATTAAACCCAAATAGGGTTAAGATTGCCGCCCTACTTGGGAAGAAGCCCCATTGAACTCAGCGGGGCTTACATCTGAGTTAGACATATTTAGGATTGCACCGGAAACATGGCAGGCGTTCAACAGGAGCTGCTTGTACCGAGTCAGACCAACGGTCAATCTGGCTCAGTATTCTCAACACTGACTGGCAGCAGCAGCCCTCCAGGGTTTCAGGCACGATTCTCTCCTGGTTCTACTTGGCAATGAGGGGACCCAACTCGGGCCCTTCTGCACGCCAAGCAGATGCTCCGCCACGAAGCTCCAACCCTCCCTGAAGGGTTTTGAGGGCCAGCAGCACCCAGCTCACCAGAGGGCTTTTCCGGGATTTGACATTTTGCTGCAAGAGATGGTCAGGGCGGCCATTCTGGAACTGGATCCTTTCTTGTAGTTATTTAATTTTGAACCCCAATATGAAAATAAAAACGGAAACGTGCTATTTTAAAAGTAGCAAAAAGGGTGAGGGGGGGCAGCTTTTCTTTCTTTCTTTGCCTCTGCGCTGCCGAAGGGTGCAGATCAGCATCTGAAGTGGCGAGCGTGGTGAGAGGGGCTTTTATTTTTTCAGATTCGTTCACCCGATCCCAGAGCAGAAAATGAAAAGGTGCTTCTGCACAGGCACTCCTGTATTTGCATCCCCCTCGCCCCACTTCTCGGTGCCTCATTTCCTCCCCTCACCCTGTCACTCCTCTCCCTCCATCCCTCACCTCGCCTTGTCGCTCGCATACACCATGGCGCCCTGCCCCGCGACGGGGCGGGCGGCTCTGGGTGTCACCCCCCTCATGGTGTCACCCGGGTGCGGTGCGCACTCCCCGCACCCCCGTAGTGACGCCACTGCTTTTGGCCCACTCCTCCATGCAGAACTGCTTTAACTCAGTGCCATATTTGCTTTTTTGAGCATAAACTGCTCCTTTCAGGTCCTGCCACAACATCTCAATGGGGTTTATGTTTGGACTTTGACTAGGCCATTCCAAAACTTTAAATTTCTTGTTCCTCAACCATTTTGATGTAAGACGTGCTTGTGTGTTTCAGATCATTGTCTTTCTGCATGACCCAGCTGTGCTTCAGTTTCAGCTGACGGACAGATGGCCTGACATTCTCCTGTAGAATTCTCTGAGACAAAGCAGAATTCATGGTTTCTTCAATGATGGCAAGTTGTTCAGGCCCTGATCCAGCAAAGCAGCCCCAAACCATGACTGTGCCACCACCATGCTTGATTGTTGGTATGAGATTCTTCATGTGGAATGCAGTGTTTGGTTTTCGCCAGACATAACGGCTGATGTCACCCAAAATTTTCCATTTTTGACTCATCTGTCCATAGAACATCGTTCCAGAACTTTTGAGGATCATCTAGGTGCTTTTTGGCAAACTCTAGATGAACATTCATGTTCTTCTTCCACCTTGCTACTCTGCCATGAATCCCATGTTTACACAGTGTCTTTCTGATGGTGGGGTCATGAACACTGGCCTTGACTGAGGCAAGAGAGGCCTGCAGATCCCTGGATGTTGTTCTAGGGTCCTTTGTGACTTCCTGGATGATTTTACACCTTGCCCTTGGAGGGATTTTGGCAGGACGGACACTCCTGGGAAGATTCACTACTGTCCCAAACCTTCTCCATTTGGTCAATATGGCTCTGACAGTGGTTCAGTGGAGCCCCAGAGCCTTAGAAATGGCTTTGTAACCTTTTCCAGACTGATATGCATCAACCGTTTTCCAGAGGTGTTCAGGAATGTCTTTTGATCGTGGCATGATGTGGCTTTGGAACCTGTGCGCTGGCAACTTCAATCTGATGGCAAGGGCCGCAGTTAGTCAGATTTATACTGGGCAGGGCTGGCCCAAAGCAGGCCTGATTGTTTACCAAAGTATTCAAACTTCTGGCCCTAATAGTCCCTTTCATTGGGTTGAGTTAATAGGGGGGCAATTACTTTTTCACACAGGGGCATTGGGTGCTGCCTAACTTTAATAAATAAATGGAATAATTATCAAAATTTTGTGGTGTTTGTTCACTCAGCTTCCCTTTTCTCTAATATTAGGGTTTGGTTCAAGATCTGACAGCATTCAGTGCCAAAAAAAAGCAACAATGCTGAAAATCAGACAGGGGGCAAATACTTTTTCACGGCACTATATTACGAGAAGAACTGTAGATATAGTGCATCAGTATTTAATTATCACTGTCTTGTTTGCTATGACCAAAATAAACAGTAGGACAATAAAATGAATTTGCAGTCTAATCCTAAACATATTTACTCAGGCTGTTAAGATCCTGCACATGCATAGGTGGAAATAAGCCCTACAGAGTTAAGTGGGATTTACTTCCATGGAAACATGCATGTGATTAGATAATGTACTAATAATTCTTAGAAGAAATGTGCATTAGTTGTGCAGGGGGCCAAATAACAAGTGTGAATCAGTATGATATTCTGAGTCAAAGCACAATGGCAATACCTCCCATCGAAGCCCCCCACTCCACTTGTTGCCTTGTTAATTCTGGATTGTTCTGTCCTGTACTTCTCTGTTTTTCTGTATCTCATTCTTTCTCTAGCTCGATAGGTTTTGCAAGAAGTGAGGCTACTCAAAATGTTGCATCCAAAATGAAGAGCTGTCTTTTTTGTTAAAATTGCAGCAGATACTTTAAAAAAAGTTAACAGCTTTATTAAAGTTTTTTAGAAAACCTATGATCCTTTAAGTAAAACAAACAAAACAACACCCACAGCTCTTCAGGATTCTGCATTTTTAAATTGTTTTAAAAGTTTTTTACACTGTGTTTTTAAATTGTTTTTTGTTTTTTAAAATTTGTATATTTTTTATTGTTTTTAATTGCTGTAAACTGCCCAGAGAGCTTCAGCTATGGGGCGGTATATAAATGTAATAAATAAAATAATAGCTACGGATAATTTTTATTCTGCAGTGTTCTAGACAATTTCACGTTGGAAGGCCTGTCTGAGGAGAAAAACAAACCCTGGCAAAGAAAGGCCATTGTGAAGCTGCGAAGTTTTAAAATAACACACACGCCATACCACTTATTTTAAGGTAAGAAAGAGCAAGAGACGAAGGCCCACTCCCCACATAAGATTATGTGTGGGACAGTGAATCTTTTATTTCCCTTACAGAAGCCCCGTATTGTCTGCAATTTCACAGGCGTAATCCACTCTGCAGGGGCTTCTGTGTCTGTAAATTTCCTCTATTCTGCCCATAGGGGAGAAAATTATAGCCATTTTTCAATTCCCCGTTACAGTGAATGGGGAACAGAAGTTCTATTTGCGACTTGGAACTAAAACCCAGGAACACATAGGAATTTTTAAAAATTCAGATACAGATACAAAATGGATCTTGGGGCCTATGCACAACCCTAATTTTCAGTACTTTGGTAAATTATTTTTACAACTCTTCAAGGTGCCTGTCATGACAAGTGAGACAGATGCTGAGGGAGCACTTGAATACTGCAAGGACCCTTGTGGAGCTGCAAGTGCCTGCAGCACTCACTGTCGGCGGTAGAAGGCAGGTTTTATTCTCTTTGCAACAATGTCTCCAAGTGCAGTGCTTTACGTTTCCTCCACAGGAATGAATGGAAACCATTTCTACAGGAGAATATAAAGAGGTACACTATTTGGACTGAAGATAAACCCGCTCCTGCTCACTCCAGCCATTAGGTATCAGATTTGTTCCTATTTGCATAACAATATCTTGGGTTCTATTTCTTGGTCACACTAAAATGTGACAGAATGTTGGGAAAGGAAATATTGTGAACTGATTTTTAATTATGCATCCAGATGGAGCATCCTTGTGGAGGGAATGGCTTGCCCAAGACTACTTGGTAAAACTATAGCTGAGATGGTATTTTAACTTCTCTGCCATGTGTAAATGGTGTACATTGTTGCCAGATTTTCAGTTTGTGTATTTTTCTTCTGAGTAGACATGAGTGAACATGTTTGCCATTCCTAGGAAGGATCTTCTCCTGGACAATATCAGTACAGTATTGCTTTGAGACAATATTTTTAAAATATTGTTTATTACATTTTGACAATAACTTTAATTCCAGTTAGTACATTACTGAACTCACATCCTTGTGTTTTAGTTTGTTCAATATAAGAGCTCACAAACAGAGCACCTTGTGATGATAAACCTGATTGTAGCTGTAATAGCTGTTTGTTGTCTTGTACATAACAAATGTATAGAAAGATAGATTTCATCTTACAAATTTTGGGCAGTTGGAGAATGAGTATTCCACTACTCCTCTTATCATCATAATGACTCATAAATGGGGAAAAAGGATTCTAAATGTCATTTCTCACAATTGTAAGTCACAATATCTTTATAAACAGAAAATGGCATGGAATATCTTGATTTGGTTAAACTTCACCAGTTAATTAAATGGTACATGTATTTTCCTAAGAAAGATTTTGCTTTGTTCTTACCAAGATTTAGCACCATATTGCAGGATTACTCATATATTTGCTAGAAATGTAATATTTCCTTTCTTTTGCCATACCATTAGGCTCTACTTCATCTTTGTTTTCTGTGAGTTTCAGTGCAGACAGAAGCATGCTTTAGTTTCAAACTGTGTGCCAGGCAACCCTGTGTTCTTTAATTAGAAGATCAACAATGGTGGACAAGTTTCCCTGAAAGACTGTTTACTGATACTATCAAAACTCCCCTGCAATGTTTAGCTGCAGTGCAGTGTTGGATGTGCAGTCTTAACACAGAGTGACAGTGAGACCCAACAGGCCTAGCCAGCATCCCCCAATGTGTATACCCAAGCATCTTCTGTAGCAAACTTGAGTTCTGTGATAGATGTTGATGTGGGAAGGTTTCCCTGAACTTAGGAACTTTGAAGACAGAAACAAAATTCAAAAATTAAAGTGATCTTGGTAGGCTGAAGCATTGGGTTGAAAACAACAGAATGAAATTCAACAGGGATAAATGCAAAGTTCTACACCTAGGGAAAACAAACCAAATGAACATTTATGAGATGGGGGATACTTGGCTCAGCAAGAAGGATCTTGTAATTATTGCTGATCAGAAGCTGAATATGACCCAACAGTGTGATGTGGCTGCAAAAAAGGCAAATGCTATTTTAGGCTGCATTAGCAGAAGTATAGTTTCCAAATCACGTGAAGTACTAGCTCCCCTCTATACAACACAGGTTAGGTCTCATCTTGAGTACTGTATTCAGTTCTGGACACCACACTTTAAGAAGGATGCAGATAAACTGGAACAGGTTCTGAGGAGGGCAACAAGGATGATCACGGGACTGGCAACAAAACCCTGTGAGGAGAGACTGAAAGAACTGGGCATGTTTAGGCTTGAGAAGAGGAGATTTGATAGCACTGTTCAAGTACTTGAAAGGTTGTCACACAGAAGAGGGCCTGGATCTCTTCTTATCTAGAGTGCAGGGCATGGAATAATGGGCTCAAGTTATAGGAAGCCAGAGTTTGGCTGAACATCAAGAAAAACTTCCTAACTGATAGAGCAGTACAACAATGAAACCAATTCCCTAAGGAGGTGATGGGCTCTCCAACACTGGAGGCATTTAAGAGGCAACTTGAATGGCCACCTGTCAGGTATGCTTGAAATTGGATTCCTGCATTGAGCAAGGGGTTGGACCTGATGGCCTTATAAACCCTTCCAACTCTACTATTCTGATTCTATGAAATAAATGTGGTATGCCAAGTGAGGGAGGTTAATCCCCCCCCCATCCACCAATACCTTCCAGGCTTTCCTGTTCCATGAAAAACTGTCAGGTATCACACCTTGGCATGTCGATTTTTTTTAAATTGCAAGTTGGCAATCCTAGGGTCAATAGAGGTGAGCTAACACATAAGATGGGTCATACTCGCAGGCAGGCAGACATCAGATACGAAGCCAGGAATCAAGATGAGGTGGAAAGCCAGAGAAACAAATGCGGCCTAGAATCTTAACCAAAGTTCACTAAGAGTTTAGATGCAAAGCCAGGCAGGTTTGCTCCATGCTCCCAGTGAATCAGGCTGCACCTTATTCCAACAACAGGCAGGCTGAAAGCCCTGATGCAACAAGGCTAAGAAATACCAGCCTTAAAGCTTCAGTCTTGACAATACTTGCACATGCAAGCTCACACCTCTTTCAAACTCTGCAACATCTAAGTTACAAATAAAGTGACCTGTTTGCAAGCTCTAGCAATTGAAGCCACCAGTAGCATGATCTGGCCAACAGTTCAACTGACAATGTACTTTTTCTGTGTAGTAAATAGAAACCACACTGGATGCAAATATTAAGTTGCAATAATTCAATTTCTTCAGCTTTTGGGTAATGAGAAAAATCCTTTGTTTTGCTACTACCTTCCTTTGCTATGTTGAGAATTCTCCCATAAATGTGATGACAATGGAATAGGCCATTCTAGGCCACCTAGCTTGCCTGTCTGGGACTTAATAATCATAAGAGTTTTTAAATAGTGTTTTTTTCTATGTGCACACAGCACTTCTTATATATAACCTCTATAATCATTACAAAAGTCCTTAAATGTAGGCTATCAGAGATACTTTATTGGTTTGCAGCCTTCATATCCCTAGACTGCTTCCCTGTCCTATCACAATCTGGCTGAGAGCACATTTGTGTATCAGATGAAGACTACAAAGGCACATTATGGCTACCCCAAACTCTAAAATTTCTACTTCCTTCAAACTTGTCAAAACTAGAGTTTGAGCATCTTCAAAAAGTGATCGCAATGCTTTGGTTTTAGAGGGGTTGTGACTGCCAGAATTTGGAAAGGGCCTGGTGGTGTAATTTTTGTACTTGTTAGATATTTATAATGTTCTTGCCAATTTGTTTCACTGCTATAAAGTGCTGAAGTACTTCAGTGAACGCTACATGGGACCAGTTCACTGGTATTTAACAGCCTTTGAAACTGAGTAGTGTTTTTTTAGATAGAAGTTCCTATCAAAGACACAAGCAAAATGTTCATTACAACAGACTTCCTCTGCAGTATTTTAAATGTAAAAAACAATAGAATTTTAAAGGCAAAGAACAGTAGCTAGTGGTTAAGGAATACATTAAATAAATTAATCATACACAAGTTTAAACTGGAAAGTGTTCACGATAAACTCACTCAGAGATGAAATTATCAAGGATAATGCAGTTTTGTACCCAAGTCTCAAATCTACTTATTTAATAAGCAGTATAGTAGCCCCCTATGTCTTTCAGATTAAATACAAATATCCTTATGCCATTGTAAATGTTTCTGAAAAATAGGATTTTCATTGAAAAATAGTAGTGATCCTCATTTTGTGTACATTTCTGTATTGAAAAGTGCCTCCCATTTTCTGCCATTTTTGACACTTATTGCAAACACGTTTGTATTGTTTCATAGTTGCTTGGCATTATTACAGACACCCATAAACAAAATCATGTGGATCATTAAAGCCAAATGTAGTACCTGTAAGGGCAGACAACTTGTTTAAGGACAGTGAGGGCAGAGAAGAAGAATATTTTCCAGTAACCTACTTTGCTGTATTAAATGTACTAACTTTGAAGTGAGTGCTGAAATGGAAGATTATTCAGTGCAGTTCTATTGAAAGCAAGTGCAGTCTGGAAAGGTTGGTGAGAAAAATGTTTTGCAGTTGAAAGGCACTGGGATCTAGTGGGATGTGTCCAAGGTCTGCTACAGTTTCCACCAAGCACAAATTGTATGGGTTTTCTTCTAGTAACTTCTGGGAAATGGGCCGGCAAAGGAAACAGCAGACAAAATAGAGGATTCATTTAATTTCCCTTTTCTAATTTGGTGTCATTTAATGGCTGTGAGGGCCAGCCAGATATTGATTAGTTCACCCTGACCTGGGCTGGATATAAATGTGTTCAAATCAGAGCTGGGTCAGTTTTGGGTACTAGTCTTGGCTTTGCCTGCTGGACTCTTCTTCCATCCAGCTCCAATCTTGTTGTTTTCATGCTAGCCCAACAGAGAGCAGCTTCTCTGACCATTAAACTTAAATGGAATGTTCTCTTACAACTGCGGAATAAGTCCTCTGGAGTGAGCTGGAAGAGAATGATTTCAGTAAGAATATTCATTTTTTAATTTACATGTTACAAAGAATTATATTTGAAATACACTGAGAACGTTGGAAACCAGCTTGTTTCTTGCACCCACTCATTTTGATTTCTAATCAACAGCTGCAGCTTTTGTCATCACTGAAAGGGATTCTCTGCAGGATGGTGCAAAGTGTTTGTACGCAAAGCGAAGAGAGACACGCTGTAGGTAATATACAAGCATCTCCTCTGTAACAAAAAGGAAAGGGCCTTTAACTTCATAATAAAATGGCCTGTATTATAGGGGCACATTTACACTACAAGTATATCAGATTTATACCAGGTTAACTGTTGTGGCTTCTGACAAAAAATTCTGGAAATTGTAGTATGTTGAGCATTTTAAGGTCTGGGAACCCATAGTTCTGTGAAAGGGATATATTAACTGAATACAATTCCCAGGGTTCCCTGGGAAGAAGAAACAATTATAAATCATTTTAAGTCTGTAGGAGAGACCTACATGTGTTTGTATACTTTAAAAGTTTACTAACATTTGTGTGTGCCAGAGAGACAGAAAATTCAACTTCTCCATCAGTCTTACGTTGATTTAATTCTCTTTCTCATCTTCATTCTAAATGAGGCAGACACTTACAAAAACAAAATATTTAAACCATACTTGGTCTCAGTTCAGCTACGAAGGGTACTGAAAAATATGCACAAACCCCCACCTCTCAGTTATTTCTTGCTTCCTTATGTCCTTTGCCAATTTTCGTATTTCAGTTATGGCATAGGAAGAAACAGGATTAGGGACTGGGGTGATTATTTGATAGCTTTTTATATTTGAGGTGAGAAATTGCTGCTTTGGTAATCTGCAGGGGAAAAATGTTCAAATAAAATGACCTATGTCCAAATATTTACTTATGGCTTTGCTATTTAGCCTGGTAGACCTAGAGAGGAAAGATTGTTTCATTAACGCATTAATAAAAATAAGCAATTAATCTTTGATGAAGTATGTTGAATGATACAGCTGAGAGATACCCTGCTACTTTCAAGATCATACACACATAGCTGTTGATTGGAGAAGATGGAAGTCCTTCCAGTAGATAGTGGTCAATAACTAGACAGGTAATTTTCAATGCCTGAGGGTACTGGAAGCTCTGAAGTAGTTAAGGAACTTGTAGCAGAGGTTCACCACAAAGTACCATATGTTTTGTGCCATTTGTGACCTTGCAATGAATATGCGCCAGATGATCACGAGAAGGGTGGTGTTGAGTACATATTGAATGTTTCTTAGCCTGACAGAAAAAGCAGAGAAAGGAAACTGTTGCAAACATAGATTAACAAACAGAAAAAGAACTTAAGAAACCATTATCTAAACCTATTTTAGGAAAGCGTAATATGTGTAAAAAACAATTAGATCTTATGGATACACATGACATAAAAATAACTATATGAAACAGAGCACTATCAAATGGAGTAACAAGACGTAACCAACTTTAAAAAATCAACAAACAAATATTGTTCCTTTGATAAGAAAGGAAGGAGGGATTACTAAATCAAATCGAAAAATCTTGGAATAAAACTTCAAAAATTCCTCTAAGTTATATGCAACAAATAAACCTGAGGAGAGTCAGCAATTTTTAGCAAATATTAAAATACCACAGCTTTCAAACAAAGACCAGCTATTTTTGGAACACCAGGTAACAGAAAGAGAAATACTGGAGGCTATTAAAGATTTCAAGGTAAATAGAGGTCCAGGCCCAGATGGCTTCATGGCAACATATTATAAAAAGTTTGCTCCAGTAATAGTGAGACCATTAAAGTAAACTAATTAATGAAATTATAGAGGATGACCATATCAGAGACCTGGAACGATGCTAATATAGTAATTATTCCTAAAGTGGGGAAAGATCCAGCATTGGTTTCTACATACTGACCAATATCTTCATTAAACACACATTACAAGATATTTAAAGACATTTTGGCAAAAAGATTAAATAGCATTATTCACAATTACATTCATCTCGATCAGTCAGACTTGATATGATAAAGAAATTTAAAGGATATTTTTTGAAAATTTTGCATATCATAGATCATTCTTCTAATACATTGCAGGAAGTGATACTACTATTCATTGATGCAGAGAAGGCGGTTGACAATGTGGAATGGTCTTTTCTATTTGAGAAATTAAAATCTTTTACATTTTGACAGATTTATTATTTGGATCCAAGCTTATTTACATAGACCCTAGAGTAAAAGTCTATGTAAATAGTAAGATATAAATAACATTTATCTTATCTAAAAGGTACTAGATTGGGGTGTCTTCTCTCACCCCTTTTATTTGTTTTGGTGATAGAACTACTTGCAGACAAGATCAGGGCTTGCAAAAATATTAAGGGAATAAAAATTAGAAATGAAGAAGAAGAAGAAGAAAGTTATACACAGATGGCATTGTTTTAACTCTGACACATCCCATGGATTCTGTACAGATTCAATATTTGAACTGGAAAAACAAGATAGCAATATACAGCAATTTAGAAGGATACAGGTTAAATAAAGGTAAAATAATTTTATGTAAAAAAGCAAATAAAAGATAGTTTTAATTTTCAATGGGCAAACAGACTTGTTCATTATTTTGGCATGAGAATGACTGGGCTGATGCAAGACCTATATTGGAACAATTATGAACCTTGATTCAAATAATCTCAATCCCTTCATTTGGAATGGCAAAAATTATATTTGTGTTTCCTAGGAAGAATGTCTGCAGTTAATATAATTGGAAAATGTTAAAATTTGAAGTTTATATGGAATAATAAAGTCAAGAATAAAGGCCAAACTCCAACATGATGCCAAAAAAGCACCCAGAAAAGAGAGGAGATTTGCAGGTCCCAAATTTCTGCCTGCCTAAGTACTGGTTGACAGACTAGATTGTGAATCCCTGTTCTGATGCTTTGATGTTTGAACATAATATGTTGAACTCACCCCTCTATGCCATACTATGGAGGAATAGTAGGATGAGAGACCTTCTTACTATTCCATAGACAAAACGTTTTAATATCAACCTTATTAAAACCCTGGGATCAAAATAAGCAACTATTAAATCCAGATCTCTTTATAAACAAGTAGCCATCTGGCAAAGCTTTACGTGGTGGTGAATAGGCTTTTGCCATCTGGCCAAGAGAACGTTACTCTGATGCCCTTGGAGATCTGCTGTAACAAATCTGCAAGGAACTTTAGGGACAAGACTACTCCGATTCAGACAAAGCTGAATACCACAATTAGAGCTAGTCCAATGGAGGTTTCCAGAGTACTGCCTGTTCCATCTGTAGTGGACCAGTTATTATCTGATGCAGACAAGCTGCTTGAAGAAGTGTGGCCAACCACCAACCCCCTTGACACTTGCCTATCTTAGCTTCTTAGAGCAAGTTAAAGGGGGTTGACAGGGTAAGTCCAGGGAGTGATTAATGCTTCACTGGAGGAGGAGATACCATCTGCCTTGAAGGTGGTGGTAGTATGTCCACTCCTTAAGAGGACCTCCCTGGACTGAGAAGTGTTACACAACTATTGTCTACTGACAAATATCCCCTTCTGGGGGCAAGGTGCATGCGAAGGTGGTTGCGGTCCAGCTTTAGGTATGCTTGGAGGAAACTGATCATTTGGATCCATTCCAGTCTGGCTTCAGGCCTGGCCATAGCACATAAATCACCTTGGTCACCCTGATTGAGTACATTTGTCAGGAAAGAGATAGGGGGGAGTGTGACCCTGCTTGTTTTACTTTACCTTGCAACAGCTTTCAATAACGTTGACCACAGTATTATTTTGGAGCATCTCAGGGAGGTGGGAGTTGGAGGCAATGTGCTTCAGTGGTTCTGCTCCTACTTCCAGAGCCAGTTCCAGAAGGTAGTTATGGGAGGCTACAGTTCAACACTATGGGAACCTGCAGGGTTCTAGCTTGTCCCTATGCTATATAACATCTATGTATTAGAGGTTCCTGGGCTCCTGCTGGGAGGAAGGGCGGGATATAAATAAAATAATAAATAAACAAATATGTATGTAGCATTGGGAGCCGTCATCAGGAGATTTGGAGTGAGGAGTCATCAATATGCAGATGACACATAGCTCTATCTCTCTGTTCCATCTGAATTGGGAGAGGTAGTTGAGGTGTTAGACCGGTGCTTGGAGGTGATGATGGGCTGGATGTGGGCCAAAGGCAGGATCCTGAAAAGACAGAGGTGTTACGCGTTCCGGTTTCTCATGTCCAGAAGGTAGGGAGACAGCCTGTTCTGGATGGGGTTGCACCAGAAAGGAGTAGGTCTGTAGCCTGGAGGTATTCCTGGATCCAACATTGTCACTAGAAGCTCAGATGGCCTTGGTAGCTATACGTGCCTTTTGCCAGCTCTGGCTGGTTCGCCAGCTATGACTTCTTTTGGACAGACATGACTTGGCCACTGTATTCCATGCTCTAGTAACTTCTAGACTGGATTATTGCAATGTGCTCTATGTGAGGCTGCCCTTGAATACGACTTAGAAATGTCAACTAGTCCAAAATGCAGCAGCCAGATTACTAGCCGGGGTTCCATTTAGATCTTATATAACCCCACTGGTTGCCAGTTTGTTTCTGGGCCCAATTCAAGGTGCTCATACTAGTGTTTAAAGCCCTATATAACCTGAGCAGCAATCCAATACATGTCTACTCAGAAATAAGCTCCACTGGGTTCAATGGGACTTACTCTCAGGTAAGTGTGCACTGGATTGCAGCCTTAGTTCCCAAATATCTGAAAGATTGCCTCCTGCCCTACAGACCTTAAAATCACATCACAAAAATAGGGTGGGTCTTAAAAATATGCATCTCAATTGTCAAAGGTGACAGGAACCTGTTATGTCTTCAGCATTCACTGAAAACTATACAGTGAAGTTGCCAGATGAGTTATAAGGCAAGCAAACTTTTTTTGGGGGGGGGGAGAAAGGGAGTTTTAAATGTAATTGTACTTTTAAAACAACCTGTCTATTCAGCAATCATCCTTATTTGCTTGCACAAAGCTCATGTGGTAGTTGGCCTCTATCCAGTTTTTTTTGAGCATTTGTTCTGATTTGTTTACAGGCCAGTCATATGACAATCAGCATTCCTCCTGATTTGCTTGCAGGGTGTTTATGTGTCTTCCTATCAATCATTTGTACATCCCAAACTTTTCAATGCATTTCTCCATCACTTTCCAAACCGCAGAGTCGGCTAAGTGTGTATGTCTTTTAAAAGTGGATTTACCATGCTAGGGTGACAGAGTGTTTTAATTCATTTTAATTGTGCAAACCTAAAGTTTCAGTATGTTCTTGAATCCTTTCCACAAAATACTGACAGTCTGGAGGCACCCTGTCTTCTGGGGAAGTCTGTGAATCTTCACAAGCATAACATGGATTTTACAATTAGAAGATCAGCAATATGATGGCTGTGCTCTGCCACCCTAGTCAGAGGCAGCATGCTTCTGAAAACCAGTTGCCGGAAGCCTCAGGAGGGGAGAGTGTTCTTGCACTCGGGTCCTGCTTGCGGGCTTCCCCCAGGCACCTGGTTGGCCACTGTGAGAACAGGATGCTGGACTAGATGGGCCACTGGCCTGATCCAGCAGGCTCTTCTTATGTTCTTATGTTCTTAATAGCAGACAAGCTCTTTCACAAAAGATAGCTTGTCCTCCGCTACCGATTTCCCCCTGAAATGTGCAAGTGTTCTTTGGCAAACAAGTTGATGTGAGTTCACTGACTGCAGGAAGTTTGAAAACAAACTGCAGTTAGACCACACTCATATCTTAATATATATTTAAGCTTGCTTTATTTTATTAACACTGTCTGCATTATACAGTCACACATAATGTGTTCCTATAAAGCAAGATTTCTCTCTAGCTTTTCAAATGGAGTTTTTACTCACTGAAAAAGGTTACTAACATGTCTACTAAAAGTATACTAAAAGACTGTGCATGTCTTACTTTCTTAAATGCTGCTTTGCCGCAGGAATACCAGCCATGTCTTCATTCAGCACATATTTCTTAGTTCCTAGGCAGAAATTTTCTATATATTCTGACCAATGCAGGTGGCAGATATCAAAACAGAATAACTGGAATTAGGGATAAGGAAGAATGTCAGTGCCATATTCATATACTGCTTAGTATTTTTTTTAAAAAAATAGTTTACATAAATAATATAACAATTCTGTCAAAAATCAGCTGTATCACAGATGGAGTGCAGGAGCCCCTTCAGTTCCAGAAGCAACATTTGACTTTATATCAAACAGACGAAAGAGTTTCACACCACTTTTTTCTAGAGCTGAATTCTGAAAACACTAGTTCTGCAACAGACGCCAGCTGTGCACATTCCTGCCTTGCTGACACATATGGTGTCACCCAGAAATTTCCCCTCACCTCCCCCAAACACTTTTGTCCTTCCATTGGGAATATGATGGACTTAGGGGTCTTCTTAGACCTAGGTGCTTGCAGGAAGGAGGTGTACTCTATGTGTCCCCCCCTGCACTACCTGCTAGAAGCTGGAAATGCTGGTAACAACAGTGAGCCAAATGAAAATGTGCAACCTGCCCTGCATGTGTGGCATGTCCAGAGCACTTCGGCATCATAGGAAATATACTTCCTGTTACATGCATATGCCATGCATATATGTCAGCATCCAAGGCTTTATGAGGTTGGCTCTCATTACCAGGATGGATGGGAACCTCTCCACTGCTTTCTACCTCCAGTAAGGAGCATGAAGAGGGACAGCACGGCCTTATTCATTCCCAAAATGGATTCCCCTATGAATTGTCATGAAAAGATGTCTTTGGTTCAGAAAATGCTTCCTTTACTCAGACTTCTTGCTAGAGTGGGTCTGTGTGAAAAAACTTGCTTTCCCAGTAATTAAACATGAGCTCATCTCTTCACTGGTGTTATCTGGTACGAGCTATACTTCAGGGCCACCATGGTGGTTCTACTAATTAGACTGGATGCCTCTGTGGTGAGATCTCATGTATGCTCTAGTTCTGGAAATTTACAGCCAGCTAGCCTTCTGATTGGCTGGGAAGCCTGGTTCACTGTTAATAAGCCTTTTCCTATAAAAGTGATTCTGCTCCTTTGTTCTTTACCTCATATCTTGGATCCTGACACCTATGGGCACCATTACATTACTTGCTGGTTTCTGTGGGGTCAATTGCTCTATTCGGTTTGTATTTAGAGTCAGGCAAGTTAGCTTTGTTATTTTTGTTTCTTCTGTTATTTCCTAAATTTACTTCTGTACTCTTAATAGTCTTTTATAATCTTATTTCCCATTGGCATATGGGTTCTACTTTTATGTCAATATTTTTAAATAATTATTAATAAATCCACCTGCTATATTTTGGTGTGTCTTGGTTGACAATTTGGTACTAAACCAGTTCCTGGCCAATTGGTCAAACTGTTGAGTAATTTTTGAGGTTAGGGGCTCTTGTCCTTATTCAATCCCATGGGCGTCTGGAGTACAGCTTGGGGAGTCTCTTGACCCAAGTTAAAATAGACTTAAAGAGTGGTGGCAGAGTTCTGCAGGGCTGGTTGTTTACCCTAGTAATTTGGCACCTACTAAACCAACAAGACTCTGGAGTTAGCACTTCTTGACATGGATAATTTTTTAGGCTCTTTTTATTATTTATTTATTTTGTTAGCCACTTTTCTTCACAAAAGTGAACCCAAAGTGACTTACAATCAATAAACCAGCTGGATAAACTCCTATAAGACTTAATTTCTACTTGGAAGGAGGTGAAAAGCTGCCTCAACTGGAAGTTCAGGACAATATTATTTTTTAAACCAATACTAGTCAGACACAAGAGAAATTTATGTTGATAGTTTTGGTGTTGCAGAAATTCTCTGGTAAGGAAAAGAACACAGAACATGAATATATGTCTGGTACAATTATAACACAGTGAGAAAGAGAGCCTGGCTGAGAGTCCAGAGTCTGTGAGTTCAAATCCCCGCTCGTGTCTCCTGGGTGTCAAGGGCCAGCTAAAGATCACCCCCACAGTGAGTGGCTCAGGGGTTATGTGACCTGCCACCTGTGTAGCCGTGGGCAAGCTGCATAGTCCCAAGGAGCCCAGTTGCCCCCCAGCTGGCAGTTGCGGACAAGGAAGGGGCTGGCGTGTGCAGCTGTGGCAAGCTGAACAGGCCCTCGCCAGCTGGGGAGGACAAGCCTCAGAGGGAGGCGATGGTAAACCCCCTCTGAATACTGCTTATCATGAAATCCCTATTCATAGGGTCATCATAAGTCAGGTTGACTTGAAGACAGTCCATTTCCATTTTTCGCAATTACAGAGCTGAAATGATGCTAAACAAATGCACTGCCTCTTTTTTGTTTTGTTTTTAATAGGGATTTATACAAACATTTTTTTATAAAAAAATTGGGAATTGCTGGGAGGCAGGATGGGATAAAAATAAAATAAATAAATAAATATAAAGCACACTTTGTTTACAATCTTTCTTTATAACGGTTACATATTTTTAACAATCCAAAATGCATTCCATATAAAGAAATGGCAAGTTATGTAGTTATCAAGATTTTACATGTAGTTTTCTTATTTTTTTGCACAATTACACAGATATGTAATGCCTGTCATTGTTAACAGAACAATAACAGATGTAAGAAACTACTGAAATCTACAGTACAGTACCACTACCCTTCACAAAAATATAGATTTGTTTTCATGTAAACTCTTACAGTCAAATCCTTTTGTCATATGAATATTATAAAAACCCTTCAAGTTGTAAAGCACATCTTCCTATTCTACACCTTGTTGTCTGTCATCATGGTCACTAAGGTTTCCACTGCTTGTCCCAAGTGATCTGCCATGTGGAAGAAGCTGCCTACATTGTGGCCTCTCTCACTGGCTTTTCAGGGGCATTTCTTCCTCTTGTACTTGGGAAAGAATTGTTGGGCTGTTCCATGACCTCTTCTAATGCTGTGCTTGTGTCCTGGGTAGGACTGAGCAGATCATCCTCACCCATCATTTCTGAAGTCTGACTGCCAACTACATGGAGAAGCATTGGCTGGTTTTTGGAGTTCATAGCCCTTATGCAGACTCTGAAATTGAGCAAATTAAAATGTGTCACCCAAATCCAGTGGACAGATCTGAACTCATTCAAATTTGGTATTGGGTGAGCTGTTCCTGGAGAACCAATAATGTTTTTTCAATAGCGCACACCTCTTCATATGCTTTGTATATAAAAAGCAAATTGAAGCTGAAATGTCAATGTAAATGTGCTTTCAATTGATTTCAAAACTGGATTCCTATGCATTTAAAATTACATTATAACAAGTGGGGACTTGCAACAAAATGTCACAGAATGCCCCTAATGCAGGGGTTGCTGCCATGGCCCCTGCAAAGGCATTCAGTGGTGCTCTCAGAAGGTAGCCCAGAATCTGAGCTTTCATTACAAAAAAAAGTAAGTATCCCGCCTTTCTAGAAAGAAAGTTATGGAGAAAAACGTGCAGGTACCCTCTGTGAAATGAGCCAGCCTGATTGCTCCTGCCTGTCAGTGTTGTTGGCTAATGAGTGGAGTCAGCACTATCATTGATAAGTGGGTAGTTTGGACACCAGGCAATAGGAATCCCTAAGGTGCTAAGGATCTGCTGTTTTGCCGTCCCTTGTAGTGCACGTTTCCTGCTTCTGTTTTTTTTCTAGTCCTTGCAACCTTCATAGTTTGCACTTCCTGTTTCCCTAGCAGCCATGAGGCATCTTTCCTGCACTGGGTTTGTCTGAGTTCAGGTGATGTCTAGAAATTATTTTATACTACTACACAAATACCACTACAAAATAAGTGAGAGTGAATATAAAAACAATTCCCCTGCCCCCAAAAGATAAATGAAAACTCTGCAAAGAGGCATAGGTATGTCTTCGGCTTGGCAGGAGCGAAAGAACAGCAGCTCATTAAGAATTCACTGTATAGTTAACTTATAGTACAATGACATACAGTTCAGAAATAAGTCTCTGTGTTTAATGGGACTTACTTCCAGGTAAGTGAGCACAGCAGGCAGTCTAGGCTTTGGTTTAGTGCTGGCACTGAGGAAAAAACAGGGTACTTGAGCCTTTAACAGCTGTATGGCAGGAAGAAATTCAGTAAGTCAAGCTTTTTCTATTACTGAAAGACAATTATAGAAAAAGCTTCACTATGACTACTCTCTATTTTGTGTTATGCCATGCCCCCATGGCAGATATTTTGTGACTGGGGCCCCCAGCACTCTCTCAAAATTTGAAATGTGCTCTCTGGTCCAAAAAGACTGATGACCCCATCCCTAAGGAATGTTCCTGCTTAGGACTCCAGCCATCGTCAAAAGGAACCCTATAGTAGGGATGTGCTAGAATTCCACCCAATTTGGATTTGGTATCAAATTTTCCATTAATTTGCTTATTTTCAGTCACTGAGGACCAGATTTTAATGAATTCATGCAGCTATTTTTGAAAACTGACTTTTTTAAAAAAAAAATCACCTTCTAAAACATCGACTAAAAATGATAAGTTATCTATGTTTCCTTTAAAAATATCAGTACTTCCTTCACACTATTAATAGTTTTAAAGGAAACATTGATATTTCCTTCAAAATATCAGTATTTCCTTTAAAAAATTGATATTAATATTGATATTTTTCCAGAGCAAAAAACCCCCCATGGATCAGTAAAAGCAGTGTCTAGCGGATGCAGAACGAACTTGAATCGTTGCAAGCTTGCTGGGTTGACAGAATGCTTGTGAATTGGCACCCACCAATGGATCCCATCCCTGTCCTATAGGACTGTCTGGCACTTGAGGCCAGTGAGAAAAATGCACTGTTTCTGCCAGGCTGATTGGTGATGGGGGAGTCTAGAAGTTTAAATAATAATAAAACTATTTTTATTGCATTAATATCCTGCCTTTCCTCCAAGGAGCTCAAGGTGGCATATATGATTCTTCCCCTCCTCATTTAATCCCCACAACGTTGTGAGGTAGGTAAAGCTTTTTTTTTTTAAAAAAGATGTTTTTAAAGATGTTTTGTTTCAATATGTGCTAAAGTATTTTGTTTTTAAGATGTTTTAGAGTGTTTTTAGTGTTTTTGCTGCCCTGGGCTCCTTCTGGAAGGAAGGGTGGGATATAAATTAAATAAATAAATAAAATAGGTTAGACTGAGAGGCAGAGAATGGCCCAAGGTTACCCAGTGAACTTCATAGCTGAGAGGGGATTTGAACTCTGGTCTCTCAGGTCCAACACTCTAACCACTTCGCTACACTGAATCAAACATTTGATATTGAGTGAGTAGAATAACTATTGTGCTCATCACAACTTGTGCTTTTTGACCTGAACTAAGATATGGCTGCATAGAAGCATCACTCAACACTGCCAGCTGTATGATCCCATGTAGCAATGTCACTGAAAGCTGTTGCAGTAAGTGTGACAGCTGCAAGAATGAAGACAACTCATCTACACAGCAGACTTTCATCCCCACAGATTTAGCTAACTGGCTCAACCATACATGTAAGGCTATGTTATCTCATGGAAATCAGAAATATTGTTTCAACCATGGCTGGTCCCAGATTAATAATACAATCCTATGCATGTTTACTCAGAAATAATTCCCAGTGTGTTCAACCGGGCTTACTCCCAGGACAGTGTACACAGGATTGCAGCTTGCTGTTGATTCTTAAGAATTTCAGTTTGACACTGGTGTCTGAAACTTGATACTAACAATAAGAAATAAGGAAAATGATGGAACCTCAGATTTCTAGTCCAGATTGTATTGGTAAACTCTGGTTCTGATCCACCCCAAAATTGGGGTTGAATCTGGAATGTAGAATAAATTCTTGAAGCCTCCAAGTATGGACAGAAAGGCAACCACGGGCAGCGTTCGTAGACTGTGCTAGTCCTTATACGTTATTTCTGCACCAATCATGAATCTCATCTGAAAGGTACAGTTTGTACTTACTGTAAACGGTGTTTCTTCATGGATGACAAGAGGTCTCCACATGGGTACTATAGTTCCCCCCACAGCTCAAAGACAGGAAATGCTTCAGGAAATGTTTTTTGCTCCTCCCTTCCTGCTGAGGCTCAGTTTTCATTCTTGTAAAGCTCTGCCAACAGCCTCAGCTCATCATAGAAAATATAACACATCGAAAGAACACAATAGGTGTAAGAACATGGAAACAGGTAACCAGTCTGGGAGAGTCGTGGCACCCCATAATATTGTCCCATATAGCCAGCCAGGTTAGGGAGGGTCGTGGGGACCTCTTGTCATCCATGAAGAAACACCGTTTACGGTAAGTACAAACTGTACCTTCTCTCATGGATGACAGAGGTCTCCACGTGGGACGTACTAAAGCTACGACCTAGGGTGGGTCAGATGGAGGCAGGACCTGTTGGAGAACTCTGCAACCAAATGAAGCCTCCGCTGATGCATAAAGATCAAATTTGTAATGCCAAGTAAAGGTAGACGGGGATGACCAGGTGGCTGCCCTACACATTTCTTCTATGGAGGCATTAGTGGAGAAGGCCGCTGAAGTAGTGGCTGATCTGGTGGAATGAGCCATAAGGTTCAATGGGGAAGGCCGCTGCAGAGCTTCGTATGCTAGAGATATACACGCTCCAATCCACCTAGCCAAGGTATTTCGTGAGACCTTGTTTCCTAAAGTAGGCGGATGGAATGATACAAACAAAGAATCACATTTACGAAAGGACTCCGTTCTAGAAAGGTAGACTTTCAGAGCATGTCTAACGTCTAAGGAGTGCCACGCTTTTTCTCTGGGATGAGAGGGATTAGGACAAAAGGAAGGTAGAATTATTTCCTGCTGCCTATGGAATGGTGAGTTCACTTTGGGAACAAAGGCTGGGTTAGTTCGTAGCACCACTTTATCTTTATGGAATGTACACAGATGTTTTTGTATTGAGAGGGCTTGCAGTTCAGATACTCTGCGAGCCGAGGTGATAGCTACGAGGAATATCAATTTGAAGGACAGGACCCTGAGAGGAATGGATGCAAGCGGCTCGAAGGGAGGTTTCTGAAGAGCGCTGAGGACGGTATGCGGGCTCCATGATGGAAATCTATGCAGTACTGGTGGATTTAAGGCAACAGCTCCTCGCAGGAACTTTTTGAGAAGAGGATGTGCAGCCAGAGAAGTATTGCTGGTAGCTAGCAGGATGGATGAGAGAGCCGATGTTAGTCGTTTTAAAGTATTTGGCCGCATGCCCTTTTTCAGACCATCTTGTAAGAACTGCAGAACTTGAGTGGCCACTGCTGACTCTGGAGAGATAGCTTGTGTGGCGCACCATGAGGAGAAAGCTTTCCATGTAGATTGATAGTTTTTAATGGTGGAAGGGCGTCTCGCTGACACGATGGTATCCACCACTCTGAGGAGAATCATAACGCTAACAGCCTATTGCGCTCAATCTCCATATGGTTAGTCTGAGCCATTGTGGGTCCGGGTGTAGGAGAGGACCCTGATGAAGCAGGTCATGTCATGCCGGTAGATGAAGTGGCGGGCCTTGTGCCAGGCAAACTATGTCCAAGAACCAGGGGTGTCTCAGCCAATAGGGGGCCACAAGGACCACGTCACCTGCTTCTGTACTGATTTTCTTCAGTACTCTGGACAGTAAGGGAGTCGGTGGGAAGGCATAGAGGAGGCCTTTTGGCCAACTTACTGCCAGAGCATCTTGTCCTTCTGCTCCGTGACTCCTGAATTGGGAGAAGAATCTTTGTCTGGTGATTGTCGTCTGAAGCGAATAGGTCTACTTGGAAGTTGCCGAACTTCGCTTGGAGAGACTGGAATACTTCCACATTCAGAACCCACTAGCCTGGGAAGAGCTGCTGTCTGCTCAGCCAATCCGCCGTTATGTTCAGGCGACCCTAGATGTACTCTGCTGAAATTGAGGACAGGTGTCTTTCTGCCCACAGTAGTATTGAGGTAGCCTCTAGGTTCAGAGTCCTTGAGCGGGTACCTCCTGGTTTGATCAGGTAAGCACGAGTTGATGTGTTGTTGGTGCGGATGAGGACGTCCAGAAAGGCGAGGATTGGCGCAAAGTGCCAAAGAGCTAGGTGTGCTGCCCTTAACTCGTAACCAGTTGATGTTTCTGGTCCCCTCTGTTGTCAATCAGCGTTCTTGAACATATTGCCCCTGGCAGTGTGCTTCCCAACTGTGGAGGCTGGCGTCGGTGGTGATTACTGTTTGGGGAGGATCCTATAGTGGGACTCCTTTCAATAGGTTCCATATTTCCGACCACCAGGCGAGGGAGCGTTTGACCGGAGATGGAAGGAGAATATGAAGATGGTTGCATAGTGCAATGTCTGATTGGAACTGAAGTAGAAAGGTTTGAAGTGGGTGAGAGTACAGGTGCACCCGGGGAGTGATCCCTATTGCTGATGCCATCATGCCCAGTAGTTTGGCAAGCAACATCACGTCTGGGGATCGAAGTTGGGACAAAGTAGTTCCTAGTGAGGCAATGTTCTGGACCCTCTGTGGTGACAGGGAAATGAGCTGTTGAGCCGTGTCTATAGACGCCCCAAGGTGGAGCAGCTGCTGAGAAGGGCATAGATGGCTCTTTTGGGAATTAATGAGAAAGCCGTGACCTTGCAAGGAGTCTAGTGAAACGTGGACGTCCTGTTGGGCTTGATGGAAGGAACTGGACCGGATGAGGTCGTCTAAATATGGGTATATGTGCAATCCTTGCATCCGAAGACCCGCTACTAACGTCACCATGACCTTGGTGAATAGTCGTGGAGCTGAAGCCAGACCAAAGGGAAGGGCCCTGTATGGAAAGTGGCGGCCGTTGTAACAGAAGCAGAGTAATCGCCTGTGAGATGGGAATATGGGGATGTGCAGGTAGGCCTCTTTTAAATCTATTGAAGCCAGAAAGTCCCGTGGAAGAAGAGCTTCTCTGATGGACGTAAGGGTCTCCATCCTGAAGGTTCTCTGGGTCACAAATTGATTTAAGAATTTGAGGTCGAGTACCCCGCGCCAGGATCCATCCTTTTTCCCAACCAAGAAGAAGATGGAGTAAAGACCTTAGAAAACCTCTCCTGATGGTACTTCTTCTATGGCGGAGATATCCAACAGGTGATGAATCTCGCCTAATATTGCTTGGTGTTTTTTGATGGAAGTGGCTAAGGGAGAGGGAAGGAATCTGGTGGGTGGGTACTCTGTAAGTTCTACCAGGTACCCCTCCTTGATGATGGTGAGTACCCACTTGTCCTGGGTCATGTGTTACCAACGGGAAACAAGTGGGTTAGGTGACCTCCTACTTGTGGTGTCGGCGGTGAGTTAGAAGCATTGTTGGTTCTGATGTCCTTGTCTAGTTTGGTTGGGGGAGGGCCTGGAAGAAGGGGTCTGAGACTTCTGTGGAAATCTCTGCCTGGTCCAGTAGGAGCGCCCGCTTCTGAAGTCATGTGCCCTGGTGGTGAGCCTGGAGCCACAAAAGGACTGGAAAGAGGAAGAGGAAGAGGCAGGATGCTTAAAAGTGCACCTATCCTCTTGCTTTTGGGATGGCATCACTTTCTTTTTACCTCTGGTCTCTACAAGGACTTCCTGGAGTGCCTCATTGCTGAAGAGCTTGGTACCTGAGAAGGGGATGGAGGCTAGGTTGGAACGTGAAGCTGCATCCGCATCCCAGTGGTTAAGCCAGAGATGTCTTCCAGCTACAGCTGCTGCTGCCATTGCTCTGCAGGAAAATTGGGCAGAGTCCATAGTGGTGTTTGCTATGAATGCCAGCGATCTAGATATCTTGAGTAGAGTCTTTCTGAGTCTGGCTGGGTCTCTGTTAACATCGTCAAGCAGGTCTTTGGTCCATAACAGCGCTGCTCTGGCAAATACAGAAGCCAATGTAGAGGCTCTTATTGAGAGTGCATTAGCTTTGTGAGAGCGCTTCACAGCTGTGTCAGATTTGCGCTCAATGGGGTCCTTTAACTGAGGATCTCCATCCCACTGCAAGAGGGCATGGGAGAGTAGAGTGGGCCCATCCACAACTGGAATGCGAAGCTGGTTCATAATGTCAGCATCTAGGACATAATACTTATTGGCATAGTCAGTACCTTTCTGCACTGGAGGGGCAAGTCCCATTCTAACTTTAAAATATTTTTAAAAGAGGTGGGCAAAGGCATGCATCTAGTGGAAGGCTTAGGGACAGGGAGTACTAGAGAGCTCTTGGATAAGGGCTCCTGTTGTTTCTGCATCATACTGAAGTCCAAAGCTGCCACTACTTTACGGAAAAGAGGGGCAAAATGAGCTTCTACAAATAATCTAGCAGACTCAGTGTCATCCATATCTGAGCCTTAGCTCCATTCCCCTTCTTCAATATCAGGATCTCTGTCATCATCAGACTGGCCTGCGTCTAAAGAGAGGCCTTGCTGAGTGCTGGGGCCTCTAGCAACAGCATGTGGGGAGGGTGAAGGTACCCTATCAAGGTGTGGATGTGCAGTTGAGGGTCTTTTGGAGGCTGGGGGTGTTATGTCTGCATTATCCCGTATGGACGGAGAATGCCTTTTGGATGCCCTGCCGCTTGCTAATTCTGTAACAAGCTCCCCAATCATGGCCTCCTTAAGCTGTTGCAATACAGCAGGGGATAGCAGATCAGATAGGGACAACTGCATTTGTAGAGGCATTGCATTAGAACCAGGCTGGGATGGGGGGTAATCTGCATGCATTGAACTGGGGAAATGTATCTCCTTTGCTCCTCATCGTGAGATGAAAGACGCTCCAGTTCCCTAGGCCCAATAGGAACAAGGGGGGGTTCTGGGGAGCGTGGAGGCCGTGTCGCCGAGAGGACCACAGCGCTATTCTCAGGCAGTAGTAAAGGCAAGTCATGGGAAGCATCCGCTCCAATAAGTGCCCTTTTTTGTTGTAGCGCAGGAGCGGCCTGAAAAGCGGCGGGCAACTGCCGATCCAAAATGGAGGCCGCCTCGTGTTTGTCGAACAAAACGGTGGGTGCTGCATCACCAGCAGCCGAAAACGGTTCCGCTAAAAGCCCCTGCGGTAAGGAGGTAAGTGGAGGGGACTCGCTGACTCTGGCAAGCTTGCGGGGAGCCATGGAGTCCATCTGAGAAGAGGTGCCTTCAAGAGGGTCATCTCTGCCAATAAGCAGCTGCTGCTGAGCATTGGTGGGAATCTGGGGCAGGTGGGAGCTGACTGCAGCCGAGGCTGAGCACTGCCCTGCCTTTCTGAATATTTTTTCTTCTTTGAAGAGTAAGATGCTGTCTTTTCCATGCTTGCAGGGAGCGGAAGGCAGAAGAAATGAAAGTGAAACAAGGAGAGAGAACTAAAGGTAAGTAAAATATTTTTTTTATTATAAAACAATAATAAATAATAAGAAAAATAGATAGCTGGAAGATAGGCTGAAAAAAGCTGGAATATAGGCAAAAGGGAGGAGAGAAGCTAGGCCAGAAAGGAAGACAGCCAGAAAGGGTGTGCTCCAAGCTGAGACAGGAAAGGAAACTGAGCCTCAGCAGGAAGGGAGGAGCAAAAAACATTTCCTGACGCATTTCCTGTCTTCGAGCTGTAGGGGGAGCTGCAGTACCCACGTGGAGACCTCTGTCATCCATGAGAGAAAGGCCAGGTCCCTGTTTTGAAAATCAATCCAACCCATTCTGAGACCAACCAAAGTTTTGGTTGTAATGGAATTTTGTGCTACTAGAAATTTGAGATTTTTTTTTCTTTTAGGCCACATGCAACAATTGTTACTCTGATGGGGATCTGCAAATATATTTTGGTTTAGTATAATGCTTACTTTCTTGTCTTTTGCACTGAGTTGGGTCATTAACATGTTCATATTATCTGAATTCCATTTCCAGGTACGGCTGGTAAAAAATTCCAAGAGCCTCATAGACTTGTGGAGACGGTTGAAGATCTTCATCATTCTGAAAGACAGAATTGAAATTCAATGTGAAATGGATGGAATTACTACAGCTTGTTCAAAATCCTTCATAGTCATGTAAGAATTTACAGTCCTCTGAAAAGACTGGTCACTCAAGATCAAAGCCTGCTCCAGTGATATTTAAGCCTGCACTTGAAATGAATTTTGAAAACAATTATCAGAAGCAAAGTGAATGGATTTCTTCGGTCATTCTGTAGGCTCTTAAATATTCCTTAAAGCAGGGGTGGAGAACCTGCAGCCCGCGAGCCTGTTTTGGGAAAGCCACAGGCACTTGCCCTAGGCCTGACATCAAACATGAAGGCAGGTGTGGGGCAAGTAAGGGTGTGGGTTCAAAGGAGCAACTGGGAGCTTAAAGTGGGCTGGAGCAAGGCACAGTAGGATGGGCAGCAGGAGTGTGACTTACTCAAGAAGGAAGAAGCAGATTCCAGTAAATGGAAGCCGCTTTCCCTCTTAGTGCTGCTCTTTGAAGCTGCCCCACACTCCTGATTTCGGCAGGCTTTGCAAGTGCAACCCACCTGTCAACCATTTCATGTTTTATTTTATGTTTGAAGTTTTATCACAATCAAGTGGTTTATAAACTTTGTTAAATACATATCTGTTTTTAAAATTCATGTGAAATCATAAGGACATTATGTGATTGACAGTTGGGTTGCCTTGTCCACTTGTCAAAGTTGGCCCAAAGAGGTTCCCCAACCCTCCTTTAAAGCATCTAATACTGACACCTGTGGGAGACAGATGGGCCATTGGACAGACAGATCTTTAGATCTTTACTTGTCTTCCTTTAGTTTTCTCCTGATATCAATAATGGGTTATGCAGTAGTGCTGTTCATACCATAACCCTCCTCATTCCTTTATGCAATCCATATATTTCTTATTTGTGCCTGTCTGTACTGTAATGCAGGAAGAGATTTTTGAGGTGGTGATTGTCATGCCCCTCTGCCCCTCAAGGTGCGAGAAGTATGCTTCAGACCCAATTCCCACCCTTAGGGTAATTGTTCTGGAATCCCAAATCCCAAATTCTCTCTTACCAAGGCTATGTAAATTAACACCAACCTTGTAAGGTAGAAAGTAGGCTGCCACCACCCCTGTCACTGGTTCCACTCAGAGCTAGGGGAACTCTGAGCCCAGAAAATAGGTAAACCAAGGTCCTATAAGACAAGAGCCAAATTTACACTCCTTGTCAAGAAACCTCTGGTAAAACCCCACAAAACAGAATTAGGCTTAACTTCTTTTCCCTCTTGGTAGTTGTGTAGCTAAATGGTCAAGGTGCTGAATTCAGAACCACCCTTACCCTCAATGAACACACCAGGTTAAATAGAAGTAGCTTTATTCAAAAATTGTAAATGCACATTAAAACATAGCAGCAAACAATTATTCAAAAACATACACCCAAACAAGGGTTTTAGGTAGACATAAGAGAATTCATTCACACAACAAGAAAATAACAACCTAGCTAACCTATCTACTTACATAAGAGGTAGTTGGTTGAAGTTTCGTCTCTCCTCAGAGAGAATAGCATCAATTGCAAGCACTGGAACCCTGCTTAGATAACCTCCAATAGGCACCAGTCAGAAGGAACCTTTTAGAACCTTCCTGAGGGAACAAAGGCTATGGGTCTCAAGCCCTATACTTAAGGGAAAAGAAACCCAACGGTCCAAGATTAATTAACCAATCAGGAGTCTTCTGATGTAATCCCTTTCTAGATGTTTCTCCACTTTTTTGCGCCTTCCAGGCCCCCCTCCCAACAGGGTTTCAATCTTCTCAGACTCGAATGGCCTTGAGTGCCAGGCTCTGACTGATTAGCATAGATAACCAGGTGCCTCTGTTTAGGCCTCCCTTAACTGTCTTCAGCTGGGAATCGAAACTTAACATTTTTCCCTTTCTGAGGCCTGTTTCTCTAATGAGATGACACTCCCAGAGTCCTTTGCACTGAGCCATGATGTCATGTTACATATATTTTAACATTTCAGAAAAATATCCAGGTTCATGACAGTGATCACAAACCTCTGGCAGGGATTTCTACACAAAATGTGTAGAAAAGGAGGGGTTTTGGCTGGGAAATAAGCAGGCAGTGGTCTAAGAGAAGAGGGGAAGGACCAGTATGAGAGGGGAAGGGCAGAGGTGCCACACATGGCCAGAGAGTTGAAGTTCACACAAGCATCTGAAACCAATCTGAAATCTGGGTGAACTTTCACAAATTCTTTCCCATTTGTTCTTGATCAAAACAGTAAACAACTAAAAATGGAAATGTAGAAAACAGCTTTCAGGCTTCATTTTTTCAAAATACTTTTGTGCTAATGGTTTGATTTGCACTTTCCGTTAGCGATGTTTTTGGTGGTGTTGATCTAATTTATCTTTTCAGCTAAGGGAGGCAGGTCACACTTAAACATAACCAAACACAGCCATTCCACTCACGGGGAGCTTTGCATGCTTGTGGACAGGCCAAAAGGAAGATGTGGCTGCACTGGTGGAGGCAGAGGGGTGGGAGGAAAATCAGAGTGATGAGATGTTTGACTAGGAAAACCTTCAAACTCGTCCCCTGATGACCCAGCAGGAGATTGAAAAAGAGCAGGTAATGCTTTTTGAGCAGGCTCCTCTAAGGTTGGGGCTGAGACATATCGGGCCCACTTGGAAGCACTGTGGGGAGACAGATGTTTCATCTTGGTGACAGCTTTGGAATGCTTGTGTTTAGATGCTTTGTGCTGCACTGGGGCTTTGCCCTGTTGGCTTGCCCTTGAGGTATGCGCTGCCTCTGGTTGCTGATCTGCCATGTCAGGGACTAGATACACCCACACAGTGGGCAAGGTGCAATATCAATCTTGTGCAATGTGACGGTGAGTCACAGGATGCGTTGTGCAGGTTGGGGTGCCAAGAGAAAAATATTTGGTTCGCTATGGCACCTTATTTAAAAAGAGGTGGGTACAGGCCCCAATGGAGGTATTGCTACTGCACTGGTCAGATCAGGGTGCCAAAAAGTAAATTGAGATGCAATATGGGCCAAGCTAAGTACACACACACAATGGGGAAGGTGCGAGACTGCTACTGTACACTGCCCAATGCCAAGAAAATTTTTTGATGCAGTGTGGCCCAAAGCTAGATACACGCACACAATGGGGAAGGTGCGGTACCGCTAATGTGCACTGTCCAGGCTAGTGCACCACAAGAAAACAAATTTGCATCAGTATGGCACGTACACAATGGGGAAGGTGCGGTATCGCTTTAAAACAGCATGCTCAGGCTATGCAGCTCCCACCGGTAGCACAGTGCTCTTGCTATGGAACAGGGTTTGTCTAAATAAAGAAGGCAGCAAAACACTCTGGTGACTCAGAAACAAAAATACTGCTCAAACAAAGGGAAACAGGCAGAAGAAAAAAATGGCGGGAAAGCGGGACAAAACAAAAATGGCATCCGCTAGAGGTGGCCGGAGAAAACACAAAATCAAAAAGGCGGCCGGAGAGGGAGGGGGCAATGGCAGCCTGAGGTGGACACCCGCAACCCTCAACGGCCAGGCGGGAGGAGCCGCTGCTGTATGGAGCCGGACAAGGGAGCTCTGTGAGCTTCCAGAGCTGCCGGAGGACAAGAAAAGGCTGCCGGAATGAGCCGGGGTGGGGTGGGGAAGATTGCCACCACCTCCTGGGACGGGGCTAGGCGCCACCGAACAAGCTGCACTATAAACACAGGGAGCCGCCGCCGCAGGCTCCCAGCTGTAAAGGGGCAAGGCGCCGCTGAAGTGAAAGGCAGAGGCAGGAGGGAGAGTCACGGAGGGGCGAAGGGGAAGCCGCAAACGCAGGCTTCCCGGCACCAAGCTTGAGGGGAGGGGGAGCCGCAGCCGCAGCCACGGACTCCCAGGCAAGGGAGAGACAACCACTGCTGCCCGACCAAGGGGGGGGGGAAACAAGGCTACCAAGAACCCCAGTAAAGCAAAAAACGAGAGACAAAAAGCAAAAGACAATCAATCCCACACACTCCAAAAACCAGGAAGGAGGGGAGGACACTAGGAAAAGGGGGAAAAGCACTCAGATCACACACTCTAGACCACAAACAAAGACAAAAAGAGAACTTAGCCACACTAGTGTAGATATCCAAACACCTCGGACGAAGGCAAGAATGAAACTGCAGTGGAAGGGGCCGGATACCCCAGGTTTTGACTACAGTGCATTCTTGCCTTTGGACGCTAGATGGCAGTATAACCCAAAGTGATGGCAAGCTACCTGTGGAAAATATGAATATTTACCAATTCAACACACACATACAAATGTCCATATGGTGAACAAAGTGAATTTGACTATGGTCAACAGAGAGCAGGCTTCAAATATCCTGAAAGACTGCCTCATACATGTCCTCCTTTCCTGTCTTTTTAAATATCCTGTTCACCTTTAATACTAAATATGCAGGATACTATTCAATACAGAGTTATAAACCTTTAAGCTAATTGAAATCAAATTAGGGTAAGTGTGCTTAATTTTGTCTTGGTATGTGTGATGCGGCCAGAATCCAAAGATTTGTGCAACTAGTTTCTGCGTATCCAAGGAATCTTTGAGCTTGAGATTCTTTAACACCAATCTCCCTGCAAAATGGCAACCCTCTTGTGAAGCTGGGAGAACTTCTAAATGCATTCTGGAGGTGAGGAGTAAAAAATCCCACTGGGGATGCCCAAATCTTTGAGTACACCTAAAGGAGCTCTTTGGGTCCTGACCACTACATGCAATGCAGACCACATTTACTTAACTTTTCCTTAAATCCTTGGGACTTCGACATACACAACTGAAATCTGCGTGCAGTCACTGAATTTAGCTAAGCTTAAATACAGGTCACTTTAGGATTTTTCCATTTTTTTTGCAACAATAATGCTCACTCCAATCAATAAACTACCCATCAGTTCTTAATAACTGTAATGAATATATCCTTTTATGTTTCCCAAAAGGCTATCCATTTACCCTCTGTAAGCTGGTGCAACATTTTTTCTGCTGCCCTCCTTCCACACACATGCAGATGTACGTGTAACAATATTAATCAGAACATCAGAACAACAGAATAATTGTTGTAAACCGCCCAGAGAGCTTCGGCTATGGTGTGGTATACAAATGCAATACATAAATAAAAATAAATAAATGAATAGCATGTTATGTAGACTCTCCCCTCGGCCTCCCTGGGTGGCTCCACCCTATTGCTTCAGTGCTGAACTCAGTAACAGCAATCAAGAAGGAAAGCCTGAAAACAAGCCTGATTCTTTTCTTATATGTAGAAAATAATTTCCTTATAGTGCTTGCCAGTATAATACTACATCAGGAGTCACCTTGGCTTCCTTCCAGTTAGCCTTAGATACAAATCATAGAGAAAGGCAGGGGCTTTGTGACTGACAGCCGTCCAATACTGGTACATGAAGTAGTTTGAGGTCATATTAGTACTGGGTATTCTGAAGGCTTTCTCCAGGGGATTCCTCTTAAATGTGGATATGACGTGATATTCTGTAAGATAACAGAGAACAGAGGTTTTCATCAAAAGAGTTAATTGTGTTGATGTCATATTTGCAAGAGCAAATAGAATCATAGAATTTCAGGGTTGGAAAGGGCCTATAAGGCCTTCGACTCCAACCCCCTGTTCAATGCAAGAATCCAGCTTAAAGCATACCTGACAGATGGCTGTCCAGCTGCCTCTTGAATGCCTCCAGTGTCGGAGAGCCCACCACCTCCCTAGGGAATTGGTTCTATTGTTGTTCTGCTCTAACAGGAAGTTATTCCTGACGTTCACATGAAATCTGGCTTCCTGCAACTTGTGCCCATTATTCTGTGTCTTGTACACTGGGATGAACAAGAAGAGATCCGGGCCCTCCTCTGTGTGACAACCTTTCATGTACTTGAAGAGTGCTATCATATCTTTCCTCAGTCTTCTCTTCTCAAGGCTAAACATGACCAGTTCTTTCAGTCTCTCCTCATAGGGCTTTGCTTCCAGTCCCCTGATCTTCCTTGTCCTCCAATCCACTTTTAGCTATCATGGGGCACTTTGTCAAAAGCTGTACTGAAGTTGAGATATATTATGTCCACAGCATTCCCACAGTCTACCAGGGAGGTTACCCAACCCAAAAATGAGATAGGGCTTTTTTCCTAGTCCCCGATCATCCTTGTTGCCATCCTAACCGTTAGAGCCATACAACAATGGAACCAATGACCTAGAGGGGTAGTGGGCTCTCCGACACTGGAGGCGTTCAAGAGGCAGCTGGACAGCCATCTGTCGGGAATGCTTTGATTTGGATTCCTGCATTGAGCAGGGGGTTGGACTTGATGGCCTTATAGACCCCCTCCAACTCTACTATTCTATGATTCTATGATCCTCTCAACCTGTTCCAGTCTGTCTGTATCATTCTTAAAGTGCAGTGTCGAGAACTGGATGCAGTATTCAAGATGAGGCCTAATCAGTGCTGAATGGAGGGGAATTAGTACTTCACGTGATTTGAAACTATACTTCTGCTAATGCAGCCAAAAACAGCATTTGCTTTTTTTGCAGCCACATCAAACTGTTGGCTCATATCCAGCTTGTGACTAACAACAATTCCAAGATCCTTCTTGCATGTAGCATTGTTGAGCCATGTACCCCCATCTTATAACTGTGCATTTGGCTTCTTTTTCCTAGGTGTAAAACTTTGCAGTTATCCCTGTTAAATTTCATTCTGTTGTTTTCAGCACAATGCTCCAGCCTATCAAGATCACTTTGAACTATGTTTCTGTCTTCCAGGGGGTATTAGCTATCTCTCCCAATTTTGTATCATCTGCAAATTTGATAAGCGTTCCCTGCACCTCCTCATCCAAATTATTAATAAAAATGTTGAAGAGCACTAAGCCCAGTACTGAGTCCTATGGTACCCCACTCATTATCTCCCCACAGTTCAAGAAGGAACCATTCATAAGCACTCTTTGAGTATAATTTTGTAGCCAATTGTGGATCCAAGTGATAGCTGTTCTAACTGGCCCACATTTAGCTAGCTTGCTAATCAGAAAATCATGGAGCACTTTGTCAAAAGCTTTGCTGAAGTTGAGATATATTATGTCCACCATAATCCCACAGTATACCAGGCAGGTTACCCAGTCAAAAAATGAGATAAAATCAATCTGGCAGGATTTGTTCTTGATAAATCCATGTTGGATTTAGTAACTACAGCATGGTTTTTATCATGCTTACAGATTGACTGCTCTGTACTTCACAGCTTCCTCCTTTTTGCCCTTTTTGAAGAATGGGATAACATTAGCTCTCCTCCAGTCATCTGGCACTTCACCCATCCTCCACGATTTTGCAAAGATAATAGACAGTGGTTCAGAGAGTTCTTCAGCTGGTTCCTTCATTACTCTAGGATGCAGCTCATTGGGCCCTGGAGATTTGAACTCGTTCAAAGTGATCAGGTATTCCTTGACCATTTGTCTATCAATCTCAAGCTGCAATCCTGTCCCTTCAACTTGTACTTCACATTTGCCAGGAGGGTCATTAGACCCTCTTTTGGGAGAAAAGCTCCTGTTTGTTCCCCACGGATATTAGCATACATACATCAAAGACCATGTGATTTATGGTCTGGCTTCCTTCCTACATTTTTATGAAGACTGTTATTAGGCCCCATTAGAGCTGTTCTCTCAGTTCCTGCTTCTGTGCAAGAACTCATCAATCATTACCTCCAAGCTTACGTCTACCTCCCCATTAGGATTCTCCATGCTGTGGTCAAACACACTCTTCCTAGCCCTTGCGAGGTGCAGCCCATCACTTGCCAGCAGTCCATCTTCCAGGAAGAGTAGCCCATGGCCCCCAAATCCAAATCTCTCATGTTGGCACCACCCTCATAGCCAGTCATTCACCTGGAGTATTTTACTTTCCCCTTTCTACTCCTCTTTTAAGTACTGGAAGGATGGATGAGAAACCTATCTGGGCCCCAAAGTCAGAGTTTCCTTCCCAAAGCTACAAAGTCTGATATGTTTTCTTTGTAGCTCTGCTTGGCAGTATCATTTGTTCCCACATGGATGAGAATAAAGGGATATGTATTAAGTGGGCTTTATGCATGTTGGCAGCCCTTCAGTCACATCTCTATCTGTCCTCCAGGGAGACAGCGTACCTGGCAAGTCCATGGGTCTTCTTGGCATACTTGGGTTTCCATCCCACGTGGTATGGAGTCTCCCACTACAATTGCTCTTCTTGTTGTTGGGCGCGGTTTCATTGCTTCTGCTTTACTGAGCTTCAGCCTTTTGCTCACTGTCACGTGGGGTCTCCTGTGATTCTTCCTCTGCAGGCTGTCCTCATTCTTATTTTCAACTGCCTGAAAGCGATTCCATAGTTCCACTGGTGCAGAGTATCTTCCAGCAATTCTGCTCCTGTCACCCTTTTCCACAGGTTCCTCCACTTCATTGTTGCTCTCCTCTTCTGCTTCAATTTGCGGTTGTTTTTCCACCTCCTCTTTGCCGCTGTTCCAGCAAATATATGTTGAGTGTGTGTGTATATATATATATGAATCAATTGAATACTGCAGTTACAGAAAGCTTGGAGAAAAGGCTGCAATCAACTTTTGCACTCTGCAATTAATTAATTAATTTGCACTTTTTGCACTCTGCAGGAAAACCAACTGGGAGAACAGGGAGATCGTTTTCAGTTACGAATTTCATGTTTTATTTACATGTCTAAGAAGGTAGTATTATTATTATCTATTCTAATTAGTGAACCAGCTCTCAGATTAGCTCAACTTAACTTCATCTGGTGTACATATTTTTCTTAATTTTTTCTTTAAAAAATTATTTTATTTATTTATTATGAGATTTATATCCCACCGTTCCTCCCAGTAGGAGCCCAGGGCAGCAACATGGACACTTTTCTTAAAATGTACACAAGAAACATGATTCTACCTTTCACCCTGCCTTGAAAAGGGAGATTTATTTATTTATTTATTAGATTTATATCTTAACCTTTCTCCCAGTAGGAGCCCAGGGCGGAGATGATAAGACCCAAGTGGCCTAGACATTCCTGCCCTTTCTTACTCTTTTAGTGAAGGAAGTAACTTGGGGGGGAAATGTGATAATTAGAAATTCTGTCTGAAGGAGGAAAGGTGATGCAGGGCCCCACGGGACTAACATTTGGGTAGACATGTATAAAGGTTGAGAGTCCTTCCTGGTATTGCTGCTTGTAGAACTATTTGTACCTGCAACACTGCAGATTTACACTTGCTTCCTCAGGCACAAACTACACATGTATGGAGGACACTTGTATCACAGCACCACATCTTCCCATAGCATGCAGTTTGGGACTTAATTTTGGAACCAGTGGATTCAGAACCCTAAAGCTTCAATCCACATAATTTAAAAATATTATTCTTACATTTCAATAATTTTAGACTCACAGACTTCAATGCCACCTGACACAAGTCACTATGTTAAATGCTCATGGATTATTTTGTCAAAGGACCTTGGTTCTACTTTGGCCCCCTGCTGCTGGACTGTAGATAAATATCTGCTTTTGGATGCACGGTGCTGATTTCAACTGCATACTCTGTACTTTGGCTCCAAAGAAATTTCCTGCTGCCTTTAATAAGTGTTTTGTGCATAATGCACAACAAGGGAGGAAGATTTATTGAGGAAATTTCCAGAAGCTGAACTGCATAATTTCAAAAGCATTAGAATTGTCTCAGGCATCAGGAGAGGTAAGACCTGAACAAGAACAAAAAACACTGGCAGGAGGATGTGTAGAGAAAAAGTGATGGGCAGAAGAAGTATCCAACTATTGATGCAGCAACTCCCAAAGTGACACCCTGTTTTACTCCAGATGATGTTCCTAGCAGAAAGACTGTGCTGGTCTAATGTGTTTATGCGCATGTGGGCTCATAGCAAGTAGCAACACATAACCCTAGACTGAGCCTTAAATAGTGCTGCCATTCATTCTGGATGGCAAGTTCCACAGAAGCATCGTAAGTTAAAGAAACAGTCGTTAGCTCCAATTATGTTTCGGAGATCATGATTCCATTAGAGCTTCTGCAGTGGAGTCTTCAGAGTTAAAGGGTGGCCATGCAACCTCCTCAGGGCACAGAGATACTGGCAGAATTGACTTCTAATGCATCAGAAGTACTGTAGCAGTGGGACCTTTGAAGGGAGGCTCTGAGGGCAATTCCCTCTCACCTTTTGACACTTCAATCAAATCCATGGCTTTATTCCCTGAGAAGTGGGAGCTGGGTTCATGGCACTATCCCTCCCACCCAGCTGCCTCAGGAGAAGACTTCCAGTGATGGTTGGGCCTGGCTTGTTGGGGTATCAATAGTGTAAAGGACCTACAAGGACCTACAAGATAACGTGATCTGTCCCTGTGGAGATGGGAATCCAGAATATATTTTTGTCTTTGAATTCTACCTTTGAATCCTATCTTGACTTGGACTGTAGGTGAAGGCTTATGACAACAGTATGGATGAGTGTTCTGGAGTTACTGGAACAAGCAATGAGAAGCAGAGCACAGGATGGCCTTTTATGTTGCCAAAATATTATTAAATTAAACAAAAGGAAAAAGCAAAAAGTCACAGGGTTAAATCAGGGTAATTAACCACAGGATCATGAATTATAGCTGTATGTGTGTCCTGTTGTAAAAAAAACTTACCCATTTCTCCCCAGCGAAATGGGTTGATGTTACCGGTTGTACAGTTGTATACTAACATTGACTTTGGTCTGAAAAATAAGCAAGGAGGGGAAGAATGAAATGGAGAAATAAAACAAACAAAAAAATAGTATTGTTCATAACGGTTTTCCCATTCCTAAATGTCTAATAGCTGAGGCATGCTTCTTTTCTGAATTAAAAATGGAGGAATGAAAATCAGAGGAACTCTTGCATTCAAAAGGTTTACTTTTAAGGAAATAACTATCTACTCAGATGAGTCCATTTCCTGTGTTTCTGTTGGAGTCACTGATGTTCCAACTTGGAAGGAGGCAAACCCAGAGCAACGACTCATGCCGAGATGCAATATGTTGCACATCTGCATTGGAGTTGATGCAATCACATGTGATAGAGAGATGCAGGAGAATTACATGTACCTAGTGGAGACTGATTGGGAGAAGGTGAGCCTGAAGTGGCAAACAATGCACTGAGCAATCTCCTCTTTAGGTGGGCACTTTGGACTCACAGGCATAGGAACATAGGAAGCTGCCTCATGACTGAGTCAGGCCCTGGGTCCATCTAGCTCAGTATTGTCTACACTGACCGGCAGTGGCTCTCCAGATTCCAGTCAGGAGTTTCTCCCAGCTGTACTAGAGGTGCCAAGGACTGAACCTGGAGCCTTCTGCATGCAAAGCAGATGCTTTACCACTGAGCTATGCCCCTTCCCCTTTTGAGTATTACTTGATTTCATTGTGTAACCCACTTTTATCAACAGGACTTACTCATAGATAAATCTGTGAAAGTACAGACCTAAATATATTGAATATTTATATATACAAATATTTTGAGGAGGAGGAGGGGGCTGCAACAAAAACAAGCTGCTTAAAAGAGTATGAACTTAAATGATTCTTCCAACATGCTACCCCTGATTCTTTCTTGAGGACATCATGCGTTCTAATCCACAAAACTACACTCAAAATATAAATGTGGGGAAAATTATTTATCAGTTGGGCTTTCCAGCCTGCTGCTCCCACTGTAACATACTGTCCCCTGGAAAGCCTTTCCTGGTATTTGGGAAACAGGAAAGCTCTGGGCTGTGGTTTTTATGGTTTTTCAGTGGAAATGTTTAGCTCAGTATCAAAAAGTAATCAGCAGTATCTCTTTTTATGATCTATGTCATAATGTTTAGCTTTTGGATAGCACTTTAAATGCAGGGTGGGCAGAAAGTAGATCAAAATGTATTGGTGTATCTCAGGATGACTCGCAGAAGATCAGTGAGGATATCAGACTCCTGTTTCACCATGAAAACAAGAAAATGATCACCCCACCATTATACTGCTGAAAAGAAGAAAGTGGGGGGTAATCAGGAGTGGATTTTTGTGCGGAAATACCGTGAGCTCAGTCAGTGGCGTATCTAGAGTATTTGACACCCGGGGCGGATCATTTTTTAACACCCCCCTCATCTTAATAGTCCCCTCCCAGCAAGACCCTCTGCAATTTTGAAGTGGTCCTTGGGGGAAAAGGTATGGGAACCCATGCGCTAGATTCCCCCCCCAATGAACTACAAACAGACATGTTTGACAGTGGAAACATTTGATTCCTCTCTACTGCCATTCCCACAGTAACAACCTCAATGTGATTCCTGCTGCCGACCCCAAAAATTGTCTTGGAATTTATTTAACAAGCTCCCATCCTGCTTAAACCATGCTCGGGGGGGGCTATTTTATTTGCTTATATGATGGCATCACTGTGCCTAGTGCTTTACAGGGTACAAGAACAGAGGTCCCTGCCCCCAGGAGCTTCCAATCTAAAAGTTCCACGGGGGTGGGGGAAGCAGAAGGCAGCCCGCGGAGGGTTACTTACAGCAGGGCACGGGAACTTGCGGGGGGGGGTGAGATTGGCAAACTGTGAAGAGCAAAAACACTCCGCACTCGCTTAGCCTCAGAGGCGCCTCTTTCAAATGGGAGGACGCTCACCAGCGTTGTTGATGAAAAGAAGCCACTGGAGCCAGCCGGCCCCACTGCAGAGCGCCTGCCCGGGAGGCCAGGTTGGCAGGTAGGCCCTGCACGCACAGCACTGGGCAGGCGGCATGCAGCTCGCCCCCCAGCTCGCCCAGGGCACCGGCTGAGCATGCCACCAGCATCAGGGCAGAGCCGGGCACCAGCTGTAGGGCCAGCAGGCACGCCAGGCTCCAGCCAAAGCCCCATGAAGCACCTGTCATGATGCACACAGCTTGGCCCAGGCCACCGCCACCTGGCTCGGCCTCCATAGCTGCATGTCCAGCTTCATAATTAACACTCTATCTTAAGGTTGCCAGGTCAGAAGCATCCCAAAACCTGAGATTTTAGGGGCGGGCCCGAGTGATGTCATGGGGGGTGGGCCTGAGTCGCTTAATCAGTTAGAGCTTGTTTGGAAATCCGTCCGGCATTGCTGGCTGAACCTTCTCTCATAAATTAATGAAATCCAGTCCTCCCAACAAAAACAGGCTTTTGTGGTTAATCTCTACATTTCTCCCTGCCCGGGAGAAAATCTTTACCAGTCAAAAAGAACGTTCTGACTGATTTTAAAACTGAAAAAGCTTCTTCTGAGACGAGAGCTCATCTCAAAAAGCAGGCACAAGCGAAGTCACCCTTCCCGGAAGTCTCGATTTACTTTGCAATTTTAGTGAAGTTTTCTATAGTAAATTATTTTCTTTTGCTTCTGTTTCTGTGAATATGTGAAGTACAATAAAAACACTCCAGAAACAATTGTGGAATAATGGCACTGACTATTCTGCAAAATAGCTTCAAGCAGAAATGAGGAGTGTTTCAGTTCGCACAAGATAAAACAGTGAGAGCTGAAATATATTCTAGCAAATTTCTAGGTGTGCTCTATGCTTTTAATTGATCATGCCCACTTTCGCTTAAGTGGTTTAAGCACAGCAGGCTGAACACATGCATCTTGGGCAGGCCAAGGTTGTTTTTTCCAACAGCTAGTCATTGCTTAAGTAGCAACATATTGTAATCAGTCTGATTCACATCAAACTGCAGTTTCAGATTCAACTGTTAATGCACCCAAAATAGAAATAGAACATAACCTCCAATTTGAAACACAAAAGGCAAGCCACAATCATATGACATTAACTAATAAAAGGGCTTTGAAATTAATAAAAATAAATGTGACACAGATTTCCAGGATGAATAATAATGAGTGAAATATAATTTTCTAGGTTAGATTCTCTTTAGAAACAGTAATAACACAGAAAAGAAGCAAAGTAAAAACACCAACAAACATACAAAATGTAATTCTCCATCTTTGGAGATTCAGTCCTGATTGCAGGCATTGCCACCACTCTCCATATGCTCAGAGGCACATGTTACCAAATTCTTCCAAGCTACACAGGAAGTGGATTGGACTGTGAAAGACTAACCCAAATTGTGTTTGCATTTTGACAAATTTATAGGGCAGTACAATATCTCAGAGAGGAGGTCAGATCTCCTGCTCCCCTGGTGCATTCACTATAGCTGCCCAATTTCCCGGCTTTTTAAAGTTTGGTAAAAATATCTGTTGGCTACAGGTACGTTCTTAAACCACAAGGTGTTTTTTTTTGCCTATTAGTAAATTTCTTTGCTCTTTAATCCTGGAGGTAAAAAATGGGATCCTGTGCAAGTTTGCTGAGAATGGATCGATCATTTGTATGCTTTTAGAGTTCAATGGGATTAACCCTAGTGCAATCATACTTAGGATACTAACCATGGGGGAGAAGGAGAAAGGGAAGGAAGAGGGGCTTGAGGGGGAAGGAGAGAGAGGGAAGGAGGGGAGGGCAGGTTTGATCATTTGCATGCTTATTGAGTTCAGTGGGATTTACCCCTGCGCAATCATTGTTAACAGTATCATTTTTCAGGAGTTTCCCCCACCTTTTTTTCTACAGCAGATACATGTAGTCTCCCAACCAAATTTAAACCAAAGCTGTCCCTGATCACATCCACACCAGACATTTTTCCACATTAAACAGTCACGGCTTCCTCTAAAGAATCCTGGGAAGTGTAGTTTGCAAAGGGTGCTTAGAGAGTTGTAAGGAGTTGCCCTATTCCCCTCACAGAGCTACAATCCTCAGAATTTTCTGGGAAGAGTGGGGCTGACTATTAAACCACTCTGGTCACTGGAGCTCTGTCAGGGGAATAGGTGTCTCCTAAGAACTCTCAGCACCCTTCACAAATTACACTTCCCAGGATTCTTTGGGGGAAGCCATGACTTTTGTAAGATTTTGTTTTGAAATGAGCTTATGAGAAGCAGCAGAATGGCACTGGGGTATTTTCAATTTAACATGGTGCAATGTGAAAAATCTGCTGGCTATAGTATACAGCCACTCTTGTGGCCGTATAATCTCAGCAGTCTCAGCTCACAAGGGAGGTGGAAGCTAGAAAGCCTGTTCATAACATCAGTCCTACCTGTGAACTGCAGTGTACCATCCAGCAGCAAGGGTCAAATTGATGGCAACATCAACTGGAATGATATCTGCTACTGCACCTGTGTTGCATTTTACAGTACGTATAATCCCCTTTCCAGCCTGTGTGACGGAGAAAAGGCTAGTTAGCATATTCTATGTTAGAATTTCATTGCCTGCTGACAATTCGCATGAAATAGGAAAGAGATTCTATCAAAACTGAAGGCAAATTTCATCACCTGATCAAGAATGACTGTTATTTTGTAGTGGTAAGTGAATTATCTTTGGCTTGCCTTGAAAACCATTCTGCTTTTTCAAGCCTTCCATGAAAGCACTTGAAAAAATTCACCCCCCTTCCCCACAGCATTTTTGAGGAAAGCTAGAACGACCCACATACATGGGGAAAAGAAGCCCACCCTTCTCAATCTCTCCACCACCTTCCCAAGCAGCCAAAACCCTTCAGGAGGGGATAACTGGCAGCAACAGGCAAGGCTTGATTTCGGGCCTTTCTTTAACTAAAAATAGAGAGACTGCAAAGGCCTCCTGTCTCAAGCAAGCCTTCACTGTTGCCAGCGAGCCTTCCTCAATGGGAAGGGTATTCTCTGTTTGGAACTGGAGAGGAATAATTGTCAGGGATACCAGGTAAGTGGCAGTGATGGAGCTGAACCCTATTTGGAGCTGGATCTTAATCTGAGGTGCTCTGGACTCAACACAAAATTGAGTTTTGAAACTGGGGGAATTTATATTTCATACTAGTGAATGTGTCCACATTGTTGCTTCCTTGCTGTTTGCTTAAGCAGAAGTGGGGAACCTCTGGCCCATGGGCCAAAGCTGGCCTGCCAGGCAATTATAGAGGAGCCAAGCCCACCCACATCTGATGTCTTACCTGATACTAGATGTGGGGCAAGTAAGGGCGGGGATTCAAAGGAACAATCAGGAGCTTAAAGTGAACTCTCACTTGTTCCCGCCAATCAACTGATGGGTGGTGGAAGCATGCCTTGCTCAAGGAGGGGAAAGAGGTTTCCATTCAATGGAAACTGCTTCTACTTCCTTGTGCTGCTCTTTAAACCCCTGAAAACTGGAGTTTGAATGAGCAGCACAAGGCTGTTTGAAAACCTTTTCCCCAACAGCCCTGCACTGCTCTTTAAAGTTCTGAAAATCTCAGTGCCGCTTACAGAGGGTTTTTATACAGCCCTGCTCTGTGCTTGGAAGTCCTGACAACCAGGACTTCAAAGCACAGCTTAATCTGATGTCACTATGGCATCAGATGATTGACAGATGGGTGTTCCCCTATGAAATTTGGCCCACCAGGGGTGGGGAGATTAAGATTTGGCCCACTGGCTAGAAACCCCTGGTTTAAATTATACCACAAACTCCATCTGCAAGAACTCTGTTTTAAACAACATTAAATAAACCATATTTATTAAGGATATAAAATATAAAGTATTACACTGTACTAATTACCAGCAGTTATATATGAATGAAAAACCCTATGTCTAGAGGCCCCATCCCCTCATCTGCCAGGCTCTGCTCTGTATCTCAGCGACTTGAGTTTCAGTAGACCTGTCAATCCTACTTGTAATTATACATACCGCAATAATGAAAACGCTTGTTCCACTGAACTGATCAATCCAACCCTGGAAAAAAAAGAAAAGAAATTATGAGGTGTGTGTGTAGATGGGGTGGAGCAGAGTTGAGATTATGCGTAGCTCATTTCAATCTGCAAATGCTTCAAGCATATTCAGGGCTGTAAATCTGGAAGCAAGTGCAGAACTTTGCCTGAGAAACTCAAGGTTACAGAGAAAAGATTACAAATGTTTGCTGAAGGCTTATGAGTCAGAGAGAATCTGGGATGTGTTAAAGTGGCACTGAACTTCTGTGTACAGTGGCTGTTGAATTTTACTTCTCAGCTACAATAAAGAAATTGGAATGTGTTGAGTTGCTGTGCCTACCACCCTCAAGAACAGTCCAGCCTCTTTATCTGCTGTCAGTACGCTCCTGAAACATACCCCCTTTCCCCTAGGACCACCAGTGGTCTGAATGCTTCATTCAGCAGGTCCCCAGCATGTTCACATTTAAATATTTATATTGCTTTTTATTGCTTCTTCTATTTCGTATATTGTATGTTATTCATTACAATTAGAATTCCATGGAATGCAAATTGTAATTCAATAAAATACAATATAAGAAATAGAAGCAATAAAACTACAGTTCAAAATCACACATCAAGGACAGTGCTACAATGGCTACAACAGGCAGAAAAATAATTACGTGGTCCATCAACATCATCAGCAATTTTTAAGTGGTCTATGGGAGAACAAAGTTGGGGAACCACTCCTAGGTCAGGTATGATGTCAAGTGTGGGGCAGATAATCAGCTGATTGTCTGGGTTCAAAGTGCATGCCTCTTTGCAAGCACTGATAATCTGCTGTTTGTCAGGGTTTGTAAAGAACCATTCAGTGTGCTATGCACAGCTATGGCCCAGCTATATCTTTACCTGCCCCCACACCTGATACCATGTCAGGTGTAGAGCAGGTGGTCATAGCTTGGCAAAGGTTGCCTCACTTGGCCAAATAGAGAGGCGTAGTGCACCTCTAACCTAGGGCCTACAGCCTTCCCTATTCCATTCCGCACTGAGTTGGCCATATAAGAAGAGATCTCTTGTACAACCACCTCACTGCATTTCATCTTTGTGCTCTGAGAAAGGGCTTGCCTTCTGATCTTTCTTGGGATACTGTAGTATTTGCTGATAAAAGAGCAAAATAAAATAGGACCTGCAAAAAATGTTGCAGTGTGGAGTGCTCCTGTTCAGGGTTCTAGGCAGCCAGCCATGCTCCTTTCCAGGGTACTCCATTTTATTCCTTTTTCTCCAGTAAATCAACGTTCTGTGGCCACTGAGGTGTTGTTTTCCCCTTCTTTCAGAGTGTGGGAGGGATTACCCTTAGTTTTTTTTCTTCAAGGCTCTTATATTCAAACTTTTGGAGTTCCTGAAGCTGCTGATATCTGTGCCTCTTGTGTTTGGATGCTCCCTTTTGGCTACATACAGATCAGCCCTCGAGTAAGTCCCATTGGACTCTCCTGGTGATAGCCCAGAGTTCCTTCCATTTGCATTGTGTCCACCAGTAGTAGAACTTTCACTACTGTGGCCCCTTTAATGTGCAATTCATTCTCATCTGAGATAAAACATGCTCCAGTAATCTCTTTAAGATGCATTTTTATTTATTTTTATTTATTTAATTACATTTCTAGACCGCCCTATAGCAGAAAGCTCTCAGGGCGGTGTACAACAAATAAAATCACAATTAAAATATGAGCAAGTGTGGAAAAAAATATATATATAGTACAATTATAAAACATTAATAAAATTGCCATTGAGATTTAAATTAAGATCATATTAAGTTTAAAATGTTAAATTAAAATATTTAAAAATTTACAAAATTTAAAAAGCCTGGGCGAAAAGGTAAGTTTTTACCTGGCGCCGAAAAGATAACAGAGAAGGCGCCAGGCGTATCTCGTCTGGGAGGGCATTCCATAGTTCGGGGGCAACCACCGAGAAGGCCCTAGATCTAGTTGTTGATCTCCGGGCCTCTTTATGGGTTGGAACCCGGAGAAGGGCCTTCGACGTCGAGCGTAGTGAACGGGTAGGTACGTAGCGAGAGAGGCGCTCCATCAGGTATTGCGGTCCGATGCTGTTTAGGGCTTTATAGGTAAGAACCAACACTTTGAATCTGGCCCGGAAACATATCGGTAGCCAGTGCAGCTGCGCCAGGACAGGTGTTATATGGTCAAATTTCTTTGTCCCAGTGAGAACTCTGGCCGCAGCATTTTGCACTAGCTGAAGTTTCCGAACCGTCTTCATAGGTAGCCCCACGTAGAGTGCATTACAGTAGTCCAATCTAGAGGTTACCATAGCATGGATAACTGAGGCAAGATGCTCCTTGCTCAAATAGGGTCGTAGTTGGGCTACCAGCCGGAGCTGGTAGAATGCATTCCGTGCCACCGAGGCTACCTGAGCCTCAAGTGACAGGAGCGGATCTAATAAGACCCCCAAACTACGTACCTGTTCCTTTAGGGGGAGTGTAACCCCATCTAGGACAGGTCGAACATCAACCATCTGGGCAGAGGGTCCTCCCACCAACAGCATCTCAGTCTTGTTAGGATTGAGTTTCAGTTTATTAGCTCTCATCCAGCCCATTATCGCGGCCAGGCAGCGGTCTAGTACATCAACAGCCTCACCTGAGGAAGATGAAAAGGAGTAGTAGAGCTGCGTATCATCAGCATATTGCTGGAAACGCACTCCAAAACTCCTGATGACCTCACCCAGCGGCTTCATATAGATATTAAAAAGCATGGGGGACAGAACTGAACCCTGCGGGACCCCATATTGGAGTACCCAGGGACTCGAGTAATGTTCCCCCAGCATCACCTTCTGGAGACGATTCCCGAGATAGGAGCAGAGCCACCGCCAAGCAGTGCCTCCCACTCCTAAATCCGTAAGTCGCTCCAGAAGGATACCATGGTCGATGGTATCAAACGCCGCTGAGAGATCAAGGAGAACCAACAGAGTTACACTCCCTCTGTCTTTCTCCCGACAGAGGTCATCATACAGGGCGACCAAGGCCGTTTCTGTACCAAACCCCGGCCGAAAGCCCGATTTTCAAGACATTATTTACTCAAGCCTTTTCTGACTGAAATTTGTAATTAATTGTCCACTGATCATCTTCCAGTACGGCACTGTTATTTTAACAGTACTATTTCTGGTGTATCTTTTATACTTATACTTCCTTTTTGGTTTTTTGTCACCCACACTGATATTTTACGATTGTGTGGTTTATAAATCTATTAAAATATAAAAACCCAATGGTTCTTGCTTCTGAGTAGACATGTACAGGCTTGTACAGTTAAACATTACAAAAACAAAGCGAAATGGGGTAGAGATGGGAAAGTTAACAGTGAATTCTGGTACCTTAAAAATTAATTATGTCTTATCAGGTTAAAAAAATTAAGGCAAAAAAGCCCCAAGCATTAACAAAATTGAGCAATGCATTCATACAAAGGAAAAAGGAATGGAAGAGCATCTATGTTGCAGCTTGCACTGCTGGAATTGTACTAGTTAAAAATATATTATACAGCCACAAGAGTGGCTGTATACTATAGCCAGCGTGGATTTTTCACATTCTGCAATGTTAAATTGAAAATACCCCCATGACATTCTGATGCTTCCCATAAGCTCATTTCAAAACAAAACCTTACAAAACTTATAGTCCTGAACTCAGAAACGCTTGCTTAACAACCCTGTAAATTTTCATGGTGATACACAAAACAGTCAGAGAGAATCGAGAGTTCAAAGTGTAAAAAGAGAGAGAAAAACCTCAGAGCCCTTGTGGACTTTTTTCTGTCAAGAGTTCTCATAATCTGTTGAAATTCATTAAAAATCAGCCATGTTCACAGAGTACCTGTAATCCTATTACTGACCTTGCCCCATACTCTGACCTTCATCTTCTGCAGTTTAAAAGTTAAAAAAAAATGCTTGGCTGATTTTTAATTAATTTAAGAACTTTTGGCTTGAACCCAATGATAGTGTTGGGCATGCTCAGTAAGAACCAACTGTCAGTGTTTTAAAAGCCAGACTCACAGCTGCTTGGCTTGCCTAATAAGGGGGCCACACCTATACCAGACTTTGATTTCACTTGAGACAGTCACGGCTTCTACCAAAGAATCCTGGGAAGTGTAGTTTGTGAAGGGTGCTGAGAGGAGACTCCTATTCTGCTGACAGAGCTCCAGTGGCCAGAGTGGTTTAACAGTCAGCTGCTCTGATTGAAGCTCTTTGAGTGGAACAGGGCGTCTCCTAGCAATTCTCAGCCGTCTTCACTAACTACACTTCCCAGGATTCTTTGGCAGAAGCCATGACTGCCTAAAGTGAAATAACAGTCTGTTGTGGATGTGGCCAGGGACAGCTTTGGTTTAAATTTGGGTGGGAGGCTACATGTGCCTGCTGTAGAATAAAAAGGTGGGAGGAACCCTGAAAAAGAATGATACTGTTCAGTGTTTTCCTTTTGGAAAGGAAAGGGGCTTATCCTCTGCCCAGTGCCCACCCATCCAATCTCATCCCCTCCCCATCCCCACCCCCTCCCTTCCTCCCCCTCCCACGGATCAGTTTCATCTATCCTAAGCATGACTGCACAGAAACATACAAATGATCAAAATGCCCCTCCCCTCCTCACTCCTATCCCCTCCCTCTTGCCCTTCCCTCACCCTTTCTTCACTCCTCCCTTCCCTTTCCCCTCCCCTTCCAATCCCCTTTTCCCCTCCTCCTTCCCCTCCACACTCTCCCTCCCTCATGGTCAGTTTTACCTATCCTAAGCATGATTACACAAGAGTAAATCCGACTGAACTCAATAAACATGCAAATGATCAAACCACCCTCCCATCACCTCCCTTTTGTCCCTTCCCTCCCCCTTCCAATTCCCTCCTTCCCCCTCCCCTCCTTCTGCTCCCCTCTCCCCTTTCTCCTTCCCTCTACTCTCCCCTCCCCCTCCTTCTCCCTCATGGTCAGTTTTACCTATCCTAGCCATGATTGCATGGGAATAAATCCCACTGAACTCAATAAGCATGCAAATGATCAGACTTGCCTTTCCCCTCCTTCCCCTCTCCCTTGCTCCTCCCTTCTTCCTTCTTCCTCCCCTGCCCAGTCCAGGTCTCCCTCCCCATGGTCACTTTTACCTATCCTAAGCATGACTGCATGGGAGTAAATCCCAGTGAACTCAATAAACATGCAAATGTTCAAACCTGCCCTCTTCCCCCCCTTCCTGCCTGCTCCTATACCCCTCTTCCCCTCTCCATCCCCTGTGGTCAGTTTCACCTATCCTAAGCATGATTGCAGAAATTCCACTGAACTCAATTAAGTGAATCCCACCGAACTCAATAAGCATGCAAATGATCAATCATTCTAAGCAAACTTGCACAGGATTCCATTTCTTACCTCCCGGATTAAAAAGCAGAGAAATTCACGAATAGGCAAAAAACCTATTCCCCTGATAGAGCTTCAGTGGCCAGAGTGGTTTAACAGTCAGCCACTCTAATTGAAGGTCTGTGAGGGGAACAGGGCATCACCTAGCAACTCTCAGCACCCTTCACTAACTACTTTTCCCAGGATTCTTTGAGAGAAGCCATGACTGTCCAAAGTGAAATAAAGGCCTGGTGTGGATGTGGCCAGGGACAGCTTTGGTTTAAATTTGGGTGGGAGGCTACACGTGCCTGCTGTAGAATAAAAACGTGGGAGAACACTGAAAAGCAATGATACTGTTCACAATGTTTTCCTTTTGGAAAAGTAAGGGGCTTCCCCTCTGCCCAGTGCCCACCCACCCTCCCTGCCCCTCCCCTGGGTCAGTGTTGGACTATGACCTGGAAGACCAGGGTTCGAATCCCTACACAGCCATGAAGCTCACTGGGTGACCTTCAGCCAGTCACTGACTCTCAGCCTTGGAGGAAGGCAATGGTAAAACCACCTCTGAATACCATTTACCATGAAAACCCTATTCATAGGGTCGCCATAAGTCGGCATCGACTTGAAGTCTGTCCATTTCCATTTTCAAACATGATTGCACAGAAATAAATCCCACTGAAAAAATGCAAACGATCAAATCCACCCTCCCTTCTCCTCCCTCTTATCCCCTCTCTTGCCCCTTCCCTACCCCTTCCTTTGCCCCTCTCTTCCCATCCCCATCCCCTTCCAATCCCCTCCTTCCCCTTCCCCCTCCTCCCACCCTTTCCTCCTCCCCATGGTCAGTTTTACCTATCCTAACCATGATTGCATGGGAGTAAATTCCATTCAACTCAATAAGCTTACAAATGATCAGACCTGCCTTTCTCCTCCTTCCCCTCTCCTCTACCTTCCTCCTCCCCTTGCCTCTTCCTTCTTCCTCCTTTCCTGCCCACTCCAGCCCTCCCTTCCCCCCGGTCAGTTTTACTTATCCTAAGCATGATTGCATGGGACTAAATCCCATTGAACTCAATAAACATGCAAATGATCAAACCTGTCCTTCTCCTCCCCTCCTCTTCCTCCCCATCTCCTGTGGTCAGTTTCACCTATCCTAAACATGATTGCACAGGAGAAAATTCCACTGAACTCAATAACCATGCAAATGATCAAGCAAACTTGCACAGGATCCCATTCTTTACCTCCTGGATTAAAAAGCAGGGAAATTCACTAACAGGCAAAAAAAACCTTGTGGTTTAAGAACGTACCTATAAAAATGGACTGCCTTCAAGTCAACTCCGACTTATGGTGACCCTATGAATAGGGTTTTTATGGTAAGCGATATTCAGAGTGGGTTTACCATTGCCTTCCTCCGAGGCTAAGAGGCAGTGACTTGCCCAAGGTCACCCAGTGAGCTTCACTAAAGTGTTTTTAGTGCTTCAGTAAAGTGTTTCTAGTGCCTTGTTCCTAGCAGCCCTGGGTTCCTGCTGGGAGGAAGGGTGGGATACAAAATAAATAAATAAATAAATGTGGGATTCAAACCCTGGTCTCCTAGGTCACCTTTGGTAACTTGTGCCTCTGAGCATATGGTGAGTGGTGGCAACACCTGCAATCAGCCCAAAGAATAGAAAGAAGACATGTGCTGTGCTGATCTTGTTTTAGCAGGGAGGAAGCAACATTACTGAGACAGTTGATATAGTTCAGATGGTCACTTTAAATATGCCTGATTTACTTTGCAGTTTTAGTGAAGTTTCCTATAGGAAATCATTTTCTTTTGTTTCTAGTTCTGTGAATATGTGTACAGCAACACTTAGCAAAATTTACACTAAAAAAACTCCAAACATAATTGTGGAATAATGGCACTGACTATTCTGCAGAATAGTCTCCAGTGGCCATCAGGAGTGTCTCAATTTGCACAATATAAAACAGTGGGAGGTGAAATATATTCTAGCAAAATTCTAGATGTGCTCTATGTTTTTAATTGACTGCGCCCACCTTGCCTTAAATGAAGTGGTTGAAACATAGCAGGCTGAAAACATGCATCCTCTTTTTTCCAACAGCTAGAGTCATTGCTGAAGTAGCAACATATTGTAATCAGTCTGATTTTACATCAAACTGCAGTTTCAGATTCAACTGTTAATGCACCCAAAATAGAAATAGAACATAACCTCCAGTTTGAAACACAAAAGGCTGTCTTCACCATCAAATGACATTGACCAATAAAAAGGCTTTGAAATTAATAAAAATAAATTTGACACAGATTTCTACAATGAAAAATGAGAGAAATATCATTTTCTAGATTAGATTTTCTGTAGAAACATTAGTAACACAGGAAAGAAGCAAAGTAAGAAGAACACCAACAAACATACAAAAATATAATTCTCCATCTTTGGAGATGGCAGGTGTTGCCACCACTCACCATATGCTCAGAGGCACATCTTACCAAATTCTTCCAAGCTACACAGGAAGTGGATTGGACTGTGAAAGACCAACCCAAATGGTGTTTGCATTTTGACCAATTTGTAGGGCAGTACAATATCTCAGAGAGGAGGTCAGGTGTCCTGCTCCCTTGGTGCATTCATTATAGGTGCCCAATTTCCCTGCTTTTTAAAGTTTGACAGAAATATGTGTGGGCTAATGGTATGTTCTGAAACCGCAAGGTTTTTTTTGCATATTAGTGAATTTATATCTTAAACTGAAATAGGTCACTGGTGCAAAAGGAAAATGCAAACAAAGCCCATGCTCTGGGTATTTGTTTAATAATAATAATAAAATTTTATTTTTCAGCCGCCTATCTGTCCGGGTTAGGGACACTCTAGGCGACGAACAACAAGAATAAAAACAATACATATAGATCAACATAATCAAATTTTAAGCTAAAAAACCATTCATTAATTCAATTGTAACATAAGTTAATCTGTCCCAATCTTGTAGGCCTGCCTGAACAGCCAGGTCTTCAAGGCTCGGCGATAACTGGACAGGGAGGGAGCATGTCTGAGATCGAAACGGAGAGAGTTCCAGAGGGTAGGGGCCACAACAGAGAATGCCCTCTCTCTGGTCCGCACCAGCCTAGCTGTTCTCACCGGTGGGACCGAGAGAAGGTCTTGCGAGGCTGATCTCGTCAGGCGGCACAATCGGTGATTCTGGAGGTGTTCCTTCAGATATACTGGGCCAAAACCGTATAGGGTTTTAAAGGTCAACACCAACACCTTGAATTGGGCCCGGTAGACAACTGGTAGCCAGTGAAGATCTAGTAACACTGGGGTGATATGATCCCAGCGATGGCTATGCGTAATCAAGCGTGCCGCCGCGTTCTGTACCAGCTGTAATTTCCGGACCGTTTTCAAGGGTAACCCCACGTAGAGCGCATTGCAGTAGTCTAAGCGAGAGGAGACCAGGTCATGTATCACCTAAGGGAGCAGGTGAACAGAAAGATAAGGACGCAGTCTCCGTATCAGATGTAATTGATACCAAGCTGCCCGGCTCACTGCTGTAATCTGAGCCTCCATGGACAGCTGGGAGTCAAGTATGACCCCAAGACTGCGGACCTGGTCCTTCAGGGGTAAACTTACCCCATCAAGCATCAGGTCAGTAATTCCTAACTTCCTTTTATCTCCCACAAGTAATACCTCAGTCTTGTCGGGGTTCAGCTTCAGCCTATTCTCTCCCATCCATCCACTTACGGATTCTAGGCACTTGGACATGGTATTCACAGCCAACTCCGGTGAGGACTTAAAGGAGAGATAGAGCTGAGTGTCATCTGCGTACTGATGGCCCTGCAACCCAAAACTCCTGATGATTGCTCCCAGCGGTTTCACATAGATGTTGAATAGCATGGGAGAGAGGATAGAACCCTGTGGCACTCCACAATGAAGAGGCCAAGGGTCTGAAACCTCATCTCCCAATGCCACCCGTTGCTGCCTATCCGAGAGATAGGAACGGAACCACTGCAAGACAGTGCCTCCTATTCCTAATCCCTCTAGGCGGTTTAAAAGGATACAGTGGTCAATGGTATCGAAAGCCGCTGAGAGGTCCAGGAGGACAAGGAAGGTGTATTCACCCCTATCCAATGCCCTCCGCATATCTACCAGAGCGACCAAGGCTGTTTCCGTACCATGACCAGTCCTAAAACCCGATTGGTATGGATCTAAATAATCTGTTTCCTCCAAGTGTGTCTGTAATTGCGCAGCCACCACCCTCTCAATCACCTTGCCCAAGAATGGTAAATTAGAGACTGGGCGAAAGTTGTTTTACTCTTGGGGATCCAAGGACGGTTTTTTTTAGGATGGGCTTTATTACCGCTTCCTTGAGGGCTGATGGCATTGCACCCTCTTGCAAGGATGCATTCACCACCGCCTTGATCCCTTCGCCCAGTCTCTCTTTACAGCTCATGATGAGCCATGGTGGGCAAGGATCAACCAGACAGGTGGTCGGCTTCACAGTACAGAGCACCTTGTCCACTTCCTCAGAGAGAAGAGGCTGAAACCGATCCCAACAGACCGGAATGCAACTGGCCGACTCTGGCCCACTTCCTGTCTCCACGGCGAGTGGAAGCGTGCTCTTCAGACGTTCAATTTTATCGGCAAAGTGTTTAGCAAAAGTATCACAGTAGATTTTAGAATGTTCCATGGGTTCCTGAGCAACTGGACCGACCAGGCTTCGGACCACTTGGAACAATCTCCTGGGACAACACTCTGCCGACGCAATAGAGGCAGCAAAGAAATTTTTTTTTGCTGCCTTTGTTGCCACCTGGTAGGTTAAACAGAAACCACTTTCCACATAGGGGAGTTGCTCTAGTCCCTTGATCATTTTGGTTGCCCTTTTCTGAAACTTTTCCAGGACCACAATATTCTTTTGAGGTGAGGCAACCATAGTATTCAAAGGACAGTTGCACAATAGATTTGTATAATGACACAATAATATTAGCAATTTTATTTTCAATCCTAATGATCCCTAGCATGGAGTTTGCCTTTTTTACAGCTGCTACACATTGGGTGGACATCTTCATTGAGCTGTCCACTATGATCTCAAGGTCTCATTCTTGGTTAGTCACCATCAGTTCAGAACCCATGAGTGCATATGTGATATTAATATGTTTTTGTCCTGGCATTCATCACTTAACATTTATGTATATTGAATTGCATTTGTCATTTTACTGCCCACTCCCTCTTTTCGGAGTTCTTTGCAATCCCTCTTTGTTTTAACCACCCTGAACAATTTAGTATCATCAGCAAACTTGGCCACCTCACTGCTTACCCTTAACTCTACAATATTTATGAACAACTTAACAAGCACAGGTCTCAAAACCAATCCTTGGGGGACTCTACTTTCTAAATCCCTCCACTGGGACAACTGTCCATTTATTCCTACTCTCTGCTCCTGTTTCTTAACAAGTTCCTGATCCACAAGAGGACCTCTTCTCTTATTCCATGACTCCTAAAGCTTATTCAGGAGTCTTTCATTGGGTACTTTGTTAAAAACTTCTTGAAAGTCTAAGTGCACAATGTCAACTAGATCAACTCTATATGCTTGTTGACACTCTCAAAGAACATTAGTGAAACAAGACTTAACCTTGCAGAAGCCATGCTGGTTCTGCTTCAGCAAGGCTTGTTCTCCTATATAATTTGTTATTTTATCTTTAACAATACTTTCCCTTTGTCCTTTTCCGAACCTTTTCCAACTGTACAATATCTTTTTTGAGGTGAGGCAACCAGAACTATACACAGTGTTCTGAATGTGGTCACACACCATCGATTTGTATAATGGCATTATGATATCAGCAGTTTTATTTTCAATTCCTTTCCTAATGATCCATAGCAAGGAGTCTGCCTTTTTCACAGCTGCCGCACATTGGGTTGACATCTTCATTGAGCTATCCATGACAACCCCAAGGTCTTGTTCCTGATCAGTCATTGCCAGTTCATACATGCATCACTTTACATTTGTTTACACTGAATTACCTTTCCCATTTTACTGCTCATTCACTCCGTTTGGAGAGGTCATTTTGGAGCTCCTCACAATCCATTTTTAACAGCACTGAACAATTTAGCATCATCGTAAACGTGACTTTAGACTGTTATGAACAAGTTAAAAAGCACATACTGTTCCTTGGGGGACTTTCTACATCTCTCCATTGGAAGAACTGTCTATTTATTCCTACTCTCTGCTTCCTATTTCCTAGCCAATTACTAATCCACAAGAGGACCTCTCCTCTTATTACATGACTCCTAAGCTTACCCAGGAGTCTTTGGTGAGATACCTTGTCAAAAGCTTTTTGAAAGTCCAAGTACACTATCTCAACGGCATCATCTGTATCTATATGCTTGTTGACACTCTCAAAGAACTCTAAAAAGTTAGTGAGACAGGACTTACCCTTGCAAAAGCCATCCTGGTTCTGCTTCAGCAAGGCTTGTTCTTTTAGATGCTTCATTATATTATCTTTAACAATACTTTCCACAAGTTTTCCCAGAACTGAGTTAACAGGTTTGTAATTTCCAGGATTCCCCCTGGATCCCTTTTAAAAAATTGGTGTTACATTGGCTACTTCCAGTCCTCAGGTATGGAGGTGGATATTAAGAACAGAGTACATATTTTTGTTAGAACAGCAGCAATTTCATATTTCTTTGTGAACTCTGGGGTGGATACCCTGTATCTTCCGCTGTGAAGACAGATGCAAAGAATGCAATCTACTAAACTTCTTTTAATACACTTTTGACTCCCTTGTTCTCCAAGAGTATTCTGCTACTTTTCTGTTGCCAGCTGAGGAAGATCCAGCAGGGCCTGGTAGGACTCTGGCAGCAGGACACTCTGCTGAACATCCAAGCCTGCGGATGAGTTGCTGCACTCATTCTTCTCTGGCCTTTTGATGTCCATCACAAATGCACTCTCATTTGTTCTGGTATTTCTGGAACTTCTCCACATCCTCTCTGTTTACCTGGATCTGTTCGTTCAGGAATTTGGCCATGTGGCACAGGGCAACATCATGACTATCAAAGTGATAAGATATTGAGAAAGAAACATAGCTAGTATGCAGCTCCAAATTCACCAGCTGGTTCAAAGCAGCTTCGCATTCAGCATGTACAGCAGTCGTTGTGATGGACATCTCACTGGAGACTTGTAAACAAATCGCAGTGGACTTCCAAAGGGTATAAAATTGTATTTCCTGGAGTAGACGTTAACAGACCCTCAACAATACAAAAAAGCTCAACTGGATGACTACTTGAGAATGCAATGGAGGCACAGAAGTGGGCCTTCTGCCTTCACCACCATGCAGTAGACATAATTATGTGCTCCCACATGTCTTCGGTTGGATTTGCAGCATGTCTTTTGCCACTTGCACTCTAGCTGTCATCTGGCCTGTTTTATTGCTCTTAGATTTCTAGTACACCAAGTTGCAGAGTGGGCTCTGTGTCCTAGCACCCACCCAAGGTACAACTTGTGGGTAACAGCTTTATTACAGCAGAGTACTATGATACATGTGCTACAGCATACAAAAGCTAACTCAGTCCCAGAGCTCCAACAAACATGATGGAGGAGCTAACCAAGCTAGGAGAAAGACCAGGAGTCCAGAGTCTAAGGTAGGGGCATCAAGTTCAAAACAGAACTGCAGTGACATTGTCCCAATAAGTTCTTATGTCCACCTGGCAAGCTTTATAGCGGAGGCGGGGCACACGTCCTACTCATGAGAAATAGCCTTGCAAGAATGTCTAGCTGCAGATGAACACTCTGTTGGGGTGGGCACAACTGCTCCCACCAGTGAAGGAGGCACCTAGCTCTAGGTGACAATGCCAGACCCACCTCCTCTTCTGAATCGTGTTCAGCCATCCCAGGCTGTAGCTCTGAGCTCTCTCCAGCCTCCAATAGTGTTCTCCCCAACAAGGAGGGAAGGAGCAGCTGGGACTCCTATTCTAGCATTATGTCTCAAAGGGGCGGGTTTTCCCCAGACAGGCTTCATTCTGCTGTCTTGGCCTCCCCTCTCCATTCCCCCTCACCTGCTTCTTCATCTTCCTCCAGGGGCTGCCATCCCAGGTCTGTGCCTTTAGATGCTGAGTGATTCATGACATTCTATAGTGCTAGAAAGGGCACTCCAGCATGAGCATGTCAAGATCCCAACAGGTCTCACTATTCCACAACACAACAAGAGCTTCAGCAGGATTGCCTGCTCTAACCACTGGACCCGTCCTCCCAGGGCATTCAGGAATCTCTTGGATTTCATTAGTTTCCAGTGGCAGATCACCCAAATTGGTCCACTACCTTGGGGGGGGGGATCAGAGCTAAAAATCCAAACTCCATCAGGAAGTGGTTCCAACATGACAATGGGGTGATATCCACCACCATCCCATTTCACAATCACCCCTTCCTCCATCTGGAGCAAAGACCAAGTTGAGGGTATGCCCTGTGCTGTGTGTTGAACTGATGACAACTTGAGACAACCCCATCGTTATCATGGAGGCCAAGAGGTCCCAACTAGAACAGTAGAAGAAGCATCAGCATGGATGATGAAATTACTATTGTTCTGGGTTCGTCCTTGTGATGCCCCTGTAATGTTTCTATAATATTTATGGTAAGTGCTGGTTTTGTAGGTTAAATATGGTAAGTAGAGTGAGTTGGGAGGGGGGAGTACACATGATGGAATGTTGAAGAATGCTGTGTTGTGATTGGCTGAGTGTCTGGGTGGTTGAATGTATATACGGAAGAACAGTTGGTCAGGAGTTCAGTTCTGGTTTTGGGTTGAAGAGGGTGAGGGGTGCATGTGTATTTAGATGGGTAATGAGGCAGGTTTAGGAAAAGTATATGAAGTAAGAGAAACTACAATATGTTGAAGATCATTTATATGTAACCACATGCACGACAACTGAATTCAAAGTAATCTTGTTTATTCCCAGTGTTATTTAATACATCTGTTTGGTTAAACAACACACCTGATCATTGGTTGGGTTCATACAGAGAAGAAGAGTGGGCAGAGCAAAAGCCAAAGCTGGAACCAGTATCTATGGTGGCAGCAATGAATGGTTAGTGTAACAGCAGCAGGCATCCAAAGGCAACTCACAGTTGTAGTCTTTAAAGACAGAAAGATACAGGGGGGTTGTCACCTGAAAGTGTACCTAGACACTTAATAGCAATCTGTAAAAGGAGGAGACTAAGGCAAAGTCTCAGGGAAGCATTGCTTTACAGTGTGTCAGGTAATGACGCCTAGTGGTGGGATCATGAGAGATCCATGCTGGGGCCAGCGCAAGAGAGGAGGTCTGAGAGTCCTCCAATAGCTTAGTCAGAAAAGCTGCTGGACAGTAGGGTGGACAGCACACCAGAAGCAATCCTACTTTACTGTCTTCTTGGCCCGATGCTCGGTGCAGGTCTTCACAGCCAGCTCCAAGACACAGTGGTTTCCTAGTGATCAAGATGGAAGTCCTGGCGACCACAGAAGCCAACCCCCATCCCTACAGCCTCTGCTGATGCTTCACCAAGTATACAGGTGGGCACAGTTGGGTCAGATCAGCTCCACCCAGCTCACCCACTTCGTCTCACTAATACTCACCAGATTGATACCCTTATCTATTAGCTAATCATGGATGAGTAAGGTCTTATGTACCAATCTGGCATTAATCAGCACATGCAAACTGATAGGCAGAGCAGATGAGCAACCAGGAACCCAGGCATGGGTGTAAGGAACAAGACGTAAATAGCCTCACCTTCCATAACAACTTATCACCCCCCATGACCATGTGTCTCCTTACCTATGATAATAGAAATTGGGGTGGCATCACTCATGTCCCTTCCTCCCTCCTTCTCCAAACAGCTCCTCCTAAACATATGATGTAAACAATAACAGCCCACTGACAAAAATCTACTACATAAGAACAGCCTGCTGGATCAGGCCAGTGGCCTATCTAGTCCAGCATCCTGTTCTCACAGTGGCCAGCCAGATGCTTGTGGGAAGACCACAACCAGTCAATTATCCCAGAAGGTATCTGACAGATTAGGGCAGTTTTACTAAAAGCACGTAAGACCCACCCAGTCTCTGACACACAAAATAACATGTACTCCCTACCCTGTATCATACCCAGGAGAGGCCAGCCTCTGTCAATCACACTGTCTCACCCTGAGGGCATCTGGCAACTTTCTGCAGTCATACAGCTCATTGCATAGGCTCTCACTAAGTATAGGAAACAAACACACTTAATGCCCTCCCTACCACCCAGTCTCCTTCTAGAAAGGTAATCAAAAGGTAATGAAACTAGAAAGAGATAGTGCCCTTATAAGTAAACAGATAGTTCCCTTTGGCATTGCCTTTTGGTGGCATTCCTGCCAGTGACAAAGCTGCTGCCCAAAGGGTGCCAGGCTTTTATACCTTCTGACCCAGCCAGGTACTGATACAAGAGACTGCAAGAGTAGGTGTTGCTTCCAAGGGCAGCCTCCCTCTGGTCTCTCTCGGTCAAGGAAGGCGGCAGGTTCCAGTTCTTTCAGGGAACCTCAGCAGTCCAGGGAGGCAACAAAAGCACACAGATGGCCAAGTACTCACTCCCTGGACAGATCTTCCCCAGTCCCACAATGCTGTAGCTGTTCCCCTTTCTGTTAACATCCTGTTAACATTTCCTTTCCTTTGTGATGATTTTTTTGGCCCAGATCCCAAGCTATGTCTAAAAGCTGTTCAGCAAAGGGGAAGGATAAAAAAATCTATTTGGGCAATCTTGCCTTATGCCCCACCCACTGCTGTTCATATAATATGTGTGTGTGTGTGGAGGGGGAGGCATGGTCTGAACTTGCATAGGCTCTTCCTGTGATCTGGAACCCTGTGTGATCAAGGTTCCAGGTCATGGGGAGAGCCTATGGACATCCAACAGACTTTACTCCATTCCCCAACATATTGCATAGATGGTAGAAGGTCGGGACACAGGGACACAATGGCAACAGTGGAGCCAGAGGGCATACTTGACCACATGAGGAAACAACACTTGAGGCTAAAGTTGGGTGGTTAGTTAAAGCACAGATATATAACCCATGGCTTGAAGCTGGCTCATTTTGAACCTAAGCAGAGTTTGTTGTAAGTCAGGATTCCAGCAAACTGATATTTTTTGGAAGTGAAACTAATCTTCTTTTCCTGGCTGTACAGGAGATGGCAGGAGAGAATCTGCAAGCTGATGCTTTGCTTGAACATAACGTGGTTTAGGGGTAGGTATGAATGTAGCCAGGGCTTGGAAAAGTTACTTTTTTGAACTACAACTCCCATCAGCCCCAGCCAGCATGGCCACTGGATTGGGCTGATGGGAGTTGTAGTTCAAAAAAGTAACTTTTTCAAGCTCTGAATGCAGCCAATACAATTAACCTGTATAATAAAAATTAGCAAAGAATGTTTAGCCAATCTTGAAGAACCAAGATTTAACAGGGTGAAACTGTTAAATTTACCTGTTAAATTACCCCAAAATGATAAATAATGTTTGTCATTAATTTGTGGTTTTGATAGCTCTTTTAGATTAGCTTGTGAGAGTATAATTAAAACTTAGCAATGTTTGTTTCCTGTTGATATAATTAAAAAAGCAGATGTTAATGATGCTCAATTCTGTATTTGTTTTATCAGATACCGTGGGCCACTTCACACTTTATGCAGCAGCAATCTGGACAGATCTATATACAGTCATCGTTACCTGTATGATGCATCCATTTCTGAACAAACATCTATAATATCTATACATTAGGTGTAGACTTGGCCTGGGACAGCAGAACAGAAAGGAAGCACACTCTGGCTTCTTCTGTTGGCAAGGTGACCTAGGGCCACTGGGAAGCTGCCACGCTGCCTTCTAGGAAGACATCATGGCAAGGGAAAGACAAACCTGTCCTCTTCCATCAGACAGAGAAGGAACAGCTGCAGGAACAGCTCCTTGCAACTGCCAGTTGCCCTGGGATTGCAGAAGCAAGAGGGAAAGGACACTGGCCCCATCCACTGGCCAATCACTCCCACAAATGGCTATTCAAACAAGAACACCAGCAAGGGAAGATCAACCCAGCTCAAACTAGATAAAATGCCTGCTTATAGCTCACCACTTGGTTCTGGCCTTGAGGAATTGACCTTCCTCCTCTGCCTTTTTCCTCTGCTTCCCTTCCCTTCCCTTGTGTGTCTTGTCTTTCTCATTTGTCCTGAGGACAGGACCTCTCTCTCTCTCTTTTTATTGATGTGAACCTCTTTGGGAGTCAATAATTGTCTGAAAAGTGGGTTAAAACACATTCAGTAAATAAATAAACCTGGATCCTGGAGACAGACAATTGTTTTTAAGAGGTTTGAAAATGGTTTGGGAGAGGTTTTGTTTGCCTTGGTATACACACATTTTTTATGTCTAACCAAATTGCTACCCACATAAGTTTTGTAGATTTTAGAAATACAAAAATATTCCAGATCTATTTACCAGAAATGAAAGTGGAACGAGGTGATACCTCATGGTCAGAATGCTCTTTCAAATTGTCTCCAATTCTCTAAAAAAAGGGGGACAAGATGGCTCAATCCACTACCAAAATCCAATTCTCTAAAAAACTATCATAATCATCAGTTTATGAACTATCATAAGTTGTCCACAAGATTCTGCCCAAAGCAGCTCACAACATATTAAATAAATAACACATAACAATTCTAAAAGCAAGATAGGAATAAATACAAATAACCATAATGTCAATTGGTAAATACACACAATCATACATGTTATCTTGACTCCAGCCTTAAATCATTTCAGCAATTTTAGGTGCTTTTAAAATAAATATTAGTTAGTAATAAAAATGGCTATCTATTCACTCCAGGATACATTCACTCCCACACAAGACTGATAATGAAGTTCCCCAACATGACACGGGAAAAGTCATGGTCTAGGATCCATATGATTTCCCCTCCTTCCTTCCAGTGTTGCCAAGAAGCATAACAGTCCAAAGAGTGCACTGCCACTGAGAGTTTTAGCAAATGCATTTCTAACAATAATTTCCTACCAGACAAATTGCTGGGAGCAAAGCAACAGCTGCAGAGGGATTTTTCAGAGTACTCAGCAGAAATGGAAGAACAATCATGCTTACAGGGAAAGGCTCCTGCCAGCTGGCTCCCACTATGGATGGTCGAATGATGGCAGCATTTATGTTACCTTTCTCTTGCTGAACTAAGTACTCTGTCAAGGCTTTGGTGAATGTATAGGTGTTGGGCCAATCCCCAATAAGTTTGGGTGTGATCTCTTGAATGAGGGACTCATCCATCCACCTAATTGGATTTAAAAAACAACAACAACTCAGTTGAAATGTATCCATGCAAACAGAAGAGGCAAAGGGGAATCAGATTTGCAGAACAATCATAAAAATAACATGGGCAACATTTCAGCACTCTCCATTGGAAGTTGAGAGATGCATTTTTATTGTGGCTGTGCAAATTTATGTTTCTTTGGACACAGAAGTAAAGCAAAATTACATAATTTATATAAGCAGAATGATACATAATAAACTGATAGATAAAAATGATGAAATACAGACAGCAAAACTTCCATATCTTTAAAAATAGTATAGAAGAGGGAGTGTAAACAGGTGTAGCTTCTCTCACCCTTGTGTGACATGGTGCATCAGCAACTGAAATTTCTTCCTCCATACAGTACAATATTTAAAGTATGGAGTCTTACTCTTTTTTGCATCTGGTCACGCTACCTGCTAATTCAAATCCCTCCTCCCCCTCTTAGCCCTCTCTCTCAGACATAGAAAGTAGCACAATTTGAAGATGACAGATTTTCTTATATTGAAGACTAGGACATTATTGTTTCTAAATAATAACATTGTTCAAAATGTTTCAGACATTTAAATAATTGTTAGGGGGTGGATTTTCTCCCCCCCTCTCTTTGTCTCTCTCTCTCACACACACAGCCATAGGGTTGCCAGGCTCAGGGCCTGAGACTGATTCTGTATCTTTAAGAGAAGAGAAAATTCAGCCAAGTGCAGGTTTTCTTGCAACGCTGTAATGGGAAAAACCACAAGGTGAGATTCTCCCTTCCTTCCCCCTGCCTTGTGGTTTTTCCCATCACACAGTTGCAAGAACACCTGCACTTGGCTGAATTTTCTCTTCTCTTAAAGATACAGAATCAGTCTCAGGCCCTGAGCCTGGCAACCCTACACAGCCACCATTTTGGAAAGTCTTTCCCACCTAATGGCAGGAGAGAGGGAGACAGGGAAAACCCACACAACTGGGGTGTGGAATAGCATTAGCTGACAGAGAATGCATACAAAGATCACAAAGAACAACTCTATCTAAAATCATGTTTACATCAGCAGCTGAAGGAAAGCTTATTTCCAGCACTTACTCTACAAGATCAAAAAGTTTCTTGGGTTCCACAGGAGGGGGATAAACAATTTCCTCTATATAACTCCTATTGCAGTTTGCATAGGCAGTTGAAAGGTGGATGAAGGCCTCAAGTTTCTGCATCTGACGGGCTAACATCAGGAGCTGCTGTGTGCCCATGACATTTAGCAGAAGGGCATGCCTGGTCAAGAAAACATAAAAACGTTATTAAGAGGTCTAGGTGGTATGAACATCTAGAGCTATAAACAAGCCAACCTTCTTAGCTGTACTTACTAATAGAGGTATTTCATGTTCAAGAGAAGCACAGAGAAAAGAAAACCGGGAAGCTTACACTTCCTTCCTTCCATGTTTATGGTTCTTGGGGGAGTTCTGGTAGTCGCTGGTGCTGCTTCTTTTCTTATAACTCCCAATGTGCCTATATCTTTGTGACCCCCAGGTTCAATCCATGTCATCTCATGAAAGGATCTCAGCTACCAGAGCCGGGTGGGATCTCTATTGCGACCCTGAAGAGCTGCTACAAGTCATAGTGCAATACTGGACTTCATGGTTTTACATAAACGACAGCTTCCTACGTTCAATGGATCTGCTCAAGATTCCCTAAAAGAAACATTACTTATTTTGGGTGAATGGCTATGAGCAAAATTGGAACTGTTTCCGCATCTCATGATCTGAACATCTAGCGCTGTGATAGAAGTGCACTGAGAATACTTGGTGAAAGGTGTGGGTATTAAGCCAACAGAATGAAAACACACTCCTGTCTTTTTTCCCTCTTCTTATTTTGAGATGGAAAACTGCTGTTCCTTCAGTTTAAAAAGTCTGTAAATTATGAAGTATAAGTTTATGTCTATAACTGAGCAGGAATTAGTAAGATTAATATTTGTAATATGCAGCTATTTTTATTTATTGCAGTATATTCCTCTCTGCACAAAAGGGGAGGTGGTTTTCTTGCTACAGGCAAAACTTTTACTAGAAGATCAGGGGTGTTTGCCACCACCAAGCAAGCAAGTGAATATATGGAATCCTACTTATACTCTCTGAATACCCTCTTGTGTTCCTTTTCAAAGTGAAGTTCTCCATAGGACCGCAGTCACACTTACAGTACTACAAAGTGCCCCACTGAACCCAGTAGATTTACTTCTAAATAAATCTGATTAGAAACACAAAGGAAAAGCCTAGTGGAACTTACTTCAGTGGCTCATCAAAGCGAACTGTTGCAGCACAATGGAAGACAACATTGACTTCAGAGAGGAGCTCCTGAGTGTCCTCAGGAGTGATGGCCAGGTTTGGCTGGGTGAGTTCAGCATTGATTGGTTTAATCTTCTCATGGAAGCTGGGCCACTCTTCTCTGACTCGATCAAACACCTAAAACACAAACACAAAATTCAAGTAAATAAGAAGGATGACGGACAAAAAGAAACTGCAGATTTCAAAACAGTAAAGCCTGCATGAAAACTACATATTTACATCTATTCATTGCAGTGACACTAACTTTAGCACCATCACTTAAGCAACTGTAGACCTGTAAACATTTTATTTAGTCTTGGAGATTCATCACCTAGCAAAACAAACTTAACAAGAAACATCACAAAGTTAAGTATGTCCTTTTATTCCAAACGAGTCACAGACAAATCCTTCCTCCGTGTCTTTATCTTTAATGACAAAAATGTTACATAAAAAGCCATAAAAAGAATATAAGAAGAAAACATGAATTCAACTCAAATCACATAATGAGGCCACATGTAATAAATCAATATTTACACTACAATAATTATAGATAATAACTTTAGCTGCAGTCCTAAGGACCCTGGGAGGATGTCCTAGGGCAGGGGTTCCCAAACTGTGGTCCAAAGACCACTGGTGGTCCACAAACTTCATTCATGTGGTTCACAGAATGTCTGTAAAAATACAATTAAAAATCATACAGCATCTAACACAATGCATTAATTGCTACAACAGGCAGAAAAACCATTAAGTGTCTGTCAAGACCCTAAGCAATTTTCAAGTGCTCCTCAGGGAAAAAAGTTTGGGAACCGCTGTCCTAGGGCCATAGGAGTTCACAGATCTCCCTCTCCAGGGCCTTCTTTTACCATTAGTACTCTGATGACTTTCCTCTTTCAACAAGCCTTTTCTGCGTCCGTGTTAGAATTGCTTAATATGTTTTTTTAATAATGTTTTTAACCCTTTTTTAAAATTGTTCATTGTTAAAAAAATGTTTTTAACGTTGTTTTGTTTTAATGTATTGTAAGATGTTTTTATGATGCTTTAAAGTGTTTTTAGCGCTTTGTTTGCCGCCCTGGGCTCCTGCTGGGAGGAAGGGCGGGGTACAAATTAAATAATAAAATAAATAAATAAATAAAAATGACAAAAGGAGGTAAAAGGGAGCATCTCTCATTCCTCTGACATCCCCCTGGAATGGGGAGGGGTATGCTAGTCCTGGAGCCGAATGAATAGGAAGGAAAAAAAATAAGCTGAAAAAAGGAAAGGGAAAATGTACCACACACACTATACACCCTGCTGGTGTGAGCCCAGTAGGGCTTTTGCAGTTCATTTGCCACAACCATTGCATTTGCATTTCAATTGCAGTTCATTTGCCACAACCTGGACTCAGTGGTGGGCTGGATGTGAGTCTGAATCCTAGCAAGACGGAGACACTGTGGGTTGATGGTTCCTGAGTTCGGATGATTGGTCAGTTGCCTGCTTTGGATGGGGTTGTACTCCCTCTGAAAGAGCAGGTTCGTAGTCTGGGGGTGTTCCTGGATCCATCTTTGTTGCTGGAGGCCCAGGTGACCTCCATGGCTGGGAGTGACTTTTTCCAGCTTAAGCTGATAAAACAGCTGAGGCTGTTTCTGGTCCAGGGTAGTCTGACCACTGTTGTCCACGCACTGGCTGGATTACTGTAATGCAGTCTATGTGGGGCTGCCCTGGAGGTTGGTCTGGAAGTTGCAGCTGGTGCAAAATGCGGCGGTGAGACTGCTCACTGGGGCAGGGTTTCACCAACATGTCACCCCATTGCTGAAAAAATTGCACTGGCTGCCCATTTGCTACCGGGCCAAGTTCAAAGTTGTAGTTCTGGTGTACAAAACCCTATACAGTTTGGGACCAGGATACCTGAAAGACCATCTTACCCCTTATATACTCAGTTGATCACTGCGCTCTGCAGGTGACGGCCTCCTGCAGATACAATCTTATCAGGAGGTCCGTTCTGCACAACATAGGAAATGGACCTTTAATGTGGCAGCACCTACCCTGTGGAATTCCCCCCCCCTTAAATATTAGGCAGGTGCCATCTCCGTTATCTTTTCGGCGCCTATGGAAGACTCCTCTTTCAACAAGCCTTTTAATTTAAGACCTATCCCAGTCTGCATCTGTGTTGCAATTGCTTTTAATATATTTTTAACATATTTTTTTCTCTAAACAATATGTTTTTTAACCCTTTTTAATTAAGATGTTTTAAAGCTTTTTTAAAGAATGTTTTTAAAGTTGTTTTGTTTTAATGTATTTTAAAGTCTGTTTTTATGATGTTTTAAAGTGTTTTTACTGCTTTTGTTTGCTGCCCTGGGCTCCTGCTGGGAGGAAGGGCGGGATACAAATTAAATAAATAAATAAAAAATAAATAAAAAACACTCCTGCCCCTGGGATGATTGCTCTGTAAATTAGTATTAGTACACCACAGAACGTATTTTATGCTGACCTGATACAGATAGCACTTCCCCACATCCTAAAGGTCCATCCTATTGTGATGCTTCATATGAGTGATATTGGGGAAGCCTGGAACCCAGAATATGCTCTTTGATGAGACCTCTAAATAAAAGGATAAAATACCAGCTTGGGGAAAGGTCATGGAAGAGCACTGGATTAGGATGATGAAATCATGAGAATGGCCGAAGCAACTAAGAACAGCTGGTAGGAACCTTACATATATTAGAAGACTAAAGGTGGGGAAGAATGTTTTGTAGTAAGAGCGAATAGTGGTAAACATGTTCACAAAGAGGTGCTGAATAACATGCAAAAATAGCCAAAATGAATTAGGCTATTTGTTGTATGAGTTATAGGACATATATGGGGTGATCAAGAGCCCTTACATGCCAGTTGGCAAGGATGAGGTGGGAATGCCCAAGGGAACACCAGGGGTGGAGTAGGTAGAACAAGACCTATATAGTGACCAGTGGTAGTAGAAGGAAGAACATCACACCACATCCATCAGAGAGGGGCTACATCACGCCTAATTACAACAGCTTGGTTAAGATTCAAATCTACCTACCTGGACTGATTATCCAGTTACGAGGTTTAATGCTGTCTGTGTGGAATAGTAAAGTACATGTTTGTTTAGGCAGCAGGTTAATAGGTTTATGTGTGAACATGGAATATTGCTTATCAGAGTTGTACTCATAAGATGTGAATACAGCACAGAAAACTATCCTGTGCCTATTGGGTGCACCAAAACAGAGTGCTAAGCGGAACAGGCTGCTGTAAAAGATCCTACTGAAGGCTGGGGTCAGGCAGCTGTACCATCAAAATAATAACCTAATTGGCTGAAAGGTAACACTGTTGCCTCTGAAAGGACAGAGCAATTTTTATTGAAAGTCTAAGCATGTTCTGGAAGATTTGGTGCACTTGTGTGAAAATCACAGGAAAAGAACTGAAGGATTTGTTGCTTAGCTGGTTGTTTGTTTCTAAATGGCTGCTATTAGTTCTGTGTTCTTGATCTAGAAGCCTATTATGCAATTTTGGAGCTTTAATATGTGCCTTGGAGATCTAGATCACATTCACACCATACATTTATTCTACTATTATTTCATCTTATACAGTCGAAGCTCCCCCCCCCCAAGAATCCTGGGAAGTATAGTTTGTGAAGGGTGCTGAGAGTTGTTAGGAGACCCTATTCCCCTCACAGAGCTGCATTTTTCTGGGAAGAGAGACTGACTGTTAAACCACTCTGGCAACTGTAGCTCTTTGAGGGAACAGGGATCTCCTGGTCCAGATGGAGTTGCATTTCCCCAAAGCAGATAGCTTGGGGTCCTCCTGGACTCAACTGCATGTGGAAGTGCAGGTAGTATCTGTGGCTAGGAATGCCTTTTACCAGCTTAGACTGGTAAAACTGGTGCAGAGTGCTGCTGCTTGGTTTTTGCTAGAGTGAAGGCAATTGGAGTGTGTGACACCAATTCTGTACCCGTTGCACTTGTTAACTGTTGTGCTTTAACCTTAAACCGGGTTGGCTAATCCATGGGCCACATCCAGACCACCAAGCCACAAGGTGTGGCCTGGCAGCTCCTACAGTTTTATCTCCCAATCTGATCAGGTGATAAATCTCTGTTCTGTTCTGTAGTGAGTGATGTCTAAAGAGAAGACAGAGCAGTTTATAGCTGACTTGGAAGAGAAAAGATTTCTCTGGATGCCCTTTAAAGCTTTCCAAAGTCCGAGATGGGGAGAAGGCCCGTTCTCTGGTCACCACTGCCTGTGCTTCTTTTGGAGGTGGGACACAGAGGAAGGCCTCAGGTAATGAATGCAGTGTCTAGGCAGGTTGTTTTTGTTAACAGTTGGTTGCCATATCCTGCACTAACCGAATTTCCATACCATTTTCAAAGGCAGCCCCAAATAAAAATACACTGAAATAATCCATCCTAGAGGTCACCAGACCAACTGAAGCAAAGCTATCCCCACCTAAATAAGATTGCAATTGTGCCACCAGAACCTCCATTGACAATGTTAGATCCAAGAATATCTTCAAGCTGCACAGCTACTCCTTTAAGGGGAGTGTAACCCAATCCAGAACAGGATGCATCCCACTCATCCAGTCAGAGGAACCAATCATTAACAGTCTTATTTGGATTTAGCTTCAGTTTATTGGCTCTCATCCAATCCATTACTGATACCAAACACTGGTTCAGAGTAGTAAAGGAGAAATAGACTTATTTGTTATCAGCATACTGATGCCAGTGCACTCAAAAACTCTGGCTGATTCCACTCAGCAGTTTCATGTTGATGTTAAACAGAATGGGTAATAAAACAGTTCTTGTGGAACTCCACCCCAGGGACTCCAAAGGGCCAAACAATATTTCCAAAGCACCACCTTCTGGAGCCAACTGTCCAGATAGGAGCAGAATCACTGCAAAGCACTGCCTTCCAGCTCCTAACATGGATAGTTCTCCAGGATACCATGGTCCAGAAATACACCAAGATGTCAAAGTGTATCAACAGGGACACACTCTCCTTGTCTTTCTCCCAATGCACATTATCACACAGGGCAAGCCAGGCCTAAACCCCAATTGACGCGTATCTAAAAAGATTGTCTCATCCAAGAATGTCTGGAGCTGGTCAATGACCACTTGCTCAAGAACCTCGCCAGGAAAGGAGATATTTGTAATTGATCTATTTATTTATTCCAGTCTTCCCGACCCAAAGAGGGTTTCTTTCTCATTGCTGCCTTTAAGCAGATTTGGACTATCCCCTCTCTTAGAGACGCATTCATTACCCCCTTGGCCCAATTGACAGTGCCCTTCCTACTATATGATGTTAACCAGGAATAGCAAGGGTCAAAAGCACAGGTAGTTGCTTGCACCCATCTAAGCACCTTGTCCATATCCTTGAGTCGTAGCAACTTAAATTAATCCAATGACATCTGACCAGACTGTGTTCTGGACACCCCATACAACAGATTTGACTCAACACAGTAGAATCTAAGTCCCTATTGATACAATAGTTTTATTCTCAAAATATTTAGCAAATAAGTCACAGCTGAGGGCTCTACCATCTCCCTGTATAGCTCCACTAGACAAGCTGATGCAATGGAGGCAGAGGAGTAACCCTTCTTTGTTGTCTTTAGTGCTAAAGAGTAGGCTCAATAAATGAGCACATATTTGGTTTTGATTATATTTGCCTGGAGTCTAGCCATTTTCTAGGCCACTTCATCACCCTCAGCTTCAGGTATACAGCCTTGGTGAGTGGGAGAGGGCACACAAGAGCGATAGTATCAACCACCTGAGTTATCCCTGCATTCCATTGATTGACCAGGACTTCAACAGTATCACCAGACCTGTCAGCAAGAAAATCCTCCAGAGCTATCTGAAATCCAAGTCAGTGAAACACTGGAAACTGCCTTATACTGAATCAGACCATTGGCCCATCTAGCTCATGTTTACTCCATGATCTTTATGCTTAGTCTGGCAGGGGCTCTCCAGAGTTTCAGACAGAGGTGTCTCCCTGCCCAACCTGGCAGACAGTCTCTGAGGGCGGATCATTTTAATAGGTTCCCTGGCTCTGAAGAGTGGAGAGAATACTGATAATCTAAATCTCATCAGGAGGTAATCTCACCATGACAAGGGAAAGGTGGTAACACCTCCCACCTTCTGGGTACCACCTGCCTACCCAGATGAAAAGGCAAGATCCAGAGTATGGCCAGCCATATGCATCAGGCCAATGACATGCTGTGCCTGCTCCATTGCTCTCATGGAGGCCATGAAGTCCTGAGCTACTCTGAAATCAGGAGACTTGGTGTCGACACTGAAATTCCCTAGGACTAATAGTCTCAATACTCTCAACACCACATCTGACACCACCTCTGGCAGCTCAGGCAAGGAGGCTGATGGGTAGCGAGGCAGGCACTACACCAACAGAATCCCTAATCAGTCTCACTTGTGATGGAGACCTACATCAAATAATTTTCATGTGTTTCCAGGGTACTAGCCTGGAAGCTACTAGTAATTATGCCAACCCCGTGCAACTCATGACACAACCCAAAAGCAGCATGGATGGTGGTGTACCAGGGGCTCAAAAAAATTCTTGATTTTGCTTCCAATTAAAGAATGCAAAAAAATAGGAGACTTACTAAATCGTCTGCTGGGCCATAATTCACGGCTCCCATCTAGGCTGTGTCTACCTTGGTATATAATAAGCTATGCAGGCCTGATGTGTCTAAATGGCATATACTCTGTATGGATTTAAAATATATGGTGCTCTGCTCATGGCCGGAGTTCGATTCCAACAGAAGGAGGAAGTCAAATCTCTGGTAAAAGGGGTCAAGGTCCACTCAGCCTTCCATCCATCCGTGGTCGGTAAAATGAGTACCCGGCATATGCTGGGGGGTAAAGAAAGGCCGGGGAAGGAACTGGCAATCCCACACCATATATACCCCATATAAACATCGCAAGACGGCACCCTAAGAGTCGGAAATGACTCACACTATAAGTGCGGGGACACCTTCTTCATTATAGATTTCGATGTGAGCCCTCAGGCCAGGATCAGCAACTAGCTATACAAAAGGTTATATCTAGTAGGAGTTGGAAAGTAGCAAGCCAGAGCTCCTTCCTCTCACAAATTTGCCCTGTCATTTCTCTCTTGGCACCAGGTTGGCAACTGAAGCCTGGATAGGACCACCTCTCAGTGAGCCAGATTTGGCCAGGAAACATCAGCCTAATGCTTCTTACAGGTAATAGCACCTCCATCAACCCTCATAATATTGTCTGTAATTTTCCTCATATTCATAATCTTCAGGCTCCAGTCCAGCAAAATCATTTATTTGGTGCTTAAGCATAAGCAACCAAGTCTGAATGTGACCAGAGGGAATTTAGCAAGTAAGGATTTCCTTTAATTCCCTTTGGATTGCATATCTGACATGTGGCTCTAGCCTTTGGAAGTAAAAATACTACCCACAGATTCCATCATCTGTATACATCTAATGTTTACACAGCTCGGGGTAGCAATGGAGAAATGATGCAGCTGTGGAAAGGGGTCTTGTGAGCACACGGTGGTGATAGTTGGAGGAGTGAAGGTCATAGACAGGAATTTGATGGGAAATGAGGGAAGCAAAATGGGGTGAGGCAAAGCCATGGAAATCTTTATATTTAAAGATCTCTATTTTGCTAGATGTGTTCCCTTTGCTAGAATTGGCAATTGGCTAATGTGGTGAGAACGTGAGGCAGGGGTAGAGGACAGCCCTGGTGGATCAGGCCAATGGCTCATCTAGTCCAGCATCCTGTTCTCAGAGTTACAAGCCAGATACCCATGGGAAGCTGAACCGTTGCCTGGCCTCGACAATGGACTGGATGAGAGTTAACAAACTGAAGCTCAATCCAGACAAGACTGAGATGCTGTTGGTGGACGGGTTCTCTGATCGGATGGTGGATATATACCCTGTCCTGGACGGGGTTACACTCCCCCTAAAGGACCGGGTTCGTAGTCTGGGAGTCTTTTTAGACTCTTCCCTCTCACTTGAGGCTCAAGTAGCCTCGGTGGTTAGGAATGCGTTTTACCAACTTCGGTTGGTAGCCCAGCTACGTCCCTATTTGAGTAAAGAGGACCTTACATCAGTGGTACATGCTCTGGTAACCTCACGTTTGGATTACTGTAATGCGCTTTACGTAGGGCTACCTTTGAAGACAGTTCGGAAGCTACAACTAGTGCAAAATGCGGCGGCCAGATTGCTGACAAGGACCAAGCGGTCCGAGCATATAACACCTGTTCTGGCCAGCTTGCACTGGTTGCCAATATGTTTCCGGGCTAGATTCAAAGTGTTGGTATTAACCTATAAAGCCTTATACGGTGCGGGACCACGATACCTTGCGGAACGCCTCTTCCGATATGAACCGGCCCGTGCACTACGTTCTGCTACGAAGGCCCTCCTCCGGGTTCCAACTCACAGGGAGGCCCGGAGGGTGATGACAAGATCTAGGGCCTTCTCAGTGGTGGCCCCCGAACTATGGAACAGTCTCCCTGAGGAAGTACGCCTGGCGCCGACTCTGCTTTCCTTCCGGCGCCAGGTCAAAACCTTCCTATTCTCTGAAGCATTTTAAGTTACATTGATCTAATTTTAATAATGTTTATTGTATTGTTGATTGTATTTTAATATTATTTTGTTATTCATTGTATTTTTATACTATTTTATGTTCACCGCCCAGAGAGGTATCGCTAGTCGGGCGGTATATAAATTTAATAAATAAATAAATATAAATAAATAAAGCCTGCAGGAAGCCCGCAAGCAGGACCTGAGTACAACAGGTATTTAACTGTGTGAACTCCTGACTGAATGCTTGTGAGCAGAATCAAGGTGGGCATAGCAAACAACTCCATCTTCATTCTAACTGCACCCTTGAACCCCATAATTCCCCAGCAGGCTCTTACATTCTGTGCATCGTTTGATGCTGCATGGGTGGCCTGCTCCAATCTTCATTAAGATTCTCTCTACTGGTTGGTACCCTGTCCCCCTTCTTCAAGATGAGAGGCTTTTTGTCTTTGGTATGGGGGACAGGGTAGCAGCTGGAGGAAGGTTGGCATTTTTGTCTTTTGAGTGTTAAGTCAAAAACTTCGGGTAGACACACACTGACTGTTCTGCCGGTTTCAGTGAGCCTCTCTACCACTCTGTTCTGAAAATGGGGGCACACAACCCTAGTCAATCCCTGCCCCTTTTTACTGTAGAACATGGCTGGATCAGCTTGAGTGTATTTTTTTAATCACTTCAAAGAGATTTCACAAGTGATTTCGAGGTCAACCCATTCCTCTCCAGTTGTGGCTAATGGAAATGCTCTGCTGTAGACAAGGTGACAAGTGTGCTCACAGCCTTAGAAAGCCCCCTTGGAGCTTTCAGGACATTCAGCTTTACTCTCAATGGGAGCAAAAGCATTCTGGGCCAAGCACAAGACTACTCATCCATTTCTTAAATAGACAGAACAGATCTCTTAATGCTCAGGAGGAGTTGAGAGAGGGGTTTGACTTAACACTTGGAGGGTGCAAATCTCTCTCAGAAAACACTGAGCTGGACAAGTGCATATTTTAAGTCTTGTCTGCATTCTGAACTGAAGTTTTGGATATGTGCATACTGCAACCAGGAGTGTTAGCCCAAATGTACAAAATAATGAAATGAGGCCACATAGATTCACAGACCCTCAGGCAAACAGAAATGCTAAAAATATCAGAATCAGCCTACTTAACCTCATCTTCAAAACTTGTGACTGATAATTATGAGATGTTACAAGGTGTGTGCTTTTTTTTTTAAGACCTCTAGTGGAAATGCTTAAAATCTTTCAATATCTAACAAGGGCTTTCTGTTAAAATTCCAAATATAAGTAATGAAAATCCATCTGAAATGCTAACTTGAAATTTTCATATAAATTGCCACAATTTAAATCATTTTTGGTATTTACAAAATACAGGTATTTTAGCAGGTCTCATCTGAATCTAGTTTATTTGAATCCAATCCTATAGATTGCCAGAATAAGGCACCATGCCCTATCATTTGCTGGACTACTTAAGCAAATGTCGACAAGGAGGCACTATGGCTGTGACATCAGCTTATTCTGATGGCATGTGGTGAGCTGACCAAAGATATACTACTGGGCAGAGGAGGGTTTCTTATTCCAAAGGCACAGCCAGCTGAAGTGGCACAGTTTATTTCTTGTGCTTACACCCCACATTTCAGAGTGGCATACTTGAGGTTACGTTACTGGAGCATCATTAGCACAAAACATTCTGCATGTTATTTCACTCCCAAACATCAGTAGTTGGACTGGTGAGTATGTGGTCACAGCATCATGGCCTATCATGTCCATGACTTACCAGTAGCAGCCAGTGAAGCAGCACAGATGGGGCACCATTGCTCTCCCAGCTTTTGAACACAGAGGGTTGCTGCCACTGACCGAGGGGAAGATCTGAGGTGTTCAGCAAAGTGGAGCCAATCCGACACTCCTGCTGCTGCACTGCACTGAGCTCCCTGCCCCTCCCACAGCAGCCAACTGTGTTTGGGAGCCAGAAAAGCAATGGTGCCCCACATGTGCAGCCTCACCGGCCGTTACTGCCACTCACCCACCTGGATTCTCTCTCTCTTTCCCCCCTTTCTTTCTTCCCATCCAAAGTCAGCACTGTACTAAGGGAACCACCAGTTTTAGCAAGCTCTCTCTCTCTCTCTCTCTCTCCTTTTCCTCTATAGTCAAGATCAAAAGAAATAAAGAAATACATAAAGAACATAGTTGGGAAGACACAGCGTAGAACTAGTAGGCATGGGAAAGGGATGGGGTAGCAAGCAGGCACTTCTATAGCACAGTACCGTTTCCTTTTCTGCTGCTTTCTAATGGCTGTCAAGCCCCATGCCCCTGCAACACCTTCTGACTAAATGCTTTACTTATCTAAATGTAACTTATGCTATTTGGGAGAGGTGGTGCTCACATATAATAACTATGTTGTAGGTTTTCTCTTACATAATCTCCACAGTTCTAGTGTTGCAGGAGCAGCGTAGGAAGAGATCAAAAGGAGGCAGCAATATCCATGCTGCTTGAGTGATGTAAAAATTGCCCAAGTGAAACAGAAAGAGAGAGAGTGCAGGATGAATGAAGCATCACTTTAGTCTTCCCAGGCCAAGGAATGTAAGGAAAAATGACCTTATATCAAATAACTGAGTGTAAAATCTTAAGCCTGCTATAGTAATGGGTGCATATTGCTTTAAATCCAGATATGTCAGCTAAATTGAGCCACAGATCAAGCTGCCTGTCACAGTGGTACTATTTCGTCTCTTACTAAAATTTGATTAAGCTACTGTCAAGTCCACATAAGCAACATTTAAAAAACAATAGAGAGATGTGTTTTTTGTTGTCAAAAGGTTGTAAAAATTATTTTCAATGTCAGCATAAAAATATGCTGTACTAGATGTTTTAACTGGATCATCTTAATTAAAGATTTGACCAAGAGAACAAACCCTCTCACATCCATGATCCAGGACAGAGAGCAGCATTGGCTCGGAGGGTGGCGACAAGGGAGAGGGCCTTCTCAGTGGTGGCCCCCAAATTATGGAATGATCCACTTGACGAGGTGCGCCTGGCGCCATCACTGTTATCTTTTCGGTGCCAGGTCAAGACTTTCCTCTTCTCCCAGGCATTTTAGCATGTGTTTTTAAATTGTTTTAAATTTTTAAATTGTGTTTTAAATTGTTTTTAAAAGATGTGTTTTGAATTTGTATGTTTGTTTTGATGTTTTTAGTTGCTGTAAACCGCCCAGAGAGCTCGGCTATGGGGCGGTAACCAATACAATAAATAAATAAATAGGCAATGGAGGTTCACCCATCCACGCCTTCCACACAGTCAATGTTGTTTTCAGAAAGATTTAGGATATCTTTTAGCATAGTTATTGGGATGCTTGGTTCAACTAGCATTCTGCATAAACCCCAGAACTTCTTGACTCCTTTAAGTTTTGCTCTACAGGGGGCTGTGCAATGAGCACAGGCTCTTTACAGAAGAAGTAAACTTGGATGTATGCTGGCTGCCCTCAGTGACAGGAGGCAACTTGTAATGAAATTACATACAGCGGTCAAGATCCAAGGAACATCCAAGTGGATCCATGTCAGCAGACTCAAGGCGGCATCACCACCAGTGGAACCAGGGAAGGAGGTAGCTCAGGACCTCCCAACAGCTGAGGTACAGGAGAAGGGTCCTGAAGACAAGTGGCTTTCGGAGATTGTGCCTGGTCTCGGCCTGAAGGTGAGATTCAAGAAGAAAAAGGAGTAAAATGGACTTTCCTTCCTTAATCCCAGTTGCTTGGGAAATCAATTGGGAAGGAATAATAGGTGGACTTGTGGTAGCTGTGATTGTGTTCATATTCTTGTATTGCTTTTGTTGTAAACGATTGCCTTAAACAAAGATGTGGCTGTTGTGGATATGGGGACTTCTTCTATTTACAGGAGCAGAGGAACCAGAAAATCCAGGAGAAGAACCAGCAAATTCAGTTTTCCATTTGATGCAAAAAGTGGTGAAGGAATTCAATTTTTCCAGTTGCTGGGTGTGTGTGCATGCAGGAGGGAATAGCATAGATCCCCTCTCCTTTAGGCCTCTTCCCCTGACTGCATATGGACATGTGTATAATGAATCTGTCCTACATGTGCAGTATGAAAATGTAAATGACACATGGAAAACATATAATTTTACTACCAGAAGAGACTGGTATTGGGTAGTCCCCACGTTTGGAACTTGGTGTTTCCAAAGAACCTCACGTCAAGGTGAGACAAGTGTTTCCGTTGGGACTTCCAGATGTTCTATTACTCTCAAATGGCATCCAACTCCATATTGGGATAAAGGCCTCAATTGTGCTCAATACAAAGGATTAGGAATGAGACCCATATAAATGGTACCAGGATTCCTAAGAACCCCAAGGGGGACGACTGTTGGAACCATGACACATATGAGATGACTTGCATATGTGTGTGTAGACATTTCAAGTCCACTACCATGTATTTTGATAATTCCCAAACCCTCCATTGGGTATGGTCAAATGGTACAGGGGTGGATGGGTTCACAGAGTCATGGTTCGAGGTGGGAGCAGCATATCGATCCCAACCACGAGAAGGAGTGTCATGCCAGGGAGACAAAGATCAGCCAGCGCTTTGTGTGAAAAATGATAATATGGTAGGATATGGTAGCCCTTTTTATGGTGGATGGTATGATCCAAAAAGACACAGAGGATCTCCCATTTCACACCTCAATGACCTTGGGATAAGGGACCTTTTCCCCATGGCATTATAGCTAGGTTGGGACATCATTTTGTCTGTGGCTCATGAGCATATAAAGTGCTCCCAGCCAATTGGACTGGCACATGTTATGTGGCCTTATTGTTGCCCCCAATTTCAATTCATAATGGGACCGATGTACTGGGGGCTACATTGGACAAAGGGCCTCAGCTGGCAACACCCCCATCAAGAGGAGTCTTGGTATTGCCAATTCGGATTACAACTTCCAAAGGAGTGATGTTTAACTCCACTGCGTTAATTGATAGTGGAGCAACCACAAATCATTGATGCACAGCTAGCAAAATGTTATGGAATTTCCAAATGGAAACTGGACACCCCCTTGCCGGTGGAGACCATAAATGGGAGGCCCCTGAAAGGACGGGGGGTAACGAGAGCAACAGAGAAATTGAAACTGCAAATCCCGGGGCATGAGGAGTTCATTTCGCTGTATGTAACAGACCTTTCGACCTTTGATGTGATCCTAGGGATGCCTTGGTTAGTCAAGCATGACCCACAGATAAAGTGGAAGGACGCTGTGGTGTGGTTCACTTCTCAGTATTGCCAGGAAAACTGTCAGGCAGAAGAAAAACCCGACACATTGGCTGGAGCAGTGCAGGAGGCCAAGCAAGTAACCCTTCCCTCGAAGTATGAAGATTTTCGAGATGTGTTCGATGAAAAAGAGGCAGAGACATTACCCCCCCCTTATGACTGTGTGATTGATCTCGTGCCAGGAGCCAGCATTCCATCGGGAAGAATTTACTCTCTTACAGAGAATGAGAGAGGGGCCCTGAAGGAATTTCTGGAAAAAACCCTGAAGCGAGGATTCATACGTCCCTCACAGTCCCCCGCTGGAGTGCCCCTATTGTTTGTAAAGAAGAAGGGGGATGCTCAGGACTTGTAACGATTATCGTGCATTGAATCAAATCACCATCCCTAACAGCTACCCAGCTGTTAGACCGACTGCGCTCTGCAAAAATTTTCACAAAACTGGATTTAAGAGGGGCATACAATCTGATCAGGATGAAGGAGGGACATGAATGGAAAACAGGATTTTTGACCTCTTATGGACAGTTTGAATATCTGGTCATGCCATTCGGACTTTGTGGAAGCCCAGGCGTGTTTCAAAAGTTCATGAACGACGTGTTTAGAGACCTGTTGGACACGTACGTAATCTGTTACTTAGATGATATCCTGGTGTTCTCAAAGAACCAAGAAGACCATGATCAGCATGTGAAAACTGTGTTGAGGAGACTGAGAGAGAATCATCTGTATGCTAAGCTAGAGAAATGTGGATTTGACCTCAAGTCTTTGGACTTCCTTGGGTATCGCATCTCAGCTGAAGGAGTGGAAATGGACCCAGAAAAAGTGAGTTGTATATTGGACTGGGGACAACCAGCCACTAAAAAGGATGTACAACGTTTTTTGGGGTTTGCCAACTACTACAGAAAGTTCATTCCAGGCTTTTCCAAGTTAACAGCCCCTCTCACTGACTGCCTAAGGGGTAAAAACAAATTTCAATGGACAGAGGACGCTGCGAGAGCCTTTGAGGAGTTGAAGGTAAAGTTTTCCTCTGAGCCCATCTTGCGCTTCGCTGACCCTACCCGCCCTTTCGTTGTGGAAGCAGATGCTTCAGACTTTGCCATCAGGGGGTCTTCTTACAGGGAAATGGGGAAGGAACAGAGCTACACCCTTGCGCGTACTTCTCCAGAAAACTGAAGGATGCTGAAAAGAACTACACAGTATGGGAAAAAGAATTACTAGCCATTAAGGATTCTTTTCAAAATTGGAGGCAATACTTAGAGGGGGCTCAACATCAGATAGAAGTACGTTCAGATCACAAGAATCTGGAGAGTCTACTGACAGCCCGGAAGTTGAACCAGAGGCAGATACGTTGGTCGCAGTTTTTTACCAGGTTTAACTTCAAGATTATTTACCATTCCCATGAAAAAAATCAGAGAGCAGATGCCCTCTCCCGACAGCCACAATACAAAGGAGGTGAGATTGACAACCAACCCCAGTACGTGGTTCCGCCAGAGAAAATGGTGCTGGGATCTTGTCAACCTTCTTGGGAAGAGGAGCTCAGAAAGGCACAAAAGGAGGATCCATACACGCAACAGTACATTCAGGAGATGGAACAGAGCCAGGGGCCAGAAGTAAACTTCCATTGGAAAGATGGGCTGTTGTGGCGTAACGCCGCCAGATATGTGCCGAAGGGAGAGCTAAGACTCAGAATCCTGTGTCAATGTCATGACTCTGTCACAACGGGACACTTTGGCATCTTTAAGACCATACAGAATGTAGCCAAGGACTTTTGGTGGCCTCAAATGCGCAGAGACATTGAGAACTATGTAAAATCCTGTGCTGTCTGCATGCGAGCAAAAACAGAGACGGGAAGGCCTACCGGATTGTTGGAGCCCCTCCCTACTCCGAATGAACCCTGGAAAGATTTATCCATGGATTTTATAACTGATTTGCCGAGGTCCCAAGGAATGACGGCCATCCTAGTCATAGTGGATTCCCTCACAAAAATGGCGCATTTCCTCCCTTGCTCAGGGGCCTTAGAAGCTAAAGAAACAGCCAAGTTGTTCATAAAGGAAATTTACCGTTTACATGGGCTGCCAAACAGTTTAGTCTCAGATCGGGGAACCCAGTTCACAGCTAAGTTTTGAAGAGCGGTTTGGAAGCAGTTGCAGACGGAGTTAAAACTTTCTTCTGCTCATCATCCTCAGACGGACGGGCAGACGGAAAGGCTGAACGTGGTCTTGGAAAGGTATTTACGTTGTTATGTTTCGTATCAACAAAATGACTGGGTTTCCTATTTGCATATTGCAGAGTTTGCCTATAATAACTCCTTGCATACTAGCACTGGACAGACACCCTTCTTTGCTAACTATGGGTTCCACCCCAAGGCATTCCCTAGTAGTGCATCAAATGTGCTGGTGCCTGCAGCAGGAGAATTTCTGCAGGAATTACAGGCCGTGCAGCAGGTGCTTAAACAACAATTAAACGAAGCAAAACTAGAGTACAAACGAATTGCTGATCAACATCGAAGAGAGGGGGCCTCCCTCCAGCCAGGGGATCAGGTGTGGTTGTCCACCCGCTTCCTTCAGATGCCAGGCAAGTGTAGGAAGCTGCAGGACAGGAAACTGGGGCCTTTCGAAGTGGAGGCAGAAATCAATCCCGTGGCCTATAGACTGAAATTGCCTGCTACCTTCAAAATCCATCCCGTGTTTCATCGCTCTTTGTTAACAAAAGCAGCCCCTCCCAGCGAGTTATGGCCACTGGAAGTTCCGGGAGCACCCATTCTAGTAGGGGAACAGCCGGAATTCGAAGTGGAACAGATTCTGGATTCCAGAAGAAGGTATAATCAATTGCAGTACTTAATTCACTGGAAGGGGTATGGGCCAGCTGACAGATCTTGGGAAAATGAAAGGGATATGCATGCCCCAGATTTAGTGAAAGAATTCCATACAGTTTCCCCATCGTCCGAAGCCGGCAGGTGGAGGGGGGGCACAGCATGAGAGAGGGGATGGTGTCAGGATGCAGGATTGGACCTTAGCACTTCAGAGGATGAGGAGGAGATCACTTTCTCAGAGCTGGGTGAAGAGGGGGAGGGAGAACTCTCAGAGATAGTGTTGCCCAGCGACCACAGAGGCCTTGAAACTCCAACACACAAAGCTACAGACATTATTAAGGAATTTCCCACGCTCACCCCCCTCACTGAGCCGTTAGACCAAGAAGGAGGGGGGATTCCACTCCCTCCTCAGCCAGGGAAAAGTCAGTCTGATGGGCATGACGCTCACCCTCCCCTTTCTCCAATCCCAGAAACAGAATCTTCAGAAGAGGAGGGGGAGGGAGAACTTCCACCCTCACCAAGAACCCGGAGAAGGGAAAAACGGGTCAGGGGGAGAGAGAGAAGGGGCGGGGAAGAAATTGTCCTAAGGCGGAGTGAGAGAATTCGTGCCAGAAAGCCCCCTTAATAAGGAGAAGGGGGGTGGAAATTCCTTGTTCTGTCAACTCTCTTGCATGTCGCAGGACACGTGTATTGTATTGCTTCATGAGGAGACGTAGTCTCTGTCTGGATATTACACTAATAAAAACTGAATTGCTTTCATCGACTGGTGTGATTTCTGAGTCCAGCCCTGGACATGACATATATGGTCCGGTACACCAAAGAGTAGCCAGAGAGGCTGAGGATGTTATCTCTAAAGTAGCACATTCAGGTCAACAAAAGTGGGGAACAAAGATATGGACCGCCCAAAGGATAATAGATTGGGTTGGCCCTGTAACTTGGGAATCCAATGTTGGTGGCAGAACTGCCCACTATTTGACCAATCGTGTTATTCGTCTGCAAGCAGTAGTGGAAATAGTTGCTAACGAAACTGTGGCAGCTTTCAGATTGCTAGCTGAGGACATTAAAGCCCTGAAACATAGTATTCTCCAAATTAAACTTGGAATTGATTTTTTATTAGCATTGCAGGGTGGCCTCTGTGGATTTTTGAATGTCTCAGATTGTTGTGTATTTGTAGATGACAATGGGGAATTATTGGAGAAACATCTTAGGAGGATTGAGGAAGTGGCACATGTGGAACCCCAAAAGTGGGATGGTTGGAATTGGAACTGGCTAACTAATTGGCTTCCTAATTTTAGTTGGCTTAGAAGTGGATTTATGATATTGTGTGTAATCTTGCTGATTTTATTAATTTTGCCTTGCTTTATTCCATGTATTCGCTTGATCATACAACGCATGGTTGAGAGTGTAACACATAAACAAATGCTTATGATGTATCATAGCCTTCCAAAAGAGGAAAATGATAAAGTTTCAACCCCCTAAATTGCTTTTGAGGGGGGACTGTAATGAAATTAGGCATATATAGTTTGGGAATTGTAGTATGTAGTGTTAATTTGACATGGTACAGAATGTGTTAACTTGAGATAACATAGAAGCAGAAAAACAAAATTCCTAAGGTGCCTGTGGATGCTAAATGTTCAGTTGGTGTTTGATACTTGAACGCTAGTTTACCCATCCCATGTAACAAGATACAGTTCAAGTAGATAATGGCTCACTGGAATGTATCATGTCAGGATGGGGAGGTAGGGACAGCACGAATGAATGATCAAGGCCAGGACGCTGGCTTAATGCAAGACAATGGAGAAAGCTTGGAAAGTTACTGACGAGACGGGAGGGGCTGTGTGAGGAGGACTTGAGAACATATATCACTTGTATCTGTGTAACTATGCTTTAGACTGGTTTTCAGGCACGAGCCGAACAGCCTAGTCTCCTTTTGCAAAAGATATTGGTAATCAATAAAGGTGTTGACTTATATTCTTTGGTCTCCCATCTGGTGTGTATTTTTGGAGCTTCCTCCAGATGTAAAGAACCATTTTTTGGTGTAACAAACTTGTCCTCATGGAACTGATATAAGCTAATGCCAAACTTGCACCTGATTTGTCTATTGCAAACACATTTCCATTAAGTTTTTAATCAGTTCTAGTGAGAACAAAAAAGCCTTCCAACTGGCACTCCCCTATTGGCAATGTAATAATGCTCCTTTACATCCCTTAAAATTAGGTTCCTCTACCTCTGTTCTGCACATGGGACATCCCCGTCAATGAAGTCCAATACTGACTGCACTTAGGACACTTTGCTTTGATTGGCCCATGGCCTTTACCTTTACCTTCTCAAAGAAATTTGTATTCTCCTACCTCCGGTCGGTGATGCAGCTAGGTAAATTTAGGCCCTGGACTTAATGGTCTTACGCCCATATAAGATGGCCATACAATTTAATGGTCTTATGGCCCTTTAGATGGCCATGCGTGATGTGTATTATTTTAGTGGTGAAGCACACATTTGTCTTCTTCACTAGGCTTTCCAGTGCATAAAATATGGTTAAGCAACAAAAACTGAAGCTTTTCTAATTTTGCAGAAGAGATGAAGGACATGCAACATGTTTAAAGAACATATAGATTTAATCTAATCACCAACTTTTATTACAGATCATCTGTAAAATTAGCCAATCTTCCTATATCTATATATGTGTAAGGTGGTCATCATGCTGTAGATTGTGTGGGCACCAATGACGCTGCTGCCAAATACAGCATGATGAGAGACTGGTACTGGTAGTGGGTGCCTTCCTCCTCCCTGGCCAGCCTAGTGAGATGGAAAGGTCTCCCCTTCATTAACCCCCCTGCTGCTGGCAGTGGGAGAATAAGGGAGATAAATTCTTTGTCCCCTTTGCCCCACTGTGTGTGGGTGTTGGTAAGGTCTGGAGGAAGTGGGCGCTGGGGAGGTCTGGGAGGAGTGAGGGATTTAGCAAGCAAAGTAAGGTAGCTCATGGTATAACAATAAAAGCTCTAAATACCCCGGAGCTGAGAGCGATGAAACATGAGAGGAGGAGGCTGGAGTGCAGATGGAGGAAAACTCCCAGTGGATACAATCATGCCTTGGTAAGTGCCACCAATAAGTTGTATACAAAAGCGGTAAGGACAGCAAAGAAGCTTTATTTTGCTGCCTCTATTAGATCATCCCTATGCCGCCCAGCGGAGCTTTTTAAAGTCGTGCGTGGGCTCTTACACTCTGGCCCCCACGATACTACAGAAACATTGGAAGCCCGCTGCAACGAAATTGCTGGACACTTTCAAGATAAGATCGCATGTATCCGCAGGGATCTTGACTCCGATGTTGCGACAGATGAATCCATTGAAGTGTCCGGAGCACGGCCTTGTCCTTCATTATTGGATGAGTTTCAGTTGGTGCAGCTCGAGGAAGTGGACAAGGTGCTTGGAATGGTTCGGGCAACCACGTCTGTTCTGGATCCTTGCCCATCTTGGCTAGTGAAAGCTAGCAGGGCTGGGACCACCGGTTGGGCCAAGGAAGTGGTTAATGCCTCCTTGAGGGAGGGAGTAGTCCCTGGTAGCCTCAAGGAGGCAGTAGTGAGACCTCTTTTAAAGAAACCCTCCTTGGACCCAGATAACTTGAACAACTATAGACCGGTGGCGAATGTCCCTTTTTTGGGCAAGGTTTTGGAACGGGTGGTTGCCGGCCAGCTCCAGGCGCTCTTGGATGAAACCGATTATCTAGATCCGTTTCAATCCGGTTTTAGGCCCAGTTTTGGCACCGAAACAGCCTTGGTCGCCCTGTATGATGACCTTTGTCGGGAGACGGACAGGGGGAGTGTGACTCTGTTGATTCTCCTTGATCTCTCAGCGGCGTTTGATACCATCGACCATGGTATCCTTCTGGGGAGACTCGCGGAGTTGGGTCTCGGGGGCACTGCTTGGCAGTGGTTCCGCTCCTACTTCGCGGACTGTCACCAGAAGGTAGAGCTTGGGGAACATCACTTGACACCATGGACTCTCCATTGTGGAGTCCCTCAGGGGTCGGTCTTGTCCCCCATGCTTTTCAACATCTACATGCAGCCGCTGGGTGCGGTCATCAGGAGTGTTGGAGTGCGTTGCCATCAATATGCTGATGACACGCAGCTCTATTTCTCCTTTTCATCTTCTTCAGGTGAGTCTGTTGATGTGCTGAACCGTTGCCTGACCGCGATAATGGACTGGATGAGAGCTAATAAACTGAGATTCAATCCAGACAAGACCGAGACACTGCTGGTGAACGCCTTCCCTGCTCAGATGGTGGATGTTCACCCTGTTCGGGATGGGGTTACACTCCCCCTGAAAGAACAGGTACATAGTTTGGGGGTTCTTTTCGATTCTTCCTTGTCTCTCGAGGCCCAAGTGGCCTCGGTGGCATGGAATGCATTTTACCATCTTCGTCTGGTAGCCCAACTATGCCCCTATCTGGACAGGGATGACCTCGCCTCCGTTGTTCATGCTCTGGTAACTTCAAGATTGGATTACTGTAATGCGCTCTATGTAGGGCTGCCCTTGAAGACAGTTCGGAAGCTTCAGCTGGTGCAGAACGCGGCTGCCAGACTATTGACGAGGACCAGTCGGTCTTCGCATATAACACCTATTCTGGCGCGTCTGCACTGGCTCCCTATTTGCTTCCGGGCGAGATTCAAGGTGCTGGTTTTGACCTATAAAGCCTTACACGGCGTGGGACCTCAATACCTTGTGGAACGCCTCTCTCGCTATGAACCTACCCGTTCACTTCGTTCAGAATCTAAGGCCCTCCTCCGGGTACCAGCTCATCGGGAAGCCCGGAGGGTGGTTACAAGATCTAGGGCCTTTTCTGTGGTGGCCCCTGAGTTGTGGAACAGCCTCCCCGAAGAGGTACGCCTGGCACCTACACTTCTATCTTTCCGGCGCCAGGTAAAGACCTTTTTATGCTCCCAGGCATTTTAATCTTTTAATTTTCTTAATCTTTCTACTTTTAACATGTATCCTTCTTAATTTGTGTTGTATTTCGTTTTTGTTGTGCTTTCTGTTGTTTGTTTGTACATGTTTTTGTGATTTTTTACTATGATATATTGTATTTTATCTTGTTTGTTCACCGCCCTGAGAGCTATTCTGCTAAGGGCGGTATATAAATTGAAATAATAAAATAAAATAAATAATAATAAATTTGCAAGTTACATTATGAAAGATAAGTTTGAAACAGATGAAGAAGAGCTGTCAGAAGCTGCAGTAAGGGATGTCAGGAATATGCTCCATGTTTAATGAGGTTGTATTCCCAGCAGATACTGAAGTCCCCCATTTACTATCCATTTTGGCTTCCCTGAAACATCTGTAATTTGTTTCAGAAAAGCATCATCCAAGTCTTCTACTTAGTTGGTGGATGCTTCCACACCAATAATAGTGTGGAATTGTTATGCTTCTTTCATTCAGTTTTTACAAGGCATCCACCATCTAATCATTGTCATCCTGTATGTTCCCTGTGGTTTTCTGTCCTTTCTCAGACTGTAGGAAATCTGACTTTTTTTTCAGAAAAGTGGAAAAGTAGCACAAACTCCATAAATGTAGATGCCTCTAGCACTACTTCTCCATATTTTTAAAAGGGTGGTGGGATTTTGATATTTGCAGTAATGTATTAGCAAAGTGAACCTATCACAACCCAGCACATCTTCATCATAACCTTTTGCAACGGACACTATTTTCTGGCCTTTTTTCTTTTGTTCTTCTAATTAGCGTTGAGACACTTTTCCAGTTATAGTTTTAACCATTTTTTAAAAAATAAACTCTTTTCAATTACCATGACAAAGCATAGGTGAGATCCAATGTAGCACGAGTGGGCACCTACTCACGCAGCAGGGCTTCTCTTCTCTTCTCTACCTTCCCTACCTTCCTGTCCACCAGCTCCCACTCGTAGTACACGCTCTGGTCACCTCTCGTTTAGACTACTGCAATGCGCTCTACGTGGGGTTACCCTTGAAAACAGTCCAGAAATTACAGCTGGTACAAAACACGGCGGCTCATTTACTTACGAATAGCCGCTGTTATGATCATATTACCCCAGTGTTATACAATCTTCACTGGCTTCCAGTTATTTTCCGGGCTCAATTCAAGGTGTTGGTATTAACCTTTAAATCCCTGTACGGTTTCGGCCCAGTATACCTGAAGGAGCACCTCCAGCGTCATAAAGTGTGCCGCCCTACAAGATCTGCCACTCAGGGCCTTCTCTTGGTTCCACCGACTAAAGTGGCTAGGTTGGTGAGGACTCGAGAGAGGGCTTTTTCTGTGGCAGCCCCCACGATTTGGAACTCCCTCCCAATGGATCTTCGACATGCCCCTTCCCTAGATATATTTCGCCGGGGCCTGAAAACTTGGCTTTTCCATCAGGCCTTTACGACCTTTGAGACTTCCAAGGTGAATTAGTTCTAGAACTGTAATATGAGCAATCTACTAAATACTGTAATTTCTGCATTATACTGTACTGGCTATATTGTTTATTGTATTTTATCGTGCTTTATTGTACGCCGCCTAGAGTGGCCATTGGCTAGATAGGGGGCCTATAAATTAAAGTTTATTATTATTATTATTCTCTTCTCTTCTCTGCAGTCTGCTGCACACATCCCAAAATCTGCTTGAGAGTTGGGGAACCCTCTAGAGCAGTTTTTGGGATGCACAGGCAGTGGGGAGGGGAAAAGGAAACTGGAAATCCCATTGCACAAGAAGATTTCACTTGCACAAATAGGAGGATAATTGGATGGCACCCCATGTTTCTAAAATGACAGTGATAAGGGCAGAAAGTCTAATTTTTGGCAATGTAGCATTATTGTATTATAGTGTTTTAGTACTACTAACCATAAACAAAACTTAGTATTATACCATTATGGTGTTATAGGACTCCTGGTGTGGATGGATGTACACACAGAAAAAGTGAACTACTCCTGACAGTAAATTACAATGGTAATTCCACTTGAATATAATGAAAGAGCACTGATTGGATTGATGTAAGAACTAGTAGACATCGTCAAAACATTAGGAAAGCGCTGATTGTTATTGTATTGTTATTGAAAGATGTTGCTGTTGCTTTTTTAACAATTTTGTTATTTAAATTTTTTAAAACTGTATTGTTCTTTTCTGATGTGTATTTTGCATTTGTGTTTTTTTTTTGTAAGCTGCTTTGAGGGCCTTTTTGGCCAAAAGGCAGCATAGAAATAAACCGTAACATAACATAATGTAGTGCTTGGAGGTACCCATTGAAAGCAGCCTGTAACAGGACACAGACCATAATATTGACTTACTTGACAGATTGACAGAATTTTACCTACATGCAATCTGCAGGGTTACCTACTTCACTCTCTTGAATTTCGGCGCAGGTATACATATTTTTGATATGTATATATAATGCTGCTATTCCTCCCTTTCTATTGTATACATTCTATATGGATGATATTTGTGTATCTATTTCTGCTCTAAGATCCTCTGTGGCGCAGAGTGGTAAGCGGCAGTAACGCAGCCGAAGCTCTGCTCACGGCCGGAGTTTGATTCCAATGGAAGGAGGAAGTCGAATCTCCGGTAAAAGGGGTCGAGGTCCACTCAGCCTCCCATCCATCCGTGGTCGGTAAAATGGGTACCCGGCATATGCTGGGGGGTAAAGAAAGGCCAGGGAAGGAACTGGCAATCCCACCCCATATATACGGTCTGCCTAGTAAACGTCGCAAGAATATAAGAAGTCGGAAACGACTCGCACTGTAAGTGTGGGGACACCTTTACCTTTTTATTTCTGCTCTACTGGTAGTACAGTAATGTAGCTATTTTCAGTCTACTGACAGTAACAACTAACACATGTAGATTTCAGTGTGCACAGGCCCAAAATATGCAAACTTTATCACCACCCCCATTTTGAGAGGTAAGGAGAACATGTTCATATCTAAAGATTTATATAGCACTTAAAAGCAAACCATCCTATCAGTTCTATGTATTCTGGATTCCCTGTGAGAAGATGCAAGTTGGACATTGCATCCAATGCGCTAAAATGAGCAGAGCCTCATGTTAGTGTCAATCCAGCTGCCTCACCACCTGCTGCCTTTACAGACTTAAGCTTTCCATGAATATGTGAACAAGTCAGTATCAAACCATGGAACATTATTAAAGCAGGACTCTTATTTGAGATTTCAGTGACTAATGGGAAATATATTTATGGAGAATGCACACTGAATATGTTGGAAATAGGAACATATCAGGGGGGATTTCCTCCCTCTTTTGTTTTCAAATTTTTGGAAAAAAACTGGGGGGGGAATCAGGAAACAATGTGTGTCCCCCATTTTTTGAGTCCCTCCCTTGGCATTCACATCTTGAGTAACTCTGAGCTGCTATTGAACAATACATTACTACCAACAGATTCCTATATGAAGAAAAATTCCCTACCTTACATTTCACCATATCCACCACTCTCTCTTGCATAGATTGTCCAGCTTTGGGTCTCACAAGTATATAAATAGCTTTCACATCAGGACTGGAGTGCAGTAGCTTTTCCACTAGCACTTTGCCCATAAAACCTGTGGCTCCTGTAACAAGTACTGACTTCCCACTGTAGTAAGCTGCAATTGAAGACATGTTGCTTTCAGCTTTCAACTTCTTTGTGGAGGTATCTGGCAGAAAGATGAAAGGATTCAAGGCATTAGATGTTAGAAAGCTCTGAATCATTATCTAGAACACTTGTATTGGCACCGATACTCTGCACATCTATACTGTAATATGCCAAACTTCTTCTGGTGTTCCACATCCTACTGAAATACTGAGGTCTAGCTTTTTGATACATGGTTTCTTCTGAACAGGTAAAATTTATATATTTATTAAACTTTATTAAAATACAAGCATCCATAACATATGGATCTTTTGTCCATAATGGTTTATAGAAAACAGATAATTTAAGTATAATAATAGCACAATATATAATAAAAGTTATATAGTACTACTATAGTGTAACATTGATGGTTCATCCATTCATCTAAAGCAAGAGTGGGATGGATCCAAAACTCCTTTGTCTCTGTGGGCCATTCTGACAGGTGATGTCAGGTGATTCAGCATCAAAGGAACATCAGTTCTTCCCTTTTTTCTTTTACAGGCATGGCTGAAACTTGGTTGTGAACCACAGCCACAACTTCAGATGAAGAAAGGAGGAATCAGAGTGTACTCCTGATTCTTCTTTTCCAGCTGTACTTCATCAGTTTTTAAATGTGGTGCCTTTTTCTGTTGCCATAATTTTTTTCAAAAGCACAGAATTCTACCAGTGGGTTGAAGGATGAACGACATCCTTAGAGTGTGCTCCCAATTCTTCCTGCTCAGTTTGGGCCTGCAGATTTATGGTCCTGTGCCTGATGTAAGATGATGTCAAGAGATGGACAGGTGGGCATGGCTTAGGAAAAATGTCAGGGACCAAAAGGGGAGGCCTCATGTGCCTAACTAGGCCTATGGGGTGGAGGTTCCCAGCAGCTATTTAAAGCATATCAAAAGTTTAAATTAGATTAGTGTACAGTACAGGCCAGTTAATAATATCCAATAGCAATATTGGTATTAATGATTTAGTATTAGTATACCACTCAATTTATAATATGAATTAGGTAGGTAGCTCAACTTTCTTTTTTTAAAAAAAAACAAATGGAATTGTAGTTACTTCAGCTCAACAAGAATGCATCAGCCTTCTTTTGAATCTGGCCAAGGGAACTAATGAACAAAAATAATGGATTTTTACCAGATTATGGTTATTAAATGTATGTCTAGATCACAAACACACTGTCCACATACATCAGCAGATTTAGATTTCTAGGGTGATGGAATATATAAGATGAATCACCCTCTGAATATAATCAACGACTAAAGAAATGACAATAAGAGAATAAAACATGTTGGCATTAAATGAGCAAGTCTTATAGTCATGTCTACATCCTGGAAATTTATTTATTAAACAAATTTGTATGCTTCTCGTAGGAAAATACCAAAGTGATGTATAACATAAAAACACAATAAAAGAGGAAAACAACATAAAATTCAGTACAAAAAATGCCAATCACATTGATCATGGCGGGGTCACACTTCAGAGAAGGCCTGTGTGAACAAACAAACAGCTTTTGTGCAACGTATAAAGATTAAAACAGTTGCTGCATGCCTGACATTAACAGGGAGACAATTAGGACTGTGTATGAACCCTGCAATCCGATTTGTGCCTCCAATTTGTAAATACAGATCAGCCCCAATCCGGTCTGGACAGATTCTGACCCAATCCAACCTAATTTAGATCCATATCTGGATCACAATCCATATATTACCATTCTCCAGAAACCCAATGACTTATATTGTGAAACCAAAATGTCCTTTTGAAGACACAACAGCTGCTATATAGGGGATTAAGTCTGCCAAGTTGCAAGTAGATAGCTGTAGGGGTTTTAAAGTTTAAATGTTTTAAAATCAAAACTGACACAACAGTTTTCACACAGGGACATGAAATTTGGTGACATGGTAGCTAGCCCCTATAGAGGGAATTAAGCCTGCCACGCGTCAGGTGGGTAGCTCCAGGGATTTTCATGTTAACCACCTTTAAAATGTGTTGTTTTTTTAAAAAAAATGTTGTAAAAAAGACAGTGAGTGCTCAGTCAGGCCACCTCTCAGGCTCCCGTGTTTTCCCTGCTCCTTTCTTCAGAATTTTGAAAAAAAAAGTTTTTTTTATTTTCAAAAATTAGGTTTGCAATACTAGGCATGAGTAGGTAGTTTTAGACAGACTGGCAGCACCATGGATGTAATATGCACATTGGGACATGGAATTTGGGGACATGGTAATTCCTATAGAGGAGATTAACCCTGCCAAATTTCAGGTAGGCAGCTCCAGGGGAATTCTAACCCTGCCAAATTTCAGGTAGGTCACTCCAGGGCATTTCATGGTAACCACTTTTAAAGTTTGCTTTTAAAAAAAAACAAAAAAAACAAAATTTATAAAAGGTTGTGAGTGGGATACCATACTCCTGTATTTCTTCTGTTCCTACCAATATTTTGAAAAAAATTGAAGGTTTTTAAAAATTAGATTTGCAATACTAGACACATATAAGTAGTATCAGGCAGGCACGGGCTGGCAGCACCATGGAAATAATATGTACATAGGGACATGATATTTAGAGACATGATAGCCCCTAGAGAGGGGATTAGTTCTGCCAAATTTCAGGTGAGGAGCTCCACGGGTTTTCATGCTAGTGACCTTTAAAATTTGCTTTTTCCTTTTTTTTTTATAATAATTTTTTTATTATTCAAATTTTTATAAAACAAATACAAATACAGCAAAAACAATACAACAAAGAGAAAAAAAATAAAAAGAAAAACTTGACTTCCGATTTGTTACAGATCAGCTATAAGTATATAATATATATCAAACCTGTCTCCTAAAACATACGAAATTCACTTTTTTCCAAAGTCTATCTTAATTAATCATCAAATCCCATTATCATCATTTCATTTTTTTCTTTCAACAAAAAGTCCAAAAGAGGCTTCCATTCCTTAAGAAATGTATCTGTCGTTTTTTCTCTAATAAGGCATGTCAATTTGTCCATCTCTACTAAGTGCATTAATTTCAATAGCCATTCTTCCATTGTTGGTATCGATTCCATTTTCCACTTTTGTGCATATAGTAATCTTGCTGCCGTGATCATATATAATATTATTCTTCCATATTTCTTTTCCTTTTGTTTATCCATAAAACCCAATAAAAAAAATTATGGTTTTGACTGAATATTTATCTTTAAGATTTTTTGCATCATCCTACCTATCTGTGCCCAAAATAATTTTGCCTGTTTGCACGACCACCACATATGATAAAAAGATCCTTCTTGTTGTTTACATTTCCAACATATATTAGAAACATTACTATACATTTTTGACAACTTTTCTGGAGTCATATACCAACGATACATCATTTTATAAAAATTTTCTTTAAGATTATAGTATAATGTAAATTTCAAACCTTTTTTCCACATATTTTCCCATTGATCCATTTGTATATTATAACCAAATTTTTTTGCCCACTTAACCATACACTCTTTTACTTGTTCTTCTTCCATGTCCATTTTTAATAAAAATTTATACATTTTTGCAATTATACATTCATCATTTGTACACAAACCTATTTCAAAGTCAGATTTATTTATTTCAAACCCATACATTTTCTTGTCCATTTTACATCTTTCTAACAATTGTAAATACGCAAACCATTGTGAACTATATCCTTCCTTTATTAGTTGTTCTCTCTCTTTCATTATATATTCACCATGCACATTTTCTAATAGTTCTTGGTAAGTTAACCATTTCTCTTTTCCAGCCATTTCTCTTCTATAAAATGCTTCTTGACTTGAAACACATAGCGGTATTTTCGAAAAAAACCTTGTTTTATATTTATTCCATATATTCAACAAAGGACGTCTTATAAAATGATTATTAAAATCCACATTAACTTTTACTTTATCATACCATAGATATCCATGCCATCCCCACTTCAGGTTGTGACCCTCCAAATCCAATAATCTTTTATTCCTCAATAGAATCCATTCCTTTATCCAGACTAAGCAACAAGCAGCAAAATAAAGTCTCAAATTTGGTAATCCCAGTCCTCCTCTTTCTTTAGCGTCTTGTAATAATTTAAATTTAACTCTTGGTTTTTTCCCCTGCCAAACAAATTTAGAGATATCTTTTTGCCATTGTTTGAAAGGTAGATCAGAGGATATGACAGGTATTGTTTGAAATAGAAACATCATTCTCGGCAATACATTCATTTTTATTACAGATATTCTACCCATTAATGACAACTGTATTTTATCCCATCTTAACAAATCTTTCTTAATCTCTATCCATAATTTTTCATAATTATTATGAAACAACTTTGAATTTTTATTTGTCATAATGATACCTAAATATTTCACCTTTTCTTCTATTTTAAAATCTATCTTCTCCATTAACTCTTTTTGATCTCTTAAAGATAAATTTTTCACCAACATCTTCGTTTTTTGATTATTGATCTTAAATCCTGCTAATGGTCCAAATTCTTCTAATTTATCCATCGATACTTTGATTCCTTCCAAGGGATTTTCTAATACAATTATCAAGTCATCAGCAAATGCTCTCAATTTATATTCCTCTTTTTTTATCTTTATTCCCGAAATCCTTTTGTCTTGCCTTATGTCTCTAAGCAGCACTTCTAAAACCAGAATAAATAAAAGGGGGGACAACGGACATCCCTGTCTTGTACCCTTTTGTATTTCACATGAGTCCGTTAAATCCCCATTGACAATTATCTGTGCCAAAAATTTGCTTTTTCCAAGAAAGATTTTTTTTAAAGACCCTGTCATGTAGGGGGAAGATTGCCAACAACTATAATGAGTGAGGGTAAAATAAAAATACTATTTAATATTAATAATAATATTCACGGTTAGCAATTAGAAGTAATAATAATGATGATTCTTAATGCAGAATTCTGGCTAATATGCCCACTATCTTTTGCTGGCTAATAATAATAGTAGTAAATAATTGTGTAACCACACAAGCTGGCTGCTTCTTATTGTTTGTGGGTAGAAACATGAATAATAATAACAACAACAATAGCAGCAGCAGCAGCAGCTGTGGCTAAATGTGGCCACAAGGTTTAATAATAATTTTAAAAAACAACGTAAATCAGGATGGGACTGGGATTGATTGGGAAAGAACAGAAAACATACACAAGCTGAACAATTTTTACCCAACCGCCACCAAATGCTTCTATGATACAGAAGTTACAAAATATTTCTGGATTTTCAAACGTCACCCCTTCCAAGCACTGTGATTGGAGAGTGATGGATTGGAGAGCCTTCCCCCCTCTCTCCTCACCCTGATGTTCTCCTTTATAGTGTTGTAATTGCTCTATTTCAGAGACACCCAGTTTGGGTTCACTAGAGACTGTTTTGAGCTACAGATCTGTTCAAATCTCTATAAACTGATTCGACACTAGGTGATCCGCTCTGTAGAGATTTGTAGCTGCTTCAACCTGATCTGGATAGAATACATATTGGTCTGAACTGGGCTGATGTGGTTTGTGATTTGTACAAATACAGTGCACAGCTCTAGAGACAATGTTCCTTTTTCTTCAGTGTGCACCTCTTAGTACGCTTATATTGGTAAATCCCCCCCTTATATACATGAACGTAATTGTGATTAACCAAACAGAGGTTTTTATTGTATTAACAAAACGTTTCAGCTTCCGCCTTCATCAGCTGCCAACATACAAATGCTGTTACCAAGGTGGCAGTTATAGAGCTTTGAGGATGGAATGCTCAGAGGGGCTTCATTGGCAGAAGCTAAGTAGTGGTGGTACTGTCCTCCAGGTTCAGGCCATGTGGTGCCAATGTGTCCAGAGAGTAAATCCAAAAGTTCTCCCTTTTGGTCAATGCTGCTGGATCTGCTGGCATCTCTATCGCTGTAATGGAAAAGTCCAACAGGCTGTGACCCTCGATGTTAAAATGCTTTGCAACTGGTTGCTCCACTTTTTTTGTCAAAATTGCCGACTGGTGGTTCCTGAAGCGCGTGCATAGGTCAGTTGTAATTGTGATTAACCAAACAGAGGTTTTTATTATATTAACAAAACGTTTCAGCTTCCGCCTTCATCAGCTGCTAACATACCATATACTACATATACTATATATATATAGTTTTCACTTACTAGCTTTTTCTTCCAGGTGTCTGAGAGTTGAGGAGAAACACCTCCCCTTGGTGTTGTTATTGCTGGAAGCACTGTCTGTCAACCAAGGAGATACTTCCCACAATAATAGACTGCCTCACTCTAGACCTCTGAAGGCAAAAATTATCCTAACTCCAAATTTTCCTTTATGTCACAATTCTGTGCAATAACAACAAGCTTTCTCATAACTGCTAAATCTTATGGCCTTAGGTCAGGGCAGTCTCATTGTAATTCTCTAATTACAAAATTGCTGATGCAGTAAGACAACTGTTGGTCTCACAGAACAGGGCTTCTTCAGTTGAATGTGTCAAGAATAGTTAAGTTTGGCCAAGATAAAATGCCTCAACCAGAGGGAATTCTGGGGGTCTTTGTTGCAAAGACCTCCAGGATACTCTGTGCTGGGGAAACCCAAGTGTTTTAGTGCCAGACAGCTGCAAATTGCTAATGACAAGAAGATGCAGCTGAGTCCTATCTGTTATCTGCTTCCTGAGATCAAAGTCAGGTGTTTGGGTATTGCAGATCAGGGACTGCTTGGTATGACTGTCTAGCCTCCTTATCTTCAAAGAAGGTGATCACAGAAGGGAGGCCTAGGATGGCTAATTGGTCCCCTCCCTGTTGCCAGCTAACCCCCATAAAATGAAGGGTGATCCTTCAGTTACTTGTTCCCCCATTTCATCTATCTTGTTTCGTCTATGGATTTCAGTAAAAGCCTCTGGGAACCAGGCTATCAGACTACAAAGTGAGTATTAGCTAGGATAGGTGAGCTTTCTTATTTCCTTTGTCTGTTTTGAATCTCTCACAGTGTTATGTAAATGTATCTCTTACTCAGCCCTGTTGAGGGTAATTGGCTTTAAAGGAAAGTAATGCTGCTCTCTTTTTTTATGTACCTTTCTTTTCTTGTAAATAAACTACATTCTCTTATTGGTGTGTATTGCTTGGGGCTTTGGCTCTAAATCCAGTCCTTGACCACATGCTACTGACTACTGGAGGGAAGATGGCGACGAGGGCGGCTGCTTGGTTCCGAGCGCTGTGGCTGGTACGATAGTTTTGTTCATCTTACAACCCTCAAATTTAATCCAAACTGCTTTGAAAGCTGCAGCTTGTCTGGTGGCAAAGATGGTGGTAAAAGCCTTTGAGAACATCTGCTTTATTAACTTTATCTGTATCACCTTTCTCCTACAGCCCCCACATGCCGTGCTCATCCACAGCTACAACCCTTTAGGGGGTAGTGGGCTGTATATGTATGGCTTATTTTGGACTATAAAAAGCTGGGGAGTACAGATGGAGATATTTGCACTATAAACTGCAAACACTCCCTTTCGTTAAATACTTTAATTGCTCTGTCTGGATCCTCCAGCCCTCCTTGAAGAAAAAACAACTCTCAGGGAAAGTGAATAACTATTCCCTCACTGGCAAAGATGGGAAAACTGAAAAGAGCCAGAAGCCCTGACAAGGGTGATAATTCGCTGCCCCCAAACTCTAAACAAAGCAGAGTGGACAAATATTTCCAACTGAGGGAAGCCTCTGATACAGGCATGGGAAATTACACAGTTGCAGTCTGGAACCTCTTTAACCCCTTGCATATGGATATGCCTGATCATAAATTCGAGGCATTAAATAAAATTAAAGCTACAACCCTATGCACATTTACTTGACAGTAAGCACCACTGAACACTAAAAGTTACATCTGAGTAAACCTACTTGGGATTATGTTAAGATACAAGGGATAATTACACAAAGTTTCTCTTATTTATTGATTACTATCATTTCTGAATAATATGTTACCTAGCCATTAAGTTATTTTATTACTGCAGCTGTGACTGCAGCTACCTGTGTGAGTTTCTGCAAGACCTGCTCCCTGCATTTCTGGCTAATTTCCACCTGGCCTGGAAGGGTGGGGCCCTGTCTCTCTCCAGCTACAAAAGCAGCAACTGCTGAAGGGGCCAGAGACCGTGTGTGTGTATGTGCGCGTGAACCTGCTGCTCAGGATGTCTATAGACTACTGGGGTTAGTTGTGTTTTAGTTGTTTTTGGGGTCAAGATTCAATTTTGGAGATTCATTTTTGCTGTTATTTGGACTACAGCATATTTTTGTTAGACACTGTTGTGAAGTGTGTGGGGATTGCTTAATTGTATATTGAGATGTTTGTTGTTTATTATTATTGTTTGGCTACTTATATACTGTGTATATTTATATTTCTCTGTTGTATTATTTCTCTGTTGTACACCGCCCAGAGAGCTATGCTAGTCGGGCGGTATAGAAATTTAACAAAATAAATAAATAAATAAATAAATATTATTCATTATATGCCACAGGGGTTTGGAGCAAGTTTAAAGCAGACTTTTTGGAATCTATTTGTGGCACAATCCTGAAGAGTTAGCTGTGCTACTCCATAGAAGCAACAACAAGAGCCGCATGATGGCACATTGAACATTTAACAGATGTTATAAATATTCTAATATTTATTGATAAATCACATAGTATTTGAAGGAAATAATTGAATTTAGATATTAAAGGTTACAATCCTATGTTCAGTTTCACTTCAGGAGTAAGCCCCATTAAACTCAGTGAGACTTAATTCTGAGTAGACAGGGTTAGGATTGCACTGTGACTTCAGATTCCTTTCTCCCCACCCCCTTTACTAGATTACTGGTACATCCTTCCACCTTCTCTCAAGATAGCAATTTTCACTTGTCTGAGCCCACAGGGGCCATGCAAGCTCTGCTTCAGAGTCTTAGGGTGCCCCCCAGCTTTTCTCTCTTCATTATCTCTCTGCTGTCCTTTCACCTCTTCCTACATTTCCCTCAAAGTGATGCTGCAATCCTATCCCAAACCCACTTACCTAGGAGTAAGTCCCATTGAGCTCACGGGGACTTTGAGTAAACATGGCTAGGATTGTACTGTGAGCAGACACATAGCCCCCCCAAAAAATGGTTTCTTTTATGGGGCTGGAATCCCAACCCTTCTTACCTGGGAGTAAGTCCCATTGAACAGAATGGGATTTACTTATGAGCAGGCTGTTAGGATTGCACTGTGAATGTAAACCAAACTTTTTTTAAAAAAACTAACAATGTAGACAGTCCATGCCTAATTCTAGCTTACCTGAGAGGGAGCTCTTTTTAGGCCTTTCCTAACTCCCCTTACCTGTGAGTAAGCCCCTGGGAGTTGCTTCTCAATAGACATGTTTAGAATTACAGAGTGAACCCTCAGAAGCTGTCCCCCCTCCTCCAGGCTTGTGCTTCCCTGTCTCCTTTTGCCTTCTTTCAGGACAGCAATATTCACTTGTCTGAGACCACAAGAGGCTTGAACTCCATTTAAGTTTGTAAAACAAACTTAATTTTTTTGAATTAACAATTTGGACAGTCCATTCCTAGCCCTAGGTTCCCTGACAGTCTCTCACATTTTTAAGCACTCCTAACTCCACTTACCTGGGAGTAAGCCCGACTGAACTCAATGGGATTTACTTCTGAGTAGACTTTCTAAAAAAAACATTGCAAAGCCCTCCCGGATTTTCCCCTCCTTCCTTACCTCCCTCAAGCTCATTAACTGCCAGCACACAGAAGCTCTGCTTCAGGCTAGTCTCCTTTCCCTCTTTCTTGCCCATGCCTCCATTTTAGCCTTGTTCTTCTTTCCTGCTCTGTGGCTCCAGCAATTATGTTTCCTTGAGCTCATTTCTGATTGGCAAGAGCTGCTGCCTCAGGCTCTCCCCAGGAAGGAAAACTAATTGCTCATAATTATGCAGCTACGAGAGTAGCTGTTATACTATAGTCAGCATGGATTTTTCACATTCCGCAATGTTAAATTGAAAATACCCCCATGCCATTCTGCCATTCAAAATAAAATCTTATCAAAATTATAGTCATGAATTCAGAAATGCTTGCTTAACAACCTTCTACTTTTTCATGGTGATACACAGTCAGAGAGAATTGAGAGTTCAAAGTGTAAAAAGAGAGAGAGAAAAACCAGACCCCATCTGGACTTTTTTCTGTCAGAGTTCTCATAATTTGTTGAAATTAATTAAAAACCAGCCATTTTCACAGAGTACCTGTAATCCTATTACTGACCTTGCCCCTTACTCTGACCTTCATTTTCTACAGTTTAAAAGTTAAAAAATGCCTGGCTGATTTTTAATTAATTTAAGAAATTTAGCATTGAACTCAATAAGGCCAGGCATGCTCAGTAAGAACCAACTATCAGTGTTCTAAAAGCCAGACTCAGCACTGCTGGGCTTGCCTAGTTGGGGCACACCCACACCAGACCTTTATTGCACTCGACATAGTCATGGCTTCCTCCAAAGAATCCTGGGAAATGTAGTTTGTGAAGGGTGCTGATAGTTCTTAGGGGACTCCTATTCCCCTGACAGAGTTCCAGTGGCCAGAGTGGTTTAACAGTCAGCCACTGTGATTGAAGCTCTGTGATGGGAACAGGGCATCTCCAAGCAATTCTCAGCCCTCTTCACTAACTACACTTCCCAGGATTCTTTGGGAGAAGCCACAACTGCCTAAAGTGAAATAACAGTCTGGTGTGGATGTGGCCAGGGACAGCTTTGGTTTAAATTTGGGTGGGAGGCTACATGTGCCTGCTGTAGAATAAAAAGGTGGGGAAAACCCTGAAAAAGAATGATACTGTTCAGTGTTTTCCTTTTGGAAAGGAAAGGGGCTTCTCCTCTGCCCAGTGCCCACCCATCCAATCTCCTCCCCTCCCCATCCCCTCCCCCTTCCTTCCTCCCCCTCCCACGGATAAGTTTCATCTATCCTAAGCATGATTCCACAGGAGTAAGCATACAAATGATCAAAATGGCCCTCCCTTCACCCCTCCCTTCACCCCTCCCTTCACCCCTCCCTTCACCCCTCCCTTCACCCCTCCCTTCCCTTTCCCCTCCCCTTCCAATCCCCTTTCCCCCCCCTCCTCCTCCCTCTCCCCTCCACACTCTCCCTCCCTCATGGTCAGTCTTACCTATCCTAAGCATGATTACACAAGAGTAAATCCCATTGAACTCAATAAACATGCAAATTATCAAACCACCCTCCCTCCTCCCTCCTATCACCTCCCTTTTGTTCCTTCCCTCCCCCTTCCAATTCCCTCCTTCCCCATCCCCTCCTTCTGCTCCCCTCTCCCCTTTCTCCTTCCCTCTACTCTCCCCTCCCCCTCCTCCTCCCTCATGGTCAGTTTTACCTATCCTAGCCATGATTGCATGGGAGTAGATCCCACTGAACTCAATAAGCGTGCAAATGATCAGACTTGCCTTTCCCCTCCTTCCCCTCTCCTCTCCCTTGCTCCTCCCTTCTTCCTCCCCTCCCCTCTTCCTTCTTCCTCCCCTACCCAGTCCAGGTCTCGCTCCCCATGGTCACTTTTACTTATCCTAAGCATGACTGCACGGGAGTAAATCCCACTGAACTCAATAAACATGCAAATGATCAAACCTGTCCTCCTCCTCCCCTTCCTGCCTGCTCCTATCCCCCTCTTCCCCTCTCCATCCCCTGTGGTCAGTTTCACCTATCCTAAGCATGATTGCAGGAATTCCACTGAACTCAATAAGTGAATCCCACTGAACTCAATAAGCATGCAAATGATCAATCCATTCTAAGCAAACTTGCACAGGATTCCATTTCTTACCTCCGGGATTAAAAAGCAGAGAAGTTAACGAATAGGCAAAAAACCTACTCCCCTGACAGAGCTTCAGTGGCCAGAGTGGTTTAACAGTCAGGTCTGTTAATTGAAGGTCTGTGAGGGGAACAGGGCGTCTCCTAGCAACTCTCAGCACCCTTAACTAACTACATTTCCCAGGATTCTTTGGGAGAAGCCATGACTGTCTAAAGTGAAATAAAGGTCCGGTGTGGATGTGGCCAGGTACAGCTTTGGTTTAAATTTGGGTGGGAGGCTACACGTGCCTGCTGTAGAATAAAAAGGTGGGGAAAAACCTGAAGGAGAATGATGCTGTTCAGAATGTTTTCCTTTTGGAAAGGAAAGGGGCTTCCCCTCTGCCCATTGCCCAACCACCCATCAAATCTCCTCCCCTCCCCTAGGTCAGTTTCACCTATCCTAAACATGATTGCACAGGTGTAAATCCCACTGAACTCAAAAAGCATGCAAATGATCAAAGCTGCCCTCCCCTCCTCCCTCCTATCCCCTTCCTCTTGCCTCTTCCCTACCCCTTCCTTCACCCCTCCTCATCTCCTCATTTGCCTTTTTTACAGATGCTGCACACTAAGTCGATATCACTGAGCTATCCACTAGCACCCAAAGGTCTCGTTCAGTCACCGTCAGTTCAGACTCCATGAGCATATATATGAAATTAAGGTTTTTGCCCCAACATGCCTAACTGTACACTTGTTTCCACTGGATTGCATTTGTGATTTAACTGCCCATTCACTCACCCTGGAGAGGTATTTTTCGTGCTCTTCACAATCCCTTTTAAACAACTATTTAGTATTATCAGCAATTTACAGGAATACCCCGCTTTACGGACCTTCGTTTAACGGGCCCTCGCAATAACGGACATACTCCATACGCCACCATTCCCCACTTAACGTACGTGCGCTTCACAATTACAGACACTGACGGAACGCCTGAACTCGCGTTCCATGTGCGTTGCGAAGAGTCGTCTCCTGTAGTGTTCAGAGCGATCAGAGCGACTCTGAGCGACTACTGACCTGAAGGTTCGTCTTCTTTACTGTAAACTGTTACTACAGTGCAGACTTTACTCTACAGACTGTAACTTTACTCTGTACTGTACAGTACTGTCGGTGGCAGCAGTTTGTGTGTGTGGGGGGGACACCTCGTAGATCCCGATTTCATTTTATACGTCTCTATTGTCCCCCATTGTCCCATCTTCCTTTCCTGCTTTAATTGATTGTGATAAAAAAATTTTTTTAATTCTTTAGATCCCCCTGATTTCATTTTATACCTCTCCATTGTCCCATTTTATACCTCCCCATTGTCCCCCATTGTCCCATCTTTCTTTCCTTCTTTAATTGAATACTTTTATCTCTGTGTCTGCCCATCATTAGTTCTGGCTTTTGCCACTGCTGGCTTGTGACTACCAATAGCGTGTGTGTGTGTGGGGGGGTGTATTGGTATTGTTTTCCCTTGCCTTCAGTGCAGTACAGTAGTACAGTACTGTACAGTATTATACATAATGGCAGATACAAAGAAAAGTCGTAAATCTATCACCTTAGATATGAAGCATAAAATGATTAAACTGTCTCATGAAGGTGTTTCGCAAGCTGACATAGGCCGAAGCCTAGGCTTCACTCGAACTACAGTTAACACGGTCATGAAGAGCAAAGAAAAAATTCTTGCGGAAGTTAAGAGTGCTACGCCAGCGAACACAACAAAAATTAGAAAAAGGGATAGCGTTGTTGCAGACATGGAGAGACTCTTAATAGTTTGGATAGAAAATCAGACTGCACGCCAGGTTCCTGTAAGCCAGTCAATGATTGAAAGTAAGGCCTTAAGCCTACCTGAAGGCTAAGAAAGGTGAGGCAGCGAAGGATGCTGAATTTGTTGCAAGCCGTGCATGGTTTGACAGGTTCAAGAAGAGGTCTAACCTACATAACTTCAAAGAGCAAGGAGAGGCAGCTGCTGCAGATACTGAGGCTGCAGAAAGCTATCCACGCAACCTTGCCAAAATTACTGAAGAGGGAGGCTACTCCAAGGAACAATTTTTTAATGTGGATGAGACTGGGCTGTTCTGGAAAAAGATGCCTGCAAGAACCTTCTTCGCAAGAGAGGAGAAAACAATGCCAGGCTACAAGGCAGCCAAAGACAGAATAACCCTTCTGTTAGGTGGCAATGTCTCTGGTACCTTAAAGCTAAAGCCTATGCTAATTTATCATTGGCAAAACCCTAGAGCTTTGAAGAACTACATTAAAACTAGACTTCCAGTGCATTGGAGGTCTAATAGAAAAGCATGGGTGACTGCAGCCATTTTCGAAGATTGGTTTGACACCTGCTTTGTACCAGAGGTGAAAGCCTATTGCAAGGACAACAATATCCCTTGCTCCTTGTAGACAATGCTCCTGGCCACCCTCGAACGTTAGATGAACTGAACCCTAACATTCGAGTGGAATTCCTACCACCGAATACCACCTCACTACTGCAGCCCATGGATCAATGTGTCATAGCCACCTTCAAGTTGAACTACTTGAAAAGAACCTTCAGTAAGTGTATTGCAGAAATAGACAATGAAGAGGGGACAGGGCAAGAAGTCCTAAAGAAGTTCTGGAAAAGCTACGACATCTTGGATTGCATCAAAACTTAAGAGATGCTTGGAATGACATCAAGGAAACAACAATGAAAGGGGCCTGAAAAAAATTATGCCCACAGTTATTTCATGATGTCGAAGCCTTTGAAGATCCTGTAGCTAATGTTACTGAAAATATTGTAGAGATGGCAAGGCAGTTAGAGCTGGAAGTGGAGCCAGAAGATGTTGCTCATCTTATGGCGCCCCATACTGAACCCCTCAACAATGAAGATCTTCTGGAACTTGAAGAGGAGGGAGAAGAAAATGTGCTGGATGAGGATGAGACCATGGAACAGCCTGAAGGCCTAACTTCAAAAATTCTCTTGGAAGCTTTCCATCATCTTGATAGCGCCATGGCTCTTTTTGAAAAGCATGATAGGGACTTTGAAAGAAGTTCCAAAGTCAATGCTAACATTTCGGGGGTTTATGCCTGTTAGAAATAAATCTACAGGGAAAAGAAAAGAGCTACAGTTCAAACCTCCTTAGACATCTACTTTTGTAAAAGGCCAGCAGCAGCACCCAGTCAATCTCCCAGACCATCAACATCCACTGAAAGTCCATCTCTAGCATCGACATCAGCCCCAAGCCCTACTCCTACTTCAGGTAGTCCATCCAAATCGCCAGCAAGAAAGCGTCTAGCCCTTGATGACTCGACTTATGAAGTAGAAGATATGCCCTCTCCTTCTGGAACAGAAGGAACAACAAAAGGAACAACAACAGGAGGAACAACAACAGGAGGAACAACAAAAAGGGGTTTTTCAGATATGTTCGAAGCAAGAGAAAGACCAAGGAAATGATGGGAAACGGTGGGACTGCTGCTCAATGAGGAGGGCAAAATGTTGACAGATAACAAGGAAAAGGCAGAACTGCTCAACGCCTATTTTGCCTCCATTTTCTCCCAAAAAGGGAACAGTGTGCAACCTTGCATCGGTAGCAATCTCAGTAAGGGGTTGGGATTGCAGTTCGAGATTGATAAGGAGAATAGTCAGGAAATACCTAGTTAACCTAAATGAGTTCAGATCTCCAGGGCCTGATGAACTGCATCCCAGAGTATTGAAGGAACTTGCGGATGTACTCTCAGAACCTCTTGCCATCATCTTTGAGAAATCCTGGAGAACGGGAGAGGTGCCGGAGGATTGGAGACGGGCAAACGTTGTCCCGCTCTTTAAAAAGGGTAAAAAAGAAGATCTGGGGAATTACAGGCCGGTCAGTCTGACTTCAATACCGGGAAAGATATTAGAACGGATAATAAAAGAGTCCATTGGCAACTATCTAGATGACAATGCTGTGATTAGAAGGAGCCAGCATGGGTTTGTCAAGAAAAAATCCTGTCAAACTAATCTCATCTCTTTTTTTGATCGGGTCACTAGTTTAGTAGATGGTGGAAATGCTGTAGATGTTATCTATCTAGATTTCAGCAAGGCGTTTGACAAAGTCCCCCACGACCTTTTGATTAGCAAACTGGTCAAATGCGGACTACATGGAAATACTGTCAGGTGGATTCACAACTGGTTGGAAAACAGTACTCAAAGAGTGGTCGTTGGTAGCTCTGCTTCGGACTGGAAGGAGGTTTCGAGTGGAGTGCCACAGGGTTCTGTCCTAGGGCCGATAGTCTTCAACATTTTTATCAATGACTTAGATGATGGGGTGGAGGGAAGCCTTATGAAGTTTGCGGATGATACGAAACTGGGAGGGATAGCTAACACAATGGGAGACAGGAATAAAATCCAAAGGGACCTGGATAGACTAGAAAATTGGGCTGAAATTAATAAAATGACATTCAATAAAGACAAATGCAGGATGCTGCATTTAGGCCACAAAAACAAAATGCACAGGTACAGGATGGGAAATACCCGGCTTAGCAGTAGTGCATGTGAGAAGGACCTTGGAATTGTAGTGGATCGCAAGTTGAACATGACCCAGCAGTGTGATGCTGCGGCAAAAAAGGCAAACACGGTTTTGGGATGCATAAACAGAGCTATAGTTTCCAGGTCGAGGGAAGTAATAGTCCCACTATATTCTGCATTAGTCAGGCCTCATCTGGAATACTGCATTCAGTTCTGGGGGCCTCATTTTAAGAAAGATATAGACAAGTTAGAGCGGGTTCAGAAGAGGGCGACGAGGATGATAGCCGGTATGGAGAACAAGTCTTATGAGGAAAGGTTGAAGGAACTTGGCATGTTCAGTCTGGTGAAGAGAAGGCTGAGGGTTGACATGATTGCACTCTTTAAGTACCTGAAGGGCTGTCACATAGAGGAGGGTACAGATTTGTTCTCTGCTGCCCCAGAGGGTAGGACTAGGTCTAATGGTTTTAAGTTGCAGGAGCGTAGATTCAGATTGGACATTAGAAGGAACTTCTTGACAGTAAGGGCAGTTCGGCAATGGAACCGACTGCCTAGGGAGGTGGTGGGATCCCCTTCGCTGGATGTCTTCAAGCAGAGGCTGGACAGCTGTGAGAAGGGGGGTGGACTCGATGGCCTACAAGGCCCCTTCCAACTCTAAGATTCTATGATTCTATGATTCACCCTTCCTACAATACATGTAAATTTTCGTTCATCCATTTCGCATCTGCCAGCTGACATTAAAGGTAAGCTTACCCTTTTCCATAAAGGGTTTATTTTATTTTATGTTTATTTTAGTTATAAATGCATTATTTACATCAGTTATGCCCGTATATGACGATTGCAGTGCAGTACATGCATCGATAAGTGAAAAAAAAGTAGTGCTTAATTTTAAGTACATTTTCACTTTACATAAACGCTCCGGTCCCATTGCGTAGGTTAATGCGGGGTATTCCTGTAACTATTTAGTATCATCAGCAAACCTGGCCACCTTACTGCTGAATCCTAATTCTAGTTGATTTATGAACAAGTTTTAAAAAGCACAGGTCCCAATATTAATGTTTGGAGGACTCCACTTTTTACAACCCTCCATCAGAGAACTGTCCGTTTATTCCTTCTTTCTACTTCCTATCACTTAACCAGTTCCTGGCCTCTCCCCTTATTCTATGACTGCTAAGCTTACTCAGGAGTCTTTTGAGAGGTACCTTTGCATTGACATTTCATTCCCAGCACATTCTCAAAGTGAGTTTTACTTTATGTTTATTATTGTATATGGGCCAGACATACATGTTTGCTGAAGATCAGATGAGTCACTGGCCATGTGGGAAGTTTCTGCTGCCTCTAAAAGATGAATGACTTTCCTTTTCAGTGCTTTTTGTGTGACTGAACCAATGATCCAGAATGTGCACACATCATTCAGCACAAAACTGAGTGATTAATAAAAGGCATTGATTGTTGATTTTCTTCAATAGAGCACTTGGTGTCCATTAAAAATGAAGTCAACCAAGCCTGGCTATGCAGAGCAACATGAAAACAGACACTTTTATCTGTTAAAAATAATAAAGTTATATATAAGACAAGTATCCAGCTGACCCCTTACAGCTTATGGCTTTATTTTATTATTATTTATATAGTACTTACAGTGTTCATAGTATTTGAAGTGCTAAGTGCTCAATGACATTCCCTCAAAGTAAAACTGTGTTCCACTGATTTTTACCTACTGCAAATGACATCATTGTAGAAATTTTTTAAAAAATACTTTGAAGCTAATTGAAGAAGATCATTTTTGTAGTTAGCAGCCAAACAGCCTGTAGAATGTGGGGGGGGGGGAAGGTTACAGATGCTTGCTTTTTTGCCACCCTTGCTCACGGCAGATACTACATTTAAAAAACACAACCACTGAGCTCAGCTTGGCACCCCAGATTGTTTTTGGAAGTTTTTAATGTAAATTATACAAACTGTTGCTGTACTTCACATATTTACAGAAACAGAAGTAAAAGAAATGAAAAAAATTACTATAGGAAACTTCACTAAAATTGCAAAGTAAATCAAACATATTTAAAGTGAATATCTGAACTATGTCATTTGTCTTTATATTGTTGCTTTCTCCCTGCTAAAACAAGACATGTCTTGTTTCTGTTATTTAGGCTGACTGAAGGTGTTGCCATAAGTCACTATATGCTCAGAAGCACGTTACCAAATTCTTCCGAACTACACAGAAAGTGCATTGGACTGTGATGTGAAAGACCAACCCAAATTGTGTTTGCATTTTTACAAATTTGTAGGCCAGTACTATACCCCAGACAGGAGATCAGGTCTCCTGCTCCCCTGGTGTATTCACTATAGCCGCCCAATTTCCCTGTTTTTTTAAAAGTTTGATAGAAATATCTGAGGCTATAGCTACATTCTTAAACTGCATTTTTTAACTATTAGTTAATTTGTATATTGCATAAATGTAAAGATGTCTAAGCAGTTTACAAAAACATTAACGTTTTCAATAAAACAGTTAAAAACAAGTAACTAAAACATATTTAAAACAATTAAAACATCTATTAACTAACAAGATTAAAACAGAACATCTATGTGTCTGGAAAGACTTGCTTAAACAGAAATGTTTTAAGCAGGCACCGAAAGGAATACAGCGAAGGCACCTGCCTGATGTCAATAGGGAGTTCCAAAGAGTAGATGCTACCATACTAAAATAACTCTTTCTTACAAGTGTGGAACAAGTATTATGTGGCACCTGTAATAGTGCCTGTCGCACAAAGTGAAGTGCTCGAGTGAGCATATATGGGGTAAGGCGGTCTTGCAAGTAAATTGGTCCCAAGCTGATAAGGGCTTTATATACCAGTAGTTACACCTTGCTTAGCCTGGTAACAAATTGGCAACCAGTACAGATCTCTGAGCAGAGATGTTATATGCTGACATGGTCTCACCTGTGTCAGGAATCTGGCTGTAGCATTCTGCACTAATTCAGTTTCTGGGTCATTGCGGTCACAGTTGCTGCATACTGAGTTGACATCTTCAATGAGCTATCCTCTACGACCCCAAGGTCTTGTTCCTGTTCTGGTTCAGACCCCATGAGCATATATGTGAAATTAAGAGTTTTTGCTCCAATATGCATAATTTTACACTTGTTTACATTGAATTGGATTAGTGAAACTTTCAAGAGGTAGATGGGTAGCCACCTGTTGGGTATGCTTTAAGTTGGATTCCTGCACTGAGCAGGGGGTTGGGCTCGGTGGCCATGTAGGCCCCTTCCAACTCTATTATTCTATGATTCTATGAATCGCATTTGCCATTTTACCACCCATTGACTAGTTTAGAAAAGTTCTTTTGGATCTCTTTACAATCCCTTTTCATTTTAACCACCCTGAATGATTTAGTATCATCAGCAAACTTAGCCACTTTACTGCTCACCCCAACTCTAGATCATTTATGAACAAGTTAAAAATCACATACTGATCCTTGGGGGACTCCACTTTCTACATCTTTCCATTGGGAGAGCTGTCCATTTATTCCTACTCTTTGCTTCCCGTTTCATAACCAGTTCCTGATCCACAAGAGGACCTCTCCTCTTATCCCATGACTGCTAAGCTTACCCAGGAGTCTTTGGTGCAATACCTTGACAAAAGCTTTTTGAAAGTCTAGGTACACTATGTCAACTGGATCATCTCTATCTATATGCTTGTTGACACTCTCCAAGAACTCCAATAGGTTAGTGAGACAGGATTTACCCTTGCAGAAACCATGCTGGTTACGCTTCAGCAAGGCTTGCTCTTCTACATGCTTGGTTATTTTGTCTTTAACAATATTTTCCACCAGTTTTCCTGGGACAGACATTAAGCTAATTGGCCTATAATATCTGGAATCCCCCCTGGATCCCTTTAAAAGATTGGTGTTACATTGACCACTTTCCGGTCCTCAGGCACAGAATTGGATGTTTTTGTTAGAAGATCAGCAATTTCACATTTGAGTTCTTTGTGAACTCTGGGGTGGAGGCCATTCAGACCTGGCTAATTGTCAGTTTTTATTTTATTAAACCTAGAGCTTTGTTTCTCGTCACCACTATTTACTTCAGTTCTTCAGGCGCCCTTCCTGAAAAAGTTGCTTCAGGCACAGGGATCTGCCCTATATTCTCCACTGTGAAGATAGATGGAAAGAATTCATTTAGCTTCTCTGTAATCTCTTTATACTCCTTGAGTACACCTTTGATTCCCTGGACCAGTCACCTCCCTAGACAGTCTCCTGCTTTTAATGTATTGAAACATTTTTTTCTTGTTGGTTTTCATGTTTTTAAAAAATATGCTCCTCAAACTCTTTTTTAGCTTCCCTTTTTGTCTGCTTGCATTTCTTTCGCCAGAGTTTGTGTTCCTTATTGTTTTCCTGATTTGGGCAAGACTTCCATTTTTTGAAGTCAAATGTGACCATGTTGGATTTTCTTGGCAACTAGCCAATTACATATATGTTTAATTTAATAGCACTATGGTCACTGCTCCCAATCAGTTCGACTACACTTACATCTCATACCAGGCCCTGGATGCCACTAAAGATTAAATCCAGGGTTGCCACCTCTCTGATCAGTTGCATGACCAATTGTTCTATGGCACAGTTATTTAGGGTATCTAGAAATTTTACCTCTTTGTCGATACTAGAACATATTTGTAGCCAGTCTGTGTCCAGGTAGTTGAAGTCACACATTAGGAAAACATTTCCTAGTTTGGATGCTTCCTTGATTTCATTTTTCATATCAAAATCTCTCTCAGCATTTTGATGGGGACGATAAAATGCCCCCAGTACTAAATTACTCTAGTAGATCTAGGTTTCTGTTCACTACTGAGGAGGTATGATGACTTAACTGTGTACACTTATGAGAGTGAACATACGATTAAAGCTCTGTTATGTGCTAAGTATTACTAAAACTGCAGTGGAGTATAGAGAAAGAATCAAATCAGGTAGAGGCCACACAGCTTTTCTCGCAGCAGAGAAGCAACTATGACAGTAGGGATCCTTTCTGAACCAAAGATACTTTTCAGTTTAGTTGGCGCTATTTGTAAAACTGGATTTAAGTGTCCACAGTATGTTTGCAAGGAGGATGAGGAGAAAATAAGAACTTCACCATGACCTCATGGGCCACACCCCCATAGCAGCCCTACCAGGTTTAATGGGCACCAGCCACCACTGCTACTTTGCAACTGTTCCAAAGAGTCAGTCTTTTTTCTCCAGAGCCTCTGTGTCTCCCCAACTGTTTGCTTGTCCTGGAAGACCAAATTGTGGGCAGAGCTGTACCATCAATCAGGAGGTTTTGCTTGAAGGTGCACCTCTTCATTGCAGAAAGGTCTACCAACTAGAACTTCCCCATGCTTTACACAGATCATTTTGTGCCATGTTGTCATGTCATTTGCATTGAAAGAAGGAATACTAGTCCTTTGGAGTACATTTCTAGCTGATGCCAATGAAATTTAAGATGTGACTAAGAACAGAAACTAAGAACAGAAAAGAAAGCCAGCGAAAAATAACTTTGTCCTTAACGTAAGTCCTCTATACTTACCGTAAGTCCAGGGTCAGGAGCAGCTCATCCAGTGGGGCAAAACCACAGCAATAGCCTCCCAGTAGTGGTGTTGCTGCCACTTACCAGGTAAGGGAGTGGTGATGCAGACCTACAGTCCACGAGACTGGTGAGCCAACACAGCCATGACCTTGGTCCTCTAAGTATTAGTGACATCACTGTCAGGAGACTGTGGTTCTACCACAGCAGCAATTTGTTCCTAGTTGCATTATAAAGTTACCACAATGGGAAGATCTATTTTTCTGGGGTAATTTTGTTCCCAAGTACTTTTTTATCACAGTAAGAAAATGGTTAATAATTCATTTTTCTTTGGGTATATCATGCACCCAACTGCCAGTGACAATGTCCTAATTTGGCAAAGCGATAGTCTACTAACCTTTGACTTCTTACATGAAAATCTGGGTCAAAGAAAAAAAGCCATTTGCTATTTCCTGTTATAATGGGTGTTGCCCATTCACCAAGGATTTAAAAGCTGCCTGTCATCTTCAATTCCACACTTCTGGGTGAAGAAACTTTAAGGCTAATAAGATGGTGTTAAGAGAGACAGGCCAACAAATCCAATTTACTAGTTAATGAGGAAAAAATGCATTTGAAAATTATCTTCAGGTGAGGTCCTCCTGCAGATACCATATCACCAAGAGGTCCATTTCACACAACCTAGGAAACAGACCGTTAATGTTGTGGCACCTACCCTTTGGAATTCACTCCCCTTAAATATTAGACAGGTGCCATCTCTGTTGTCTTTTTGGTGCCTACTGAAGACCTTCCTCTTTCAACAAGCCTTTTAGGTAGAGACATTATCCCAGTCTGCTTCTGTGTGGGAATTGTTTTTAAAATATTTTAAAAGATGTTTTGAAAGATTTTTAAAAGAAGAGTTTTAAGATGTTTTGTTTTTAAGATGTTTGTTTTATAGATATTTTAGTGTTTTGACATTTGTTTGCCACCTTGGCCTCCTTCTAGGAGGGAGGGAGAAATATAAATTTAATCAATAAATAATAAATAAAATAGGAACTCCAATAGGTCTTTGGACCTACAGAGATTCCAAGGTCTAGAAAATGAGTCAGGGGAGGGAAACAGCAGCTCTTTGCCTACTCTCCAAAGAACTCACTCATCAATCATCATCACTCACGGGCTAAAATACTGAAAGGCGGAAGCAGTCAAGATGGTTTGGCTCACGGAAATTCCTTAGAAGGTTGCCTGGACTATTTGCTTCACAACTTTCCTTCTAGGAGAGTGACTTTTTGTAAAATGAAAACCTAAGAGTTTGGGGGCCGTTACAGGTATGTACCCTGATGCAATTGCTCCATTTGAACCATGACCCCAGCTTTACCCAGCTGCATTCCTCCACCCCAGCTGTTAAAGGCATGAGCTGGCTATTTTCTTCTCCCCTTCTCTGCCTTCCATTTTCCTTCTCAACTGACTTCTCAACTGACATCCTATTTGTACCTCATTTGCTCCCAGCTATTACAGAATTTAGTGTCCCTCCCTTCCCTTCTCTCACCTCTTATCCCATCTGACTTCATACCCCTTCTTTTTTCCTACTCTATGATCAGCTGCTGTTTGTCCTGCCATTCTCTATGTCTTTGCTCTTGTCCATCATCTTATTTGCTCATTCATGTCGGTCCCCTCTCTTGTTCTTGGACCTGCTTCCACCACCTCTTCCCATATCCTTTTTCCTCAGATCCCACCTCCTTCTTGCACATCTGCTCATTCGCCTCTCCCACTCCACATCTCTTTTTTCTCTGCTTTATTCTTCCAACCTCTCCTGCTTTCTCCTCCTCATCTGTGTCACTCCACTCATCCCCTCTGCTTGTTATCTATTTGGTTACCTTGCATTTCTGAGTGCATACCTGGGGTTCTTTTGGGTTTTTAAATAAAGGTTTTTTTTAAAAAAACAACCTTGTGTCAGTCTTTTACAAAATTCTGCAGCAAGCAGAGGGGAAATGTTACATGTGGAGGCAGCTGCAAAATCAGGAGTGGGGGGTACATTTAGGGGGCAGGCGTACAAGGCCATCCATGAGGGCTGCATACAGCCTCTGGGCTACAGATTCCCCACATGCAATATAAAGCTAAGTAGTATTCTAACATGTTGCAGTTTTCTTTTCAATTTTATTTTGAAAATAAGGGTCAACTGCTTTGAGTATCCGTTAGGTAGAAAAACAGATTAAACTTTAAAAAATAAAACAAAAGATAAGTTTTGAAATGTCACTTTTCCCAAGTGAAATGGTGATTTCCCCCTTTACTTTACATTTTCCTACCCCACCCTAAAACATACAAGTGCACTGCTTAACAGTTGAGGACTGTGAGTAAAAGCATTCATGCTTGTTATCACATAAGATAGGTAAACAAAACCATTATTTTATGGCCTGTTTGAGATCAGGGAGTGGTGAACTGGCTGACCTTATTGAAAGGTAAATATAGCTGATACGCCTTGACAGGTGTGTGAAGTAGTATAGTAAAGGCATTGTGAGGCCCATATAGGAAGGTCTATAATCATAGAATAGTAGCGTTAGAAAGAATGTACAGGCGGTCCCCGCTTATACAGCAGGTTCCATTCCGGACCCCCGCTGTAAAGCGGAAATCACTATAAAGCGGAACCCATTGATTATAATGGGGCGCATCGTGTGAAAATGCCACAAAATGCCGCAAAATAGCAAAAATCAGCTTTAAAAAGGGGAATTAAAGCCGCCGCATTAGCGGAACACCGGGAAGAAAAGCGCCGGTAAGCGGGGCCCTACTGTATATCAAGTATTGCTACATGATGATGATGTCAGTCATTTAATGTTACGCTGAAATCTGTCCTCCAGTTTTTCCGAAGTTTCTTTCCCCTGCAAACAAAAAAGCTCTAATTTTTCTGCCTTATTCTAACGGGTCAGAGCATTTTGGTGAATTGGCTTTGAGCTTACCAATTCATTGTAAGGTGGCAGAGGAAAGTGTTTTTTCTTTCTTTCCAGTAAATATTTCTCCAGCACTTCGTATCCTCACTCGCTTCTCACGCTTCCTAGTCTGAAAAAGCCTGATGAGAGGAATTACCTCATGATGCTGTACCTTAACTAAAGCATGGGCACCAAGCAAACTTGCAGAGTGTAGGCCATTGGTGATGGACAAGAATTCCACTGAATTCAGATTTAGCACTAGATTTTTCAGTGGATTGCATTTTCTCTATCTTTGCAGAGCAAACCCGTTTGATCCGAACTTTGGTGGTTTTCTCCCAACACTGTTCCCCCCACTCAAATATTCCTTCAATTATATTGTTCCTCCACAGCTCTCCTGCGCCACCTGCTGTTGACTCTATGACCCTCTGGCATTGCTGCAATGGCCCAGCAGCATTTAGAAGGTTGTCATCAAGCTGTAGTTTGCAGCACCATCTGCTGACAGATGGTACTGTGAACTACAGTGTGATAACAACCTAAGATTTTTATGCATATAGACAAAGAAAAAAACATTCTATTAATATTAAACACAGTTTAAAAAAGGTAAAGGTGTCCCTGCACTTATAGTGCGAGTTGTTTCCGACTCTTAGGGTGACGTCTTGCGATGTTTACTAGGCAGACCGTATATATGGGGTGGGATTGCCAGTTCCTTCCCCGGCCTTTCTTTACCCCCCCAGCATATGCCGGGTGCTCATTTTACCGACCACGGGTGGATGGAAGGCTGAGTGGACCTCGGCCCCTTTTACTGGAGATTCGACTTCCTCCTTCCGTTGGAATCGAACTCCAGCCGTGAGCAGAGCTTCGGCTGCGTTACCGCTGCTTACCACAGTTTAGAGACCATTAAAAGCTAGCATGACAAAGATAAAACACAGTAAGTACCTTAGACTTTCTGAAACTGCTTATACAAATGTTGCTATCAGCCACCATAAAGTACACCAAATGTCAGAGAACAGTCTTCCTTATACAACTGCTGACAAGTTCCAGATGGTAAATTGAGCAATGCTCATTAAAGGAAAAGAATATATTTTACCACATACAAAAAAGAGCAAGTATAGAAGGGCATGTAAATAGATAAGAGATCAGTGTTATGACCTAAGAACACTGGGTTGCATCCAGCTCAGAATAAACTCATTGAAATTGAATGCAGTCATGTCCATTCATTTCGATGGGTTTACTTTGAGCATGACTAACATCAGATAAAATTCTTTAGGCTGATCTTTATTATTATACTCCGTTTCATTTCAAGAAGAAATACTAAGGCAGTTCACAAAGAAATAAAAGCTAAAAAACAGGAGACTAAAAATGAAACCAGTTATAACAATATAGCTACCCTTAATTAAAATACATAAAACTACATGAAAACATCCATAATTAAAATATATAATAAACAAGCCCATTAAAGCAGCATAACAACAATCAAAGCAGGAGATTCAAGCCAGGAGTCGGAAATGCTCGTCAACACAAGAGCCAGTGGAATGCCAATGGGGCCTCCTGTATTTCAGCAGGGAGAGCATTCCACAGCACTAGTGCCACCAATGAAAAAAACCACCTCCGTGTTACCGCAATATGTTGGTCTTAATGCCCCTACCGGGCAGTGAAGGGGGAGATGGATTTTCAGGTAACATGGTTCAGAGTTGTTTAGGGTTTTGTATGTAAGTAATAGGATCTTAAAGCTGATTTGGTGTACCAGGTGTGCTATATGGCCAATAAGGAGCACCACTCACCACTCAGGCTTCAGCCTCCAAACCAGCCATAAGGGAAATAGTCTAAAAGTGAGGTCCCAATGCATGTGTCACAGGGGCCAAATTTTCCCTGTTCTGTTGATGCACCAGCCAAAACTGGTGATAAGCATTTTTTGCCACAGAGGTAACCTACATGGACAAAGATGTCTCCAAGAGCACCCCCAAAATGCATGCCTGTCTAGAACAGTTAGTTTAATTGTTTAATGCATATAGAATTATTGGTCTTGGGAACCATTCCCCCACAGTGTCTCTGACTTAGCAGGATTCAGTTTGTGTCTATTGGCCCTCATCTAGCCCACCCCAGTGTCTAGGCATTGGTTCAGAAATGTAAAAGAAAAATAGAACTGGGTGTCAACAGCGTACTGATCACACTGTGCCTCAAACCTCCTGATGACTGCTCCCAGCAGCTTCATATATATGTTAAATAGTACTGGGGACAAAATAATACCTTGGGGCATCCCACAGGAAGCAGCCAGGATGTAGACACAATATCCCCTATAGGAAGCCATGTGTTGGGAACTGTTATTAAATGTGTTATGAGTTTGAAGGAGTTAATGGAATGCCTGGGAATATGAGTGATGTAAGACTGCCAGGTGGGAGGGGGGAAGTGAGTGAGATTTCTAAGGGAGATCTAGAAAAACAAGACAGTTGGTTTTGACATTTAGGAGTTTTTGTTGTTGGGATTTGGAGTGGAAGCAGGAGGGAGGCTGTGTTGTGGCAGTGAGCTGAGTGGAAAAGGGTGGATTACATATTAGTTAGAGAAATAATCTAAGTCTTCATTCTACCTAAAATATAATCTTTAACAGAGCCAATGATGGGCTATTGCTTCAAAGTGGTAAAATAAAAGTACCCAAAACAATTCTTTCTGAAACATGAACCCATCATTGGCTGTTTTCAGCTTTCAAAAGGTAAAGGTAAAGGTGTCCCCACACTTGTAGTGTGAGTCGTTTCCGACTCTTAGGGTGACGTCTTGCGATGTTTACTAGGCAGACCGTATATATGGGGTGGGATTGCCAGTTCCTTCCCTGGCCTTTCTTTACCCCCCAGCATATGCCGGGTACTCATTTTACTGACCACGGATGGATGGAAGGCTGAGTGGACCTCGACCCCTTTTACCGGAGATTCGACTTCCTCCTTCCGTTGGAATCGAACTCCGGCCGTGAGCAGAGCTTCGGCTGCGTTACCGCCGCTTACCACTCTATGCCATGGTGGGTCGTAGTTTTCAGCTTTCAAAGAACCCCAAAATAAGAATGCCTGGTTCTATTCACACATTCTTAGAAATGACCTACTGGAGGGACACCTTGTTGTTATGGATATTTCTGAGGTATTCACTTATGCATTCCTAAAAGGGACCTTTTAGTTTTGTCAATATAAAGCTTTTGAATGTACTCTATAGTGTATTCTATAATGTACACAATGGCACTATTGCTATCAACCTTTAGGCACCAGGTGAATATGTTTATATTCACCCAGGCATTTTGCTCCTCTTTTTGCTCCTCTTTTAGTTGGATGGAGTAGGATGTGCCCTTTTTATGTTATTGTAGAATATGCACTTTTATATTTTTATGTATTCTAAAATTTGTATTGGATGCTTTTAAAAACAATTAAGTTGCTTTGCGATCTGTAGTAAAATCTGTAGTAAGTGACAAATAAATATAAATAACAACAACACCCGTGTTTGCTTTAACACTAAGCCAAACCATGGCTTAAATGTGAACATGTTAGTTCCCAGGGAATAGATCATGGCCTTTTTGTTCTTCCTCCAGTCCTGCTGCTGCTGTGAGCTAAACCATGGTTTGGCTTAGTGTGTTGTCTGAATCTAGGCCTGCAGTTTGTCTCCTGCTTAAAAAAACACAAATGGTAAGCTATAGAACAGACCTTGGCTGCAGCTCATGGTTTGACAACCTAAGTCAAACCATGGCAGTGCAGCAGCAGCAGGACCAGAGAAGGGACAAAGTGGTGCAATCTCCTCTTTGGGAGCCCGCATGGTTGTGCAAAGCTATAGTCTGATTTAGTGTTACATGCAAACTGGATTAATGTTAGAGCTCCTGCAGGCTGAGAAAAGTAGAGGGAATAAATCCTTTTGTCTACAGGTTTTAATGAAGACTCATATTTGTGTTTTTAAAACGTACAGTAATCTCGTGGGTGGTGTCCCTTGGGTCAGCTTTCACCCATCAAAATTGATTGCTGAAGTGATACTTTGGGGCAGATATTAATGGGAACAAGCCAATCCTTTGGATTTTTTGTACATTTAAAAGTAATTAAAGACTTGTGTGTGCATGCAAAAATGTCTTCTAATAAGTGCCAATATTTATTAGTGCTGCTACAAAAATTTTTAGTAACACGACTGAAATCAGTATAGCAAGCTATCCTATCATCTTGTGCACGATCACAAGGGACCAAAAGATCTTGCTGTCTTTTAGAACAGGTCCTCTTCCTTGCTGATCCATAATTGCTATTGGATACTGTAGCAGGTGACACCAAAACGTAAACATTTAATACTGAAAATCAGCAAATAGAGAGCAACTGAGCTTTATACAAAAAGCCTGTCTGCAAGGTAAATTCGGTTTACTGTACTGAGGATGGTGACTTTCAGATAATAAGTAAGAATTCCTTTCTGTGGGTTTTTTCATATAAGGAAGTACAAGGATGGTTATGATCATTGGACACCAAAATATAAGATGATGATGATGATGATGATGATGATGATAGAAAAGGTGACCTCAAAAATTTGGAAAATAGTCTTGTACTGTACAGTTCTTTTTTTCTTGTATTTTAAATCTAATTTAAGCTGTCAGAAACTAAAACAATTTTCATGCCATCAAAATGAGTTTCAAAATGGATAAGAATATCCCAAGAATTAACCCACTCAAAAATAATTTTTCTGCAAAAGCCACAATATAATGAGTTTTTTTATCATTTTGTCTGGTTAGTGTATTCACTAATAGGCAAAAAACCTTGTGGTTTAAGAACGCACCTATAACCCACAGATCTTTCTGTCAAATTTTGAAAAGCAGGGAAATTGGGCAGCTATAGTGAATGCACCAAGGGAGCAGGAGACCTGACCTCCTCTCTGAGATATTGTACTGCCCTATACCATTTGGGTTGGTCTTTCTCAGTCCAATCCACTTCTTGTGTAGCTTGGAAGAATTTGGTGACATGTGCCTCTGAGCATATGGTGAGTGGTGGCAACACCTGACAACTCCAAAGATGGAAAATTATTTTTGTATGTTTGTTGGTGTTCTTCTTACTTGGCTTCATTCCTCTGTTACTAATATTTCTACAGAGAATCTAAACTAGAACATTTTATTTCCCTCATTACTCATTCTAGAAATATGTGTCAAATTTATTTTTATTAATTTCAAAGCCTTTTTAGTGGTCAGTGTCATCTGATGGTGAAGACAGCCTTTTGTGTGTCAAATTGGAGGTTATGTTCTATTTCTATTTTGGGTGCATTAACGGTTGAATCTGAAACTGCAGTTTGATGTAAAATCAGACTGATTACAATATGTTGCTACTTCAGCAATGACTCTATGTATGTATATATGTACTGCCTTCAAGTCGATTCTGACTTATGGCGACCCTATGAATAGGGTTTTCATAAGGCTGAGAGGCAGTGACTGGCCCAAGGTCACCCAGTGAGCTTCATGTTTTCAGCCTGCTATGTTTAAACTACTTTATTTAAGGCAAGGTGAGCATGGTCAAATAAAAACAGAGCACACCTAGAATTTTGCTAGAATATATTTCACCTCCCACTGTTTTATCTTGTGCAGATTGAGACACTCCTGATGGCCACTGGAGACTATTCTGCAGAATAGTCAGTGCCATTATTCCACAATTATTTTTTGAGTTTTTTTAGTGTATATTTTGCAAAGTGTTGCTGTACACATATTCACAGAACTAGAAACAAAAGAAAATGATTTCCTATAGGAAACTTCACTAAAATCGCAAAGTAAAGCAGACATATTTAAAGTGACCATCTGAACTATATCAACTGTCTCAGTAACGTTGCTTTCTCCCTGCTAAAACAAGATCAGCACAGCACATGTCTTCTTTCTATTATTTGGGCTGATTGCAGGTGTTGCTACCACTCACCATATGCTCAGAGGCACATGTTACCAAATTCTTCCAAGCTACACAGGAAGTGGATTGGACTGTGAAAGACCAACCCAAATTGTGTTTGCATTTTAACAAATTACATTAGCCATCCTCCAGTCCTTCGGCACTTAACCCATCCTCCACAATTTTGGCAAAGATAATAGGCAGTGGTTCCAAGAATTCTTCAGCCAGTTCCTTCAATATTCTAGGATGCAGTTTATCGGGCCCCGCCGATTTGAACTCGTTCAAAATGATTAGGTATTCCTTGTCCGTTTGTGTATTGATCTCAAGATGCAATCCTGCCCTTTCAACTTCACATTTGCCAGGAGGGTTATAGACCCTCTTTTGGGAGAAGACTGAGCCAAAGTAGGAACTGAGCACTGATGCTTTTCTTTGTCATCAGTTATCATTTTGCCATCCTCATTGAGTAGCTGTACCACCATTTTGTTTCTCTGCCTTTTACTATGGATGTACCTGAAGAAAGCTTTTTTGTTGCTTTTAGCATCCATCGCTAACCTCAGCTTATTCTCAGCTTTAGCCTTCCTGATACTATCCCTGCAATTCCATGCTACCTGTCTGTACTCTTCTTTTGTGGTCTGGCCTTCCTTTCACTTCCTATATGTGTCATTTTTTGTTTTTAGATCATGTCTAAACTTTCTGTGAAGCCACACTGGCTTCTTCTGCTGTCTTCCCCCTTTTTTCCTTGTTGGAATTGTTTGTCATTGTGCCTTTCGAATTCTCTCTTTTAGAAACTTGCACCCATCTTGGACTCCTTTTCTTATTAGGGTTGCTTGCCATGGAATCTTGCCACTGTTCTGAGTTTATTAAAATCAGCTTTCCTGAAGTCAAGGGTACGCGTATGTCTACACTCAGCTTTTGCTTCCTTTAAAATCAAGAACTCTAGTATAGCGTGGTCACTTTTCCCCAGAATTCCTGTAACTGCCACTTCATCTATGAAGTCATCTCTTTTGGTAAGAATCAAGTCTAGGATAGCTGATCCTCTAGTTGCTTCCTCCACTTTTTGTAGGGGAAGTTATCTTCAACACAAATCAGGACTTTCTTGGAGGAGCAGTGTTTGGCAGAGTCTGTCACCCAAAAGATATCGGGGTTATTGAAGTCACTCATTACTGCCACATCATGCCTCCTCAAAACACTGGCAATTTGCTTTGCAAAAGTTTCATCCTTGTCTTCTCCTTGATTGGATGGACTTCAGCTATCATATTCCTTTTGTTCCTTGCCCTATTTGTTTTAATCAGAGGCTCCAGCTGGGGCTACCAAGCTCATCCTCCTGTATTTCTGTGCAGGGATATATGTTTTTAACATAGTGCGACTCTGCCTCCTTTTCTAGTCCTTTTGTTTTTGAACAAGTTATATCGTTCAGTTGCTGTATTCCAGTCATGGGCGTCATCCCACTAAGTTTCAGTTATACCTATCAAGTTGTATTTTCTCTCCTGTATTAAGAGTTCAAGTTTGTCGTGTTTGTTTCCTATACTCTGGGCATTAGTATACAGACATGGAAGACCACATGATTTATGGCTTGGCTTCCTTCCTACATTTTTATGAAGATAATTATTGGGCTCCATTAGAGCCGTTCCCTCAGTTCCTCTTACTGTGCAGTTCATTAATGTTTGTGTGAAAAAATGTATGAAGGGCAATATATTTCATATATTCAATGTGTTATGAAATTGTAGATATAGAGAATTCACCTTTACACATTTTTGATATGTTAAGACAGTTCAAACAATGAATTGTTGAAACCTTTAAAAAGGCTTTTTGCTGAAAAAACTATTAAGGTGCATTTAAATACCCTGTACTTTTTTCCCGTTTTAAATTCTGCCAAATTCTTATTGTTGAAAACAGTTTTGAGGCAGAATAGTGGCCTATCATGGCAAAAACTAAGCACTGTTAAAATGGTAACCTTTTGAAAAAAATCTAGCAGTCTGAGCATGTTTGTGTTTAGTCAGAAATCCTACTGTGTTCATTACGGCTTACTCCAAATTATAGGTGTGCATGCAGTTGTAGTCTAAATGTCAGATGTTGGATGAGCTTCATAGTGAAGATATGTCTGGCAGAAGGATTGTTTTCTTTTTTTATGCTGTAAATCCAGTAAGGAATTGAGAAGAAACAATGTGTTGGAGTGAATCCGCTGGATTTTTCACCTTCCTCTCTAGCATATGGTGTCACTTGCTTAACATGAACTATCTGGATATGTTATATTAAACCTATTCCCTGTCCAACTTACAGTTCCAGCACTGTGCACACAGGCTGTTTTATTGGGGGGGGGCTTGTGTCAAAGTACGGAACTGGATTAGAAGATCTTCACATCTACCGTATAATAGTGCTTTCTCATTCATGAGTTCTTGCTTTGTTTTGGGCACCTAAAAGTTCAAAGCTATAGCCTGATCTAAATAAGACAGACAACACAGTTAAAAGCACTTGCCTGTCAGGGAACCCTATGGCATGATGTCACAGACAACAAAACATCTCTGGCCTATTGACAAAGTGCTAAGCTAATAAGCAAAATCACCTGAGCAACTAGCTAGTGGAAGAGACAGACCTTAGCTTTTAGATCAAACTCAGTTACATCTATGTATTTAATTAAAGCACTAGCTTAGACCAGGTGTGGGGAGCTTTCAGCCCACAGGCCAAACTTGGCCTGCCAGTCCTTTCCATTTGGCCTGCAAGGTCATTTTTTGGAAGCCACACCCACCTAACCTACACCTGACATCATATATAACATCAGGTGTGGAACAGGTAAGGGTGGGGCTTCAAAGGAACCACCTGCCAATACCATCTTAGCAGGAGATCTGTTTCTGCACAACATAGGAAACAGACCTTTAGTGTACCTACCCTTTGGAATTCCCTCCCCTTAAATATTAGATTATTAAATAATATTGCCACCTGTCAATCACCTGATGTCTTAGTAACATCAGGTGATGCAACACTTTGAAACCCTGATTGGCAGGAATTCAGCATCAAATATTATACAGCCACAAGAGTGGCTGTATACTACAGCCAGCGTGGATTTTTCGCATTCCACAATGTTAAATTGAAAATACACCCCCATGCCATTATGGTGCTTCCCAGAAACTCATTTCAAAACAAAACCTTAAAAAACCTATAGTCCTGAACTCAGAAACGCTTGCTTAACAACCCTATAAATTTTCATGGTGATACACAAAACAGTCAGAGAGAATCGAGAGTTCAAAGTCTAAAAAGAGAGAAAAAAACCCAGAGCCCTTTTGGACTTTTTTCTGTCAGAATTCTCATAATCTGTTGAAATTCATTAAATATCAGCCATGTTCACAGATGACCTGTAATCCTAATACTGGCCTTGCCCCATACTCTGACCTTCATCTACTGCAGTTTAAAAGTTGAAAAAATGCCTGGCTAATTTTTAATTGATTTAAGAAATTTTGCATTGAACTCAATGATAATGTCGGGCATGCTCAGTAAGAACCAACTGTCAGTGTCCTAAATGCCATAGTCACAGCTGCTTGGCTTGCCTAATTAGAGGGCCATACCCACACCAAACCTTTATTTCACCTGAGACAGTCATGGCTTCCTCCAAAGAATCCTGGGAAGTGTAGTTTGTCAAGGGTGCTGAGAGGAGATTCTTACTCCCCTGACAGAGCTCCAGTGCCCAGAGTGGTTTAACAGTCAGCCGCTCTGACTGAAGCTCTGTGAGGGGAACAGGGCCTCTCCTAGCAACTCTCAGCATCCTTCACTAACTACCCTTTCCAGGATTCTTTGGGGGAAGCCAGGACTGCCTAAAGTGAAATAAAGGTCTGGCGTGGGTGTAGCCAGGGACAGCTTTGGTTTAAATTGGAGTGGGAGGTTACATGTGCCTCCTGTGGAATAAAAAGGTGGGGAAATGCTGAAAAGCAATGATACTGTTCACATTTTCCTTTTGGAAAGGAAAGGGGCTTCCCCTCTGCCCAGTGCCCGCCCACCCAGTCTCCTCCCCTCCTCCCTTCACCCTTCCCCTCCCCATGGTCAGTTTTAGCTATTTTAAGCATGATTGCATGGGAGTAAATACTGCTGAACTCAATAAGCATGCATATGATCAAACCTGCCCTCCCCTTCCCCTCCCTTTGCCCCTCCCCCATGTTACCAAATTCTTCCAAGCTACACAGGAAGTGGATTGAACTGTGAAAAACCAACCCAAATTGTGTTTGCATTTTGACAAATTTGTAGGGCAGTCCAATATCTCAGAGAGGAGGTCAGGTCTCCTGCTCCCCTGGTGCATTCACTATAGCTGCCAAGTTTTCCTGCTTTTTAAAGTTTGATAGCAGTATCTGTGGGCTATAGGTATGTTCTTAAACCACAAGGTTTTTTGCCTATTAGTGAGTATCAGTATTGTGCTGCAGGAATCTGAGGCCATACATTCTGATCCTTAACTATCGGTTTTATTTTTAAGAGCATCTTTCTACTCCCCCTCTCTTCCTTCTTTTTGCAAATTTTATTTTTAAAAGGGTTTTTTTATGTGAAAAAGGACTCTGTTGAAAGTTTCACCTTTGAGTGCAATATAAAACTAGATAAATGCTGCTGCTGTTGTTATATGCCTTCAAGTTGATTATGACTTATGGTGACACTATGAATCAGTGACCTCCAGAAGCATCTGTCATGAACCACCCTGTTCAGAACTTGTAAGTTCACGTCTGTGGCTTTCTTTATGGAATCAATCCATCTCTTGTTTGGCCTTCCTCTTTTTCTACTTCCTTCTGTTTTTCCCAGCATTATTGTCTTTTCTAGTGAATCATGTCTTCTCATTATGTGTCCAAAGTATGATAACCTCAGTTTCATCATTTTAGCTTCTAGTGATAGTTCTGGTTTAGTTTGTTTAAATAAATAAAATAAAATAGATAAAAGCTAGTCACAGAAAATAGACAAAAGCTAGTTACAGTTTTTTAAAAGTTATATTAAAAAAGGAATCTTCCATATAGAGGATATCATGACCCCCAGACCCTCAAGGTACTGGGTTCATGCATCAGACTCAGACCCCCACCCTTAGGGAAATGAGACTGGAACCAAAAAGCTATTACTTCACCCTTGCCAAGGCTGTGTACGCTCACAACAACCCTGCAAGGTAGAAGGTAGGCTGCCACCACCCCTGTATACTGGTCCACTCAGAGCCAGGGGATCTCTGAGCCCAGAAGATATATAAAACCAAGGTCCTAAAAGGCAAGAGTCACAGTTACACTCCTTGCCAGGCACCTCTGGTTTAACACTTAAAATCCAAGCCTTTAACTTCTTAACCTTCTTTGGTAGTTAGTGACTGAGATTGGTCAAGGTACTGAATCCAGAACCACCCCTTCTCTCAATTGAACACACCAGGTTAAATAGAAGTAGCTTTATTAAGATATATAAGTGCACATAACAAATAGCAGCAAGTAATCCTTTAAGACCATTCACCCAACAGGGGTTTAGGTTCTTACAAGAGAGTTCATACACACAACAAGAAAATAACAAGCTAACTCACCTAACTACTTACACACGAGGTAGTTGGTTGCGTGGCACCTCTCCTAAGAGAGATGGATGTTCAACATAAAGCAATGGAACCAGACATAGGTTGCCTTCCCATAAGCAACCCCTGGAACCATAAGGCAGAAAGGTTTGGAACTCTGGTGCCAGTCAGCATAGGCAGAGAACAGAGAACAAAGGCTATGGGTCTCTAGCCCTATACTTAAGTGAAAAGGATCCTAACGGTCCAAAATTAATTGACCAATCAGGAATTGGCTGATGTAACTTTCTTCTCGATGTTTCTCACATTTGCGCGCCTTCAGGCCCCCCTCCCAACTGTGTTTTCCAACTGTACAGGCCAAGGATGACCTTGGGTACCAGGCACTTGCTAATCAGCAAAGATAAACAGGTGCAGCTTGTTAAGGCTTCTTTAACCATCTTCAGCTGGGAAGTGAAACTCAAATTTTGCAAATTGGCAAAGGCTTGTCTTTTCTAACTGTAACCGTCTCCCAGAGTCCCTTACTGGAGCCAAAGTATTGCTATTAGATTTTTAATAACTCATGACCATTACAGGTTCATGACAGAGGAAGGTTCATAGAATCATAGAGTTGGAAGGGGCCTTGTAGGCCATCGAGTCCAACCCCCTGCTCACAGCAGGAAATCCACAGCTATTTATTTATTATTTATTTATTAGATTTTTATACCGCCCGACTAGCAATAGCTCTCTGGGCGGTGAACAACAGAAATACAATAAAATCACACAATATAATACAACAAAGCATATAAAATAAAACAATCTAAGAACAGTTACAGCGCATTTAAAACTAAGTGACTTAAATTAAAATGCCTCAGAGAAGAGGAAGGTTTTAACTTGGCGCCGAAAGGATAACAATGTCGGCGCCAAGCGCACCTCCTCAGGGAGACTATTCCACAATTCGGGGGCCACCACTGAGAAGGCCCTAGATCTTGTCACCACCCTCCGGGCCTCCCTATGAGTCGGAACCCGGAGGAGGGCCTTCATAGTAGACCGTAGTGTACGGGTCGGTTCATATCAGGAGAGGCGTTCTGACAGGTATCGTGGTCCCGCACCGTATAAGGCTTTATAGGTTAATACCAACACTTTGAATCTGGCCCGGAAGCATATTTGCAACTAGTGCAGGCGAGCCAGAACAGGTGTTATGTGCTCGGACCGCTTGGTCCTTGTTAACAATCTGGCCGCCGCATTTTGCACTAGCTGTAGCTTCCGAGCTGTCTTCAAAGGTAGCCCTACGTAGAGCGCATTGCAGTAGTCCAAGCGCAAGGTTACCAGAGCATGTACAACTGATGTAAGGTCCTCCTTACTCAGATAGGGACGTAGCTGGGCTACCAATCGAAGTTGGTAGAACGCATTCCGAGCCACCGAGGCTACTTGAGCCTCAAGTGAGAGGGAAGAGTCTAAGAAGACTCCCAGACTATGAACCTGCTCCTTTAGGGGGAGTGTAACCCCATCCAGGACAGGGTATATATCCACCATCTGATCAGAGAAACCATCCACCAACAGCATCTCAGTCTTGTCAGGATTGAGCCTCAGTTTGTTAGCTCTCATCCAGTCCATTGTCGCGGCCAGGCAACGGTTCAGCACATCGATAGCCTCACCTGAAGAAGATGAAAAGGAGAAGTAGAGCTGCGTGTCATCAGCATAGTGATGACAATGCACTCCAAAACTCCTGATGACCGCACCCAACGGCTTCATGTAGATGTTGAAAAGCATAGGAGACAAAACCGACCCCTGCGGGACCCCACATTGGAGAGCCCACGGTGTCGAGCAATGTTCCCCCAGCACTACCTTCTGGAGACGGCCCGCCAAGTAGGAGCGGAACCACTGCCAAGCAGTACCTCCAACTCCCAACTCCGCGAGCCTCTCCAGAAGGATACCATAGTCGATGGTATCAAAAGCCGCTGAGAGATCAAGGAGAATCAACAGAGTTACACTCCCTCTGTCTCTCTCCCAACATAGGTCATCAAACAGGGCAACCAAGGCCGTCTCAGTGCCAAAACCAGGCCTAAAACCCGACTGAAATGGATCTAGATAATCGGTTTCATCCAATAGCGCCTGGAGCTGGCCAGTAACCACTCGTTCCAAGATCTTGCCCAGGAATGGAATGTTCGCTACTGGTCTGTAGCTGCTGAAATTTTCTGGGTCCAAGGAAGGTTTTTTCAGAAGTGGTCTCACCACCGCCTCTTTCAGACAGCCAGGGACCACTCCCTCTCGTAAAGAGGCGTTTATCACTTCCTTGGCCCAGCCAACTGTTCCATCCCTGCTAGTTTTTATTAGCCAAGAGGGGCAAGGATCCAGTACCGAAGTGGTAGCACGTACCTGTCCAAGCACCTTGTCCATGTCCTCGAGCTGAACCAACTGAAACTCATCCAATAAAACATGACAAGACTGTGCTCCGGACACCTCACTAGGATCAACTGCTATAAAATGGGAGTCTAAGTCCCGGCGGATGCATAAGATCTTATGCTGGAAGTGCTCAGCAAACTCATTACAGCGGGCCACCGATGATTCTACCATGTCCTGTGGGCCTGAATGGAGTAGCCCTTGGACAACTCTAAAAAGCTCCGCTGGGCGGCAAAGAGATGACTTAATAGTGGCGGCAAAATGTTGTTTTTTCGCCGCCCTCACCGCTCCTACATACAGCTTGGTAGAAACACGAACCAGCGCATAATTGCATCCATCGGGAGTTCGTCTCCATCTCCGCTCAAGCCGCCTCCTATCTTGTTTCATTGCTCTCAGCTCTGGAGTATACCAAGGAGCTGTATGAGCTCTACACAGGAGAGGGCGCGCAGGAGCGATCGTGTCAACAGCCCGGGTCATCTCCGCATTCCACAGATCAGCCAGGGCTTCAACAGAAGCGCCAGTCCTATCAGCCGGAAAATCCCCCAGAGCCCTTTGAAAACCTTCAGGATTCATTAGTCTCTGGGGGCAGACCAATTTAATAGGTCCCCCACCCTTGCAGAGGGGAAAGGCCACTGAGAGTCTAAACTTCAACAAGCAGTGATCTGTCCATGACAAAGGAAGAGATGTAAGGCTCCCCACATCCAGATCACTATCCCCATGTCCAGTAGCAAAGATAAGGTCTAGAGTATGCCCCGACGTATGTGTTGGACCACTAACATATTGAGACAGCCCCATGGTTGTCATGGCGGCCATGAAGTCCTGAGCTGCCCCGGACAAAGTAGCCTCGGCATGGATGTTGACATCCCCCAGTACTAATAGTCTGGGGGATCTCAGCAATACCTCCGAGACCACTTCCGTCAGCTCAGTTAGGGAAGCCATTGGGCAGCAAGGTGGGCGGTACACCAAAAGGATTCCCAGCCTGTCCCTCTGGCCCAACACAAGGTGCAAACACTCCAGACCGGTAACTGCATGGACATGGTGCCTGGTGAGTGAGATGGAACTCTTATAGACTACAGCGACCCCACCTCCCCAACCCTCAGATCTACCCACAGATAGCTGTCCAGCCTCTGCTTGAAGACATCCAGTGAAGGGAATCCCACCACCTCCCTAGGCAGTCGGTTCCATTGCCGAACTGCCCTTACTGTCAAGAAGTTCCTTCTAATGTCCAATCTGAATCTATGCCCCTGCAACTTAAAACCATTAGACCTAGTCCTACCCTCTGGGGCAGCAGAGAACAAGTCTGTACCCTCCTCTATGTGACAGCCCTTCAGGTACTTAAAGAGTGCAATCATGTCACCCCTCAGCCTTCTCTTCACCAGACTGAACATGCCAAGTTCCTTCAACCTTTCCTCATAAGACTTGTTCTCCATACTGGCTATCATCCTCGTCGCCCTCTTCTGAACCCGCTCTAACTTGTCTATATCTTTCTTAAAATGAGGCGCCCAGAACTGAACGCAGTATTCCAGATGAGGCCTGACCAATGCAGAATATAGTGGGACTATTACTTCCCTCGACCTGGAAACTATAGCTCTGTTTATGCATCCCAAAACTGTGTTTGCCTTTTTTGCCGCAGCATCACACTGCTGGGTCATGTTCAACTTGCGATCCACTACAATTCCAAGGTCCTTCTCACACGCACTACTGCTAAGCCAGGTATTTCCCATCCTGTACCTGTGCATTTTGTTTTTGCGGCCTAAATGCAGAATCCTGCATTTGTCTTTCTTGGATGTCATTTTATTAATTTCAGCGCAATTTTCTAGTCTATCCAGGTCCCTTTGGATTTTATTTCTGTCTTCCATTGTGTTAGCTATCCCTCCCAGTTTTGCATCATCTGCAAACTTCATAAGGCTTCCCTCCACCCCATCATCTAAGTCATTGATAAAAATGTTGAAGAGTATCGGCCCCAGGACAGAACCCTGTGGCACTCCACTCGAAACCTCCTTCCAGTCGGAAGCAGAGCCACCGACAACCACTCTTTGAGTACCGTTTTCCAACTAGTTGTGAATCCACCTGACAGTATTTCCATGTAGTCCGCATTTGACCAGTTTGCTAATCAAAAGGTCGTGGGGGACTTTGTCAAACGCCTTGCTGAAATCTAGATAGATGACATCTACAGCATTTCCACCATCTACTAAGCTAGTGGCCCGATCAAAAAAAGAGATGAGATTAGTTTGACAGGATTTTTTCTTGACAAACCCATGCTGGCTCCTTCTAATCACAGCATTGTCATCTAGATAGTTGCCAATGGACTCTTTTATTATCCGTTCTAATATCTTTCCCGGTATTGAAGTCAGACTGACCGGCCTGTAATTCCCCGGATCTTCTTTTTTACCCTTTTTAAAGAGCGGGACGACGTTTGCCCGTCTCCAATCCTCCGGCACCTCTCCCGTTCTCCAGGATTTCTCAAAGATGATGGCAAGAGGTTCCGAGAGTACATCCGCAAGTTCCTTCAATACTCTGGGATGCAGTTCATCAGGCCCTGGAGATTTGAACTCATTTAGGTTAACTAGGTATTTCCTGACTATCTCCTTATCAATCTCGAACTGCAGTCCCGACCCCTTACTGAGATTACTACCGATGCAAGGTTGCACACTGTTCCCTTTTTGGGAGAAAACGGAGGCAAAATAGGTGTTGAGCAGTTCTGCCTTTTCCTCGTTATCTGTCAACATTTTGCCCTCCTCATTGAGCAGCAGTCCCACCATTTCCTTGGTCTTTCTCTTGCTTCGAACATATCTGAAAACCCCCTTTTTGTTGTTCCTCGCTTCCCTCGCCAGCCTCAGCTCATTCTGGGTTTTAGCTTTCCTTACGCTATTCCTGCAAGCCCGAGCCACTCGTCGGTACTCTTCCTTGGTGATGCGTCCTTCCTTCCATTCTTTATACATGCTCTTTTTTACTTTTACCTCCTCCACCAGTCTTCCATGTAGCCACATTGGCTTTTTCCGATGTCTTCCATTTTTCTTCCTGTTTGGAATTGTTTGCAATTGCGCTTTTTGTAATACGTTCTTCATGAACTCCCACGCTTCTTGGGCTCCTTTTTTCTTTAGTCTATCTAGCCACGGGATCGTACCCATCATTTCCCTGAGCTTGCTAAAATCGGCTTTCCTGAAATCCAAGGTCCATGTTTGACTATATTCTTCTTTGGCTTTCCCCAGAATCCCGAATTCCAGCATTACGTGGTCACTTTCCCCCAAGGTACCGACCGCTTTAATACCCGTGACCAATTCGTCCATGTTAGTTAAGATCAGGTCCAGGATTGCTGATCCCTTTGTTCCTTCTTCTACTTTTTGAAAGAGGAAATTATCAGCAAGGCCCATCAGGAATTTGTTGGAGGCTTTGTGCTTCGCAGTGTTTGTCTCCCAGCAGATATCCAGGTAGTTGAAGTCCCCCATTACTACTACTTCTTGCCTCCTTGAGATTTCAGGTTAACCTTCAGTCAACTCACTACCTATTTTCCACTCCACACTTAATCTGTTAACAAGGTTATCCCTTTTGTCCACCAGCAATGCAGCAGATTGTGTGTGTGACTTTACCTGTAAGGAACAGACTTGTAGCTGGTCACAATCACTGAGGTGTCAACTTGTTAAAATAAGAAAAGCTTACTTAATTAAAGGAAATACATAGTAGACCGTAAAGGGATTCTAGTTCTAACTGACTAGCTATGTTGAGGGTGCAAAGACCACGCATGGTCTTTGTCTGCATGCTACAGGCGTGAGAGACAAAGCGAAGAAGGATGGAGCAGAAACAGGAAGGAAGATTCCTGTCCCTAAAGACAGGAAGGAAGATTAGCAGATGAGCAAAGGACAGGTGCCGCCAAGCAACCTGAAGGTCAACTCTCTGTCTCCCTTCTGTCATGCAAACTAACCCAGTTCAAGTTGCATTCTCACACTTCCAACATAATCAACACCCAATGTCTACTCCCTATTCCCAGGGGGCTAAAATAACCTACTGTAAATCCATCCCACTTCCAAAGTATTACTCACTGCGTTAGCAGCTGGGGAAGCTAATCACAGATATACTTGGAGCAGCCTAGACAGGGAGACCACTCCGCAAACTAAAGGGAGCTCAACTGACAATGCATCAAACTAACATGAGTGTTAAGCAGCCAAACAAGTTTGGCAAAAGGAGAAGAGGGCCATGGCAGACTACTCTGACCCTCCCCTCTTCGACCTAACAAATCCCAAGCCCCCAAGTAAACTAACTCAGTAACCAAACAAACAAAACACCATGAGATATGCATGTACAAAGCCAGCAGAACTATGGGAGCTTTCTAGTGTTTTTTGCATAGAATGTCACATGCATGACTATCTGCCTGCTAGACAGAAATTGTGGGTATGTGCAATGAGCTCCTGGCTCTCAGGAAACAGATTTGTTCCCTTGAGTCCAAGGTGGCTGACCTTTCGAAGCTAAGAGAGGTTGAAAGGTTGATGGACAAAGGCCTTCGGGGACATGATAGATGTGTCCCTGGAAAAAACAGTGGGGTTCCCCCCCATTTTTCTAGGTTCCCCCTTCTTTTTTTAAATGGAAAAACCTCTTTTTTGTTGTTGTTTTTCTCCCAGGCCTTGACATCTATTCCTTCTCCCAGAATGACAGCTCTCCTGCTGTCATAGAGAATGAAGATCTCAGGGAAGGTGGGTGTCACTCTGAGGAAGAGGAAACAATCCCTTAAAAGGGATCCATACCTTGGTGGACAAGTAGTTATCCTCTCATGCTAGGGATATTCTTCCAGGAGGGATCCTGATAGCGGTGATTAGATCACTAGGAACATAGATAGCTGGGTGTATGATAGAATGTAGACTGCATGGTGGCTTGCCTGCTTAGCACGAATGTTGCAGATGTTGTCCATTATCCAGATAGCCTAGCAGATAGTGCTGAGGTGGAATCAGTGATAGTGGCAGTATGTTGGCATCAATTAAATTGGGAAAAGTAGTTATGAGGTCCTGGAAGCAAATTTTAGGTTGCTAGGTAGGTTGATGAAAGCCAGGACCTCAAGGTAGTTTTTTCCATGCACAGGATCACCTATTGAGGCACAGCTGTGTTGTCTCAGTGCGTGGATGAGATGGTTGTGTTGGGAGGAAGGGTTTGGATTTGTCAAGCACTGGAAAACCTTTTGGGATATACCAAGTCTGTTCAAAAGGAATGGGCTCCACTTGAACTAGGAGGATAGAACCAGGCTTTTGACACTTTAAATCAAAAAGGTGGCAGAGCAGCTTTTACACTGATTGCAGAAGAAAAGGTTAGAGCAGCTGAACAGGGTCCAGTTCAGAACAAATCTCCCCCTCCCAAGCCAGGAATGAAGGTGAAAAAAAATAACTGGGGGAGGGGTAGAACTAGGCATTGAGAGGGCAAGAGTACATGCTAGCCATACAGAGAGGCCAAAGCCCTGTAGGGTAAAATGCAGGTGCCAAAGTCATTTGGAGAGACAAGGTTTGTAAGTGTAAATGCTAACGCTAGAAACCTCTGAGCCAAGATAGGCAAGCTGGAGTGCATGCTCTTAGAGTAAGCATAAGAGGAAACAAGATCTTGGAAAAGTTACTTTTTTGAACTGCAACTCCCATCAGCCCCAGCCAGCATGGCCACTGGATTGGGCTGATGGGAGTTGTAGTTCAAAAAAGTAACTTTTCCAAGCTCAACTTGGTGGAATGGAGAGAACCAGTGGGACATGGTTATCTCAGGGTACAAACGCTATGAGGAGGACAGGGAACAGCGTACTGGAGGTGGTGTTGCTCTGTATGTCAAAGAGGACAGAGTCGTAAGTGACATTGTAGGACCTAGTGTAAATGTTGAACTGATTGTGAACAGTGACCAAAATGCTATCAAATTAAATATATATGCAAATGAACAATTGTCAAGAAAATCCAGCACAATCACAATTGACATCAAAACAGGAAACTTCCCAAAAGGAGGAGATTGGTAAAAAAGAAGTTTGCAGTCCCTTTTTGTTTTAACCACCCTCAACAGTTTGTTATCATCAGCAAACATGGGCTACCTCACTACTCACAGAAATGCTCAGGCTAAACTTTTGCCAAGGTACAATTTTGAGTACTTATTTTGTTCCAAGGTAGGCCACCTTTCTGCCTCAGCCTGTTTTCAGCAACAAGCATAAATTAAAACTTGACAAAGAAGTTGCACAGAGAAGACAGTGATAAATGAAGTATGACATCTAAAGATATGGTCTAACCAGAGGAAGATAATCCAGACATCTGTATGTAAAACACAATCAGCCTACTTTACAAAATAAATGTTCAAATGAAGTAACAGTTGATAGATTCTTGAAAGCCAGAAGCTCTTCTGATGCATTCTTGCTCCTGTGTTGGTCAACAGGGGAGTAGAGACACTCCAAGTAGCCCATTCCGCTAACCTTCAATGGAAGAGTGCATCCATCTGTAGCAACAGAGCATCTCTGCATATACGTATACGCATGAAGGCTTCCATGTGACTCAGAATCCCAACTGCACAAGACTCCATCACTGCAGACGGTAATACCCTTAACTTGAAGGCTAGGGGGCAAGGATATCTGGTACATCCCCAACAAGGGAGCAAGAATTGCCAAATAGGGCTCTTGTCCAGGAGCAAGCTACAAGTTACACGGAATCAAGTGATACAGTAGCCCAACGGCTGTTTTTGTTTTATATGCATGTAAGGCACAGTGAAGATCTATCTAATATTCCTAATTTCAAATTGGAGTATGTGGCACTCCCTCTTTTTCGTTTCTACATGAATTTTCCTCCACCTCCCATGTTTTGTTCTAACTCTTAAAACACTGCCATTGTCACTAACAACTCACAATTATTTATAAAAATATTTGTAGAACACATTTCATTAAAAAATCAAAGCAGTTTACAACGATTATAATATAACTCGCTCCACTCTACCCTCCTCCCTACACACATTAGCCCCCTAGAGCTTCCTCTTGCCACCCCATGGAACTACTAAGCTCTCTTTTCACCTTCCAACCACATTGCTGAAGCCACTTCTATTCTGCAGCCCCATTTTCACCTTCACCCCATGTCCATACCTCCCCTTCCCCCTCCTTTTGTGCAACTCCCCTTTGCACACAGACCACCCCCATGTAACCGCCTGCATCTGCCTCCTTCCACACATTGCAGCTACTGAGCACCCTTTCCACCTTCTGCCCAACTATGAAGCCAGTGTCTCCTCCTGTTCTGCAGCCCCTTTCGTAGCCATCATCTTCATTCCCATTCCCCCTACTCCCTCCTGTGCACCCTTATTTTCACTGTTGCCTCCTTTCCCCTCTCCCCTCCTCCTCCTCCTCCTCCTCCCTTTTCTCAACTCCCCCTTGCACACAGGCCATCCCCATTTCCCTTCCTCCTCCTCCCTTCTATTTTGGGGCACCCCCAGCCCCGTGATGATACATGTTACCATACCTTTAAGATGAATAATCTTAAGAGTAAGCCTTTTTTTAGAGAAGATTAAGTTCATTTGATGGATGTTGTACATATGAGGGTGTTTGCTTGTCAACAAAATACCTGTTCTAAATTACTACATTGAATCTGGAACTTCATACTGAAGGTGATACATGGTACCAGGAGTGAAATACATTGTTTGAAGGTACTATGGAATATGTGAGGGTTCCATCTATTTCACTCACATGAGGCAGCTGAGGAATGGAAGAGAGAGAAGTTTGAGTACAGCAAGAAAGGAGTGATACTGAAAGGGATTTAGTAATTGTTTAAAACAATGGCAGAAGTTTGAATGAAGCAGGGATTGAGGAATACCAAGAGAAAAATGGTGGTTTAAACAATGGCAGAGATTTGAGTAGAGTGAGCAGGATTTTCAGTACACTGGAAAGGGAGTTGTGTTAGCTTCTGTTATACCCATCCCAGCCATTTCTCCTTGTTAAACTTTAAAAACAACAACCCCCCAATGTTCGTCCCTTCCCAATCTATTCAGACCTCTTCCGTTGTCTCAGACCACCACTTTCCCCGCCAGTGTCCCTTCCTTCTTGCTCCCACTTGCAGCCGCTGCTGTGGTGCAACCTGCCTTCTCCTTTGCTCCCCTACCCCACCCTGACTTCATGCAAATCCCAGGATTGTGGTGAGGCACTAACCATCCTCCAATGGGGGTTGTGCTCTGGCTTCATGCGACTCCAGGACTGTTATGAGGAACTGTAAATCCTCTGATGGGGACTGTGTGATTGCATTCTTACATTTTTATTATATGTAAGAAAACAAAATGTTGTATTTCTTACAAAATATATAAGAACAAAAATTACATTTCCAACACCAGCTGTTACAGAAAATGATTTCCTTAATTCTCTGCATAAGCCTGGCGGCAAAGCAAAGTTTTCAGTAAGCATTTGAAAAGAATACAGAAAGCACCTGCTAAATCTCTGTTGGAAGAACATTCCACAGTAGTGGGCCAATAACACTGCAGGCTTAGTTTTATGTTGATGTCAAATGAGCCTTGCCAACTTGGGGACAACCAATGTTCCTACAGATTATCTCAGTGACTGAGCTGGGATATAAGGGTTCAGGCAGTTCCTAAGATACCCTAGACCTAAGTTGTTCAGGGCTTTGTAAATTAATACAAGGACCTTGAACCTGGCTCAGTAGTGGATGGGGAGTCACTGCAAATGTTTTAACAATGGTGTCACATGCTAACGGGTATGTGTTCCCATCAGCTTCCAGACCAGGTCCCAAAACAGCCTCACACAGATCATGTCAGGGGCGTCACTACCAGGGTGTGGGGGGTGCGGATTGCACCCGGGTGACACCATGAGGGGGGTGACACCCAGAGCCGCCCCGCCCCACGCCGTTGCCCGGCAAAGGAGCCGAGAAGCGCTCCGAGTCGGTCGGAGCAGCCAACTCCTCCTTGGAGGCACACAGGCGGGCAGGAGAGACCAGGAGCAGCATCGGCGCGGTGAGGGCAGTGCGCCGGCGTTCCCAAGCCTGCTTCTCTGGCTGGGTGCCCCTCTGGCGCACGCCCTCCCAGGGGCAGGGACAGGGGTGGCTGGCCGCATGCACTCAGCACAAAGTTTGGGGGCTCGCCGAGGGCCCCCCGGCACCCGGTCCAGTGCACGCCAAAAGCAGGCGCCCGCTCGCTGGCAGTGAACCCTGGACAGGCCTTCCACTGTCAGCCTGCAGCGTGTGGTGAGTGCACGTGCAAGCACACACGTGCGCAAGACCAGCCACCACTGTCCATGCCCCTGGGAGGGCATGCGCCGGAGGTCCGCACTCCCGCTAGTGACGCCGCTGGATCATGTTGCAGCAATCCAGCCTTGAGGTTACCAGTGGTTGGACTACAGTGGTCAGGCTATCCCTGACCAGAAACAGCCATAGCTGGTGAACTAGATGAAGCTGATAAAAGGCACTCCTAGGCACAGAGGACACTTGGGCCTCTAGTGACAAAGATCTATCCAACATACCCACAAGCTATGTACCTGCTTCTTAGGAGGGAGTGCAACTCATCCAGAATGGGTAACTTGCCTATCTCCCAGACACAGGAACCACCCACCCAAAGAGACTCCATTCTCGCAGGACTCAAACACAGTATATTGGCAACTATCTAATCCACCACCACATTCAGACATAGGCCCAGAGCTTTACAGCCCCTCCCGATTCAGATGTTATGGAGGAATAGATTTACATTGTCATCAACTGATGACAGCTTGCTCCAAACCTCCTAATGACTGCTCCTAACAGCTTTATACAGATGCTAAATAGCACTGGAGAGAGGACAGTACCCTGTGGAACCCCATAGCACAAGTGCCATGGGGCTGAGGAGCATTCACCCAGTGCTACTCTTTGAACATGGCCCTGAAGGTAAGAACAGAACCACTGTAACATGGTATCTCTGATACCTGTCCCACTGATTCAGTCCAGGAGGATACCATAGTTAATCCTATCAAAAGCTGCTGACATTTTGAGACAAAGTAACAGGGTCACACTCCTCCTGTTTGTCTTACAACAAAGGTCATCCATCAAGGTGACCAAGGCTGATTTGGTTTCGAAACTGGGTCTGAACCCAGATTGTAGTGGATCTAGATAAGAAATTTCATCCAAGAATACCCGCAGTTGCACCCTCTCCAACACCTTTGCCAAAAAGAGGTGTTAGAGACTGGCCTATAGTTATTGCATTCCATTGGCTCCAGAGTTGGGTTTTTAAGAAGTGATGCACAACTGCCTCTTTAAGGGAAGTGAGCAACACTCCATCATGCAAAGATGTGTTTACTAACTTCTGACCCATTCAGTCACTCCACTCCATCTAGCTTTAATCAGCCAAGATGGACAAGGATCGAATGAGCAGGTGGTCAGGTACATTATTTCCAATATCCTGTCCAGATCATCAGGTCACATTCAACTGGAATTGATCCCACAACACTGGGTTTGACATTGTGTTGGACACTTCAGCTGCTACTGCCACAATAGCAGCATCTAAATCACTGGGGAGCCAAGTGACTTTATCTTCAAAGTGCTTAGCCAACCAGTTACAGCTGGACACATGTGCTCCAGAGGTCTGCCCTCTTATTCAGGACTGTCCAACCACTGGACAACATAGAACAACTCCACTGGGAGGTTTCTTGAGGATACAATGGAGGCAGTGAAACAGTGTGGTGGTAATCTTTGTGAGAAAGAGGGCTTTGATTTTCCTGTCTCTGGACATCAATTGAAGGATGGACTGGACAGTTATCCAACATCAGGACAGATTTCTGTTCCAGTTTCCTTGAACGTAAGTGGCATCTCACTGATGGTACAAACTCCTCTTCAAACCATGAGGCAAAAATATCACATGTCATCCAGGTGTTGGAACTGCTGAGGTAGAGCACTAAGACAGTGATTTCATGTTGATGTGCTTGAAATACCGAAGACTCCAACTTTTGCCAGTGCACAATGGCTTCAGCTTGTGGTTGCCGCTCTTGTTAGCGCACAGCAACAGAGTTGCTCAGTCTGTCTGAGTCTGCATGCCTGCCTTGTTTGGTGCCTTGATAACATCCAGATTTTGTTTGGGAACAGTTTGAAAAACAGCCCTGTCTCATTGCAGTTGTACAGCTGTTCATTGCTGTAGTGTCCTCTTTGATCACTTTGGCAAGAAATTTAGGAAACTCCATCAATAGATGCATCTCCACCTTCGAGGTGTACTTGACAGATACCATGATGAACCTTCTACCTCCAAAGCCAGCCATCAGACGCTGTGAAGGTATTATTTCACCAAGTAGATGATTGAATTTTACTGCTTGCACTTTCAGGATCACCCCATTTACCAACACTCCTTCAGAATGCTTCTGTAGGAACTATTTGTACAAGCAGTCATCCACGTTGCCCTTTTAAGAAAGCCTTTCCCCCCCTCTCTGCAGCCCTACCTCGTCTTCAATGCTATCTGTGAATGCATGGAACTTTTCTTCCTCTTTCTTCCAGCTCTTATTGTCCCTTCTGGAATTCCACACAAATAAACTGGCTTTTGATTCACCATTTTTTACTTTCTTGATAATTTCCTGCACTGTTTAATTTTTTTCTTTTGTCCGCCATTACTCAGGGCCTGCTATTCTCCCCATGTGATTTCCAGGCCACCAGCAGTTTGGAGGGAACAACCCTTAGTGCACTCAGTAGATGTCATCTCTGTGCATTCCATTTTCTGCTCATTCAAACCATCCCACCACCCATTTCTTGAAAAAGCACTTCCTCGGTTGCATTTCAGCTCAGGCTCACCCTTAAGGGTTAAAGCCAGTGAGTACTATACTGAGAAGCCAAAGTGTAGATGGCTTAGAGACCCTGCATGGAGCAGGCACTGAAGTGAGGAGCATTGTCTGGAAGGACAGGAACTTATTTTGCAAGTTAAAAGATGTGTGAACTGCTGTACTGCGTATTTTACTTAGGGGACACAATCATAACCGCAGTATTCCACTGTACAGCAAGCCACATTACAAAAAGCAATAAAGGTTCTTGCTAAGTCCTCTGCAGGGAAATCCTGCACAAGGTGTGGCTCCACCCACAATCCCAGGAACTTCCCACCATATGGAGCTGCTTCTTTTAACTTGTGGAAGGAATTCTGATTTTATCTCCTTAGAAACCTATCTTTTAAGTGTGTTCAGTTTGCTGTGGTTAAAATGTATTGTTTGCAGTATTCATTAAAATGGGGAAGTGTATTTGTTTGGATGTTCTCCTAACAGTTTGTCAGAAGAGATTGTGGTTTGTGGTTAGCAAGTTTCTGGAGCCACGATCAAGGCAACTTAGTGTTAAAAAGAGGAACTGATGCAAGAATGTTTTCTTAGGAGAAGCCATATATGCTGAAAATATATTGTGTGAAGTGTAGAACTGTATTCTTCTTGAGATGTTTCTGGGTGTCTTTTTTGTACCTTATGAGATGTCAAAATGTGGGTCAGAAGGGCATAAAAAGCCCTTCCTCTTTCTTTGAATGGACAAAAACGGTTTGAGATGCAAATGCCAAGAACATGCCCTCAGGGGAGGATACTCGGGCAGGGATTGGCCCAAGGGGGTCATAAGGTACAATGTATGTATGATGTATCAATCACTATAAAAGCAATGTATTCCTATTGATTGGCAGAGTGTGAGGTTCAAAAGAACTCCCTCTCCCATTATGCGTACTGGTATTTTTGTTATTGATCAATAAATCTCTGTCCTTTGGAGCACAATCTTTGGTCTGGAAAGTTTTTCCTTCTACAAACTGTTCAGGGAAACTGCACTTTGCAAAGCTGTGCAGGGCAAAGCAAGCCATCAGCATGTTTTTGACAATACTGTCAAGGTTTGGTGTGACCACAAGCTTCTGGAGGCAATCTTCACCAAACCCCATTAGGAAAGCCCCTTTTAGGCTTCAGTGATGCCACCGGTTACAGAAGTATGACCTTCATACTGTGTACATTAAGGGCAAGTGCATGCTTGTTGCAGACACTCGTTGTAGTTGCCACATCTATGCCAGATTCATACAAATCTCTTCCTGAAGACAAGTGGTCTACAGTTTGATACAGGGCCATTAACCCATGGCTGATTCAGAGCAACAAGGCCTGAAAACCTTGCATGAGACTGGATGGACATGCAAACAAAAGCAGGTACACCCTACGTTGCACCCTTATTAGACACTGAAAGTTTGCATCAGGACTGAGGATGGCATCTCACCAAACCCTAACCGAATTCTATCTTATAGGCTACAATGGAGCAGAAAGCTCACACAAAGGCAATCTGGAATTCTGGATGGTGAAGAGATAAAAGCAAAACGAATACATTCTCTCTCAAGAGAGTGTCAGTCAAAAGACAAGGCTTAGTATATGGGGGAAAGGCAGTAGCTCAGTGGTTTGCACATTCTTTGCATGCAGAGGGTTAAAAACATAAAAACCACCTGCTGGATCAGGCCAATAGCCCATCTAGTCCATCATCCTTTTCTCACAGAGACCAACAATTGGGAAGCCCACAATGTGGAATTGAGTACAACAGTACTCTCTTCTCCTGTGATTTCTATCAACTAGTATTCAAAAGTACACTGCCTCCAAAAGTGGAGGCAGAACATACTCCTCACCTGTAACTCTATTGTTTATGAACAAGTTAAAAAGCATAGATCCCAACACTGATTCCTGGGGGACTCCACTTTCTACATCCCTCCATTAGGAGAACTGTCCATTTATTCCTACTTTCTGCTTCCTGTTTCTTAACCAGTTTCTGATCCACAGGAGATCCTATCCTCTTATCCTGTGACTCCGAAGCTTACTCAGGAGTCCTTGGTGAGGTACTTTGTCAAATGCTTTTTGAAAGCCCCAGTACACTATGTCATTTGGATCACTTCTATCTATATTCCTGTTAATCCTTTCAAATAACTCTAACAGGTTCATGAGACAGGACTTACCTTGCAGAAGCCATGCTGGTTCTGCTCTAGCAAGCCATGTTCTTCTATATGCTTGGCTCCAGGCTGTATTTCTGGCATCTCCAAGTAGACCTGTCTGAAACTCTGGAGAGCCTCTCGCTAGATGACCCAATGGTCTGACTCTGTACAATGCAACTCCTTACATTCAGACATGTTTCCTACTTCCAATCTTAAATCAGTTAGTAATAAAGAAAGGCTCAGAGCAGGACGGCTGGCACGACGTGTTTCAACAGGTTAGCTTGTGTCAATGTTTATCTCACTCTCGAAACTCTAGGGGTTTCAGCAGTAAAATTTGGACCAGCTGGCTATTCAGGTAAGTAAAACTGTAGAAAAAAATATCATTTGATGTCTCTTATCTTGATGGAGGCAACAGCTGGTATAGCACAGTGGGGAGGAAAGCCTGGCTGGGAGTCCAGAGTCTGTGAGTTCAAATCCCTGCTCATGTCTCCTGGGTGTCAAGGGCCAGCTAAAGATCACCCCGACGGCGAATGGCTCAGGGGTAATGTGCCCTGCCACCTGTGCAGCGTGGGTAAGCTGCAGAGTCCCAAGGAGCCCAGTTGCCCCCCAGCTGACATTTGCGGACAAGGAAGGGGCTGGCGTGTGCAGCTGTGGCAAGCTGAGCAGGCCCTAGCCAGCTGGGGAGAACCAGCCTCAGAGGGAGGCAATGGTAAACCCCCTCTGAATACAGCTTACCATGAAAACCCTATTCATAGGGTCGCCATAAGTTGGGATCGACTTGAAGGCATTTTCCATCTTGATGAGAGATTTTGATGCAGTCATAACTTGGTCTTGGCAGACAGAATTGGGTTGCTGGCTGAGGATCTTTCCATAAGGACATCCAAGGGCAAAGTAACAGCAATGAGGAGCGGCCAGTGATTTTAAAGACTAATTTACAGATTCCTTTGCCAGGTATGTTATTGATTACATCCTATCAAAGGTTACATCTCTCTTTTTCTTTTAATTTTGCTACAATTGTTGCTAGATTTGGTGAGGGTTAATTCCCCAGTTAAATGGGGCCATTACATTTATTTCAGTGGAGAAGATATAAACACGTGTTTAACTTTTCCACTAAAAGAATTTATACTGAAATATGCCCCAATTCTCCTACTTTACATCTAATATTAGAGTGGATGTCGGAAATCTGGTAACATTCACACGTGAATGCTGAGTATTCCGGTCAAATTTGGTTTATGTCTGAATACTAAAAGACATGTTGGCGAAGGGCAGCAGTTTTGTAAATGGGATTGCCTGTCTTTGCTGGGATATGTCTGACAAATGCGGAAATTAGGCATTGCCGGCATTCACATACAAGCAAATCCAGCAAATGCTGGATTATAATATATGCATGCATGTGCATATATACAATTACAATGAATGCCCCAATTTTTACATTTACGTGCGAATGCTGACAATCTCAGTCAAACCTTATGGCATTTGAAATATTCAGAAAACATCCAATAGACATTGGGCAGCCACTTACAGATAGTAATTCGCATTAACCTTTGCATGTCTTTATGTAACTGCAACACTTGTGTGGGATTGTCAGCATTCACATGAAAATACTGATGTCACCAAGTTGCACACACACATATATATGTACCACACAGGCCTGCCAACATCCAGATTAATTTCATGCTTCCCCAATACATTCGTCAGCCTTGAAGAAACCACAGGACTCTTGCCATTTTACTGCAACAAACGCCTCTTGAATTTACACTGCAAGAATCTATCCCCTCCAGGCGCAAATCTTAGCTGGGTGAAACGGAGCATGAACCTGTCATTCCTGTCTTCCTTCATAAGCCATCTTTCCAGTGGAGGAGTCCGTGCCTATCTGTGCAGCCCAAAGAAACGCGGTCAAGTTTACACGGATGGAAGCGTTAACCCGGCCAACCGCTGCCCATGGTGCCCTACAGAACCTAGGCAAGTGAGCTCTGGAGCTAAGCCCTATTCATCGATACCTGCACCACTCTTTTCCCCCAGGTTTAAAAGCCATTCATGGAGCAGCAAGGTGGGCTCTTTACTGGGATGGCAGTGTAGGATTTCCCCCTCCCATCACTCCGGTATGACTCCGCAGCAAGTCTGTGCGTGCACATGCACGTTGCTGCTCTGCTCCAGCCAACCCGATCTCCAGACAGATTTAGCCAAGCAGAAACAGACCCTCCCTAAAACTGGAGATACCTCCGCGCCGTTCCTCCATCTCCTTTCCTGCCAAAGTCAGCGGACTCTTCGAATCGCCACGTGTCAAGCTTCTTAGCTACCCGCTTATTGCCCGCTCAGACATTCACAGCAAAATTGTCCTTGCTTTTGTTTTACAGCCAGTATTACCTTGGGGTGGGGTTCCGAACATTCTTGGTATCCAAGCGTTTTTCGTTCCAGATCACAGGCCAACTCCAGCAGCAAGCAGTTGCCTTTAAAAGGGGAAATTATTCTGCTTTTTCCTGTTCCAGACGTCCGGGAGCGGGAGGGGGAGAAGAGGCAAGGCGAGGCAAGGTTAGGTTAGGTTGGGCTCGCCTTGTCTTTTCTTTCGCCGCCTTGCAATTGAGCACGTTGGCAAGCTTTTGGCTCTGCAAACAGCAACAAAAGCTTCGGGAGAGAGGAAGGTGCTGCAAGCCTATCCCGTCTCGTCTCATTTCCTGCTGCCCGAACGTGCCCGCGCACTCACCTCAACACTGGAGGCTTCCAATGCAACCAACGCGTTTGGCAGCTATGCTAAATTAAGGAAACGCTCTCCAAAGCCAGACAACTGTGTTACGCCCGAAACTTACGCCTTCCTACAGAATAGGTTTAATGAAGGCGCGCATTTTGCTCAGCGAGCTCGCTTTCATCCTAGCATGTAAAGAACCCGTTTGTAGTTTACAGGAAACATCCAGCAAAACGTATACAAAAAGGGGGTGTGTGAAAAACGGTGCTTACCGTGAGCAAAGATCGTCTGTTAGATCTGGCCTCAGGGCGCTGTCTGGGCTTCCCACATCCTTAGAATGTAAGGAGCCGAGCAACTGCAGAGGGAGATGCTAGTGCGCGCGCAGCGCCTCCCTAACTCTTTGGAGGGTGTGTGTGTGGATGTTTCTTACCGCTAGAATGTTTTTCCACTGTAAAGAAAAGAGACGTAGGAACGGGGCAAAGAGCAGGCCTCTTCCATCACCATCATGAATTGTTAATAATAAAACACAGACGAACGGCCCACCTGCAATTTTTAACCAAAGTCATTTTTCTGATTTTATCCGTAATTTTAAATTACCAGAGTAATGCTATGGTTTGTAATTAACTTAAAAAGAAGTTGTGACTAAACTGTTTTTGCCTCAGTTGCTGATTTTTGGTACTTTAAGCAAGATAGGCTAGGCAAGGAGAAAGGGACTCCTCGCTGGCTGAAATAAATGTAGGAAGGAAAAGGCTTCTCTTGCTTCACTTGTAGCCCTTGTGGCAAACCTTGCTACTAGCAACTGAAACCAACCAGCTGAAGCCAGGAAGCAGCTACAATTGTAACAGAGAGCAAGAGTAAAAACTCCTGCTTGATATAGTGCCATGACACACATCTTCCCACTGCTGTGTCCATTTTCATTAATCCTATTAGTCCAAAGGCAGTATTTTTCAGTCCAGACATTCTGATTGATGGTGAGTGGGACAAGAAAAGATAGATCTGCTGCTTAATGTTTGGCCTCGAGTCAGTAAGCGACTGTACACTTTCTACTGCACATCTACTGGCAACCAAGAGGTCTTCTGTATCTTTACAAGTTGTGCAGGGGAAGGGAGAATTCCACCTTGTGGTTTTCCCCATTACAGTGTTGCAAGAACACCTGCACTTGGCTGACTTTCTCTTCTCCTAAACATACAGGATAAGTCTCATGCCCTGAACTTGGCAACCCTATTCTGTACCCATCTCCCCCGCTGTATGTGGGAAAAAAAAGATAAATGATGGATCTATATGATGGGACATTGTGCATAATCACTGACACAGGTGCTGTGATTGATTTGGGCTACTTGTTTATCAGCCTGAGGAATTCCCAGCTGTATAATGAGACAAATTCTTCTAAATGGTCTGCTAAATGATATGCTGCATCAGCACGAACCAGCCATGTTTACTCAAGAGTAAATCCTACAAAATTCATTGAGGTTTACTCCCTGGTAATTATTGCAACCATAATTGCTTCCTTCTGAGCAGATATGGTTAAGATTGTGCTGTTGAATTTCTTAGTGGGTTCTGATTTGAAGATGTTAGCAGGGGTCCCTGATGTCTTAATTATGCATTCTTAAGTATTTACTAAGCTATTTGTAAGGACACTCTGGCCAGCCTTACAGAGTTGCTATAGCATGGTTTGAAGAAATGGTTTGAAGGAGAACTACAACTACAGAGGCAAAACTCTTACCAAAAATGTTAAAGATATACTCATGGGAGCAGGACCCCTCCATTTACTCTAGTATGCCCAGAAAAAATGGAAATGGACTGCCTTCAAGTCAATCCTGACTTACGACTACCCTATGAATAGAGATTTCATGGAAAGGAGTATTCAGAGGGGGTTTACTATTGCCTCCCTCTGAGGCTAGTCCTCCCCAGCTGGCTAGGGTCTGCTCAGCTTGCTACAGCTGCACAAGCCAGCCCCTTCCTTGTCTGCAACTGCCAGCTGGGGGGCAACTGGGCCCAGAAACTGGAAAAAATGTACATAGATTTGCTCATCTCTCTGCAGTCCTTGCCTTTCTGGGTCAAGCATCATGCAGCAAAGCTGAGTACACCTGAAGTTCAAAGGTGACAAAATGGTACTTCTCCTGGTAAAGCAAGGATGTGAAACCTGTAACTCAAGAGATTGCAGGGATCACTGTAAATGGTAATGAATACGACATAGTACTCTCCATGTCAAAAGTTAGCATGTCAGTAAGGTTAGGTTAATCTTTCTCCCTGAGGAGAAAGGAGTGTTAAAACATTTTAAATCCACCCGCAATCTGAAATGATAACAGTCAATTGACAGATACATCCTGCAGGTCTGCTGATGCAGGCTAAACATACCCTTTCAAATGTTACTCAGAGAATTTGGCTTCCAGACCCCTCACTACTGTGGTTGCCCTTCTCTGAGCAGTCTCCAGTTGGTCAATGTCCTTCTTAAAAGGTGGTGCTCAGAAATGGACGCAGTATGCCAGATATGGCCTGACCAGCACATAAGGAGTGGGACAATTACTTCTTGTAACCTGAACACTATGCTCCTGCTGAGGTAGCCTAAAATTGCATTTACATCGCACTGTTGACTCAAGTTCAGCTTTTGTAAAGAAGCCTAGATCCTTTTCTCCATGTACTACTGCCAAACCAAATCTCCCACATCCTATATGCATACATGTGATTATTGGGTACATAAATGCAGGACTTTATCTCTGTTGAATTCCATCTTGGTTTTGGTCCAGTGTTCCAGCCTCTCAAGATGTCCTCTTCAACGTGCTCAGGGGCTGTTTTATTATATTGTGGAGGCTACTAGAAATAATTATAGGCTGCCAAGCCTGGACACAATGTGTTGGCCCTAGTGTGAGAGTTAGAAGAAATGTCCTTTCCCCCCCTTTTTTCCTTCCCATCTCTTTCCCATTTATATCATATCTCTTAACTCTTAACCAGCTGTGCACTGTTTCTGAGCCTGAAGTTCATTCTTCCTCCATCAGGAAGAAAAAATGTATTTTTGCCATGCAGCATTATTTGGAAATAATACATCATTTTTGCTCTTTCAGCTGTTTTGTTGTAACGGCCCACTCTGAGTCACACTTCCTGGAAGCTCAACCAGCTATGATTCATTGCTACATCCGTTCCAAGCAGAGTTTGGAAGAGCAAAGAATATACGTGAAAGTTTTAAGGTACAAAGCTTTTTTTCTGGCTTGCTTTAAATGTCAGATTACTCTTTCCTGAAGCTGAACACAGAAAATGCTGAACACAGAGTTAGGGATTCTAATATGGACTATTTAAAGCTATGAAATGGGCCTAAAGAGCCCAGGCACTAAAAAGAGATGTATATTTGGAATAAACTGTAGACTCTTTTCTTGCTGAGGAATATTGCTGATGGCAAAGAGTGAATTCATGAATGCTGGACTCTGATTCATATATGAGGTTCAAAATAATGTACATTCCAGCTCACCAGAGTGTTTAGGAAAGACCCCTTGCAGTTGTTCTACAAACAGTCATAACTATGACAGGCATACAGTTATATTTGCCCATTCTGAAAATGTGTGGTGAGTGCACAGTGGTGCAAATAACCATGACTGGCTTTATAGCGTTCTATAAATGCTATGCTCCACCCCACCCCCTGCCACCGATGGTCGCTTCAAGGCTAGCCACAGTGTTTTCTCAGTACTTCCTGGCTCTTTGTTTAGGGAAGTAAGTAGTCCATGTATTCTTGCAGTTTTATTCATGATGATGATGTTTTCAAGAGGTTAACAAAACATTTTTCCCTTTCTTTGGAATTAGTGGCTTCAATCCAGACTTACAGCACAATCCAGGGAAATAAAGAGGAAGGACAGAGGGTGAACCAGGCCATATATATTTAATTAATTACTAGCCCTCAAACAGATCTGCATAGGGGAATCAAGGGACAGGATCCAACTAATAACCAAACTGTGGGTGATCCAACCCTGCAAAGGGCCAGGGATAGCCTGTCCTCCTCTCCCTTCCTTAAGTCCCACCCTTGAGTAGGGAGGCCTTCCTGCTCCACCCCCTCCTGGGGTTCCACAACTCCTGGCAGGTGTTACAGGTTGGCCCCAATTATGCTCCCTGTCCATGCCTGTGGGTTCCATAGCACTGAAAGCCGGTGTCTAAGGGTGCTCACCAAACCTTAATGGCCTCAACTTATGGCAACTACTTGCCAATGTGACCAATTAACCAATTAATTAACTACCCACTCCGAAGTACACTTCATGGAACTCTCTCACCAAGTCCGGTGCATGAACATCCTCTACTGCTTCCCAAGAATGTTCCGATGGATCATACCCCTTCCAGTGAATTAGATACTGAAACTGTCCCCGGCGCTTCCGCAAGTCCAGTATCTGCTCCACTTCATACTCCTCCTGCGTATTCACCGTGGGGTGGTGACAGCTCCACTGGCACTCTGTGAGGGTCAGGTTTTTCCCCCCAACATCAGCAGGGAGCGATGAAACATGGGGTGTAACCTGAAGGTGGGAGGCAGTTTCAGGTAGAAGGCTACTGGGTTGATTTGAGCCTCCACTTCTAAGGGTCCAACCCTCCGATCCTCCAATTTATGGCAATGTCCCTGCGTAGGCAAATAGCGTGTAGACAGCCACACTCTGTCTCCCACTTGGATGGGGGCCCCTTCCTGCCGCTGCTGGTCTGCAGCTCTCTTATAATCCTCCTTGGCCCGATTCAGCTGCTCTTTCAACAGCTGTTGCATAGCTTGCAGCTCTTGTATGAACTCCTCCTCTGCTAGGATGGATGGGCTGGCTCGAGAGGTGGCAAAAGCTCAAGGGTGATATCCCAGGTTGGCAAAAATAAAAGGGCTTTGTTACATGTTGGCATGTACGGCATTGCTATAAGCAGAGCTTGGAAAAGTTACTTTTCCAAGCTCTGGTTATAAGCGAACTCCACTAGGGGTAGAAAAGACATCCAGTTGTCCTGCTGGTAGTTGACATAACAGTGCAGGTATTGTTCTAACAAGGCATTAACTCTTTCCATCTGTCCATCCGTCTGCAGGTGATGGGATGAGGAAAGTCTCAGTTCACTCTGCAGGATTTGCCACATCACCCGCCAGAAGCAGGCCGTGAACTGTGTTCCTCTGTCAGAGACCAAACTGTCCGGGAGTCCATGCAAGTGGTACACATGCTGCACATAGAGTCTCTTGAGCATTTGGAAGTCCCGTGCACGGGATGAAATGCGCCATTTTTGTAAAAGCATCCAGTACTGCCAACACGGTGATTTTCCCCTGCAAGGAAGGAAGATAAGTGATGAAGTCCATGGTGACCATCTGCCAGGGTCCTTGGGGTGTTGGAAGGGGTTCTAGAAGCCCAGCAGACCATCCAGTGGCATGCTTGGCCCGAGTGCAGGTGGGGCAGGATCAGACTTAATGCTCCACTTCTTGTTTCATCCGAGGCCACCAAAAGTCCCTGATGACGGCTTGTAAGGTTTTGTAGACTCCAAAATGCCCCTTGGTGGGAGAGTCGTGACATTGGCGCAGCACCTAGGCTCTCACCTCTCCGGGAGGCATGCACATGGCTTCATGACGGTACAGCATCCCTTCCTTCAGCACAAAACCCTCGCTACTCTCGGTGGGTCATGTTGCTAACTCAGAGCACTTCTCTTCCATCTTCCATCTGGAAACCTATGCCCTCACTGTGGGAGGCTGTGTGGATCCAGAATTGGCCTCCACAGTCACTTACGGACCCACCGTTAAAGACCTTATCTTGGAAGACAATCTTACTCGGCCACAAGTGATCACCAATGATGACTCTAGTGAGCCTGAACCTACTGAGATTCATGAGCACTTTTTTTTAAAAAAAAGTCATCTACTGATTCCATCCAGCCCTGTAATTTTGTTGGGAGAATGGGCCTTTGCATAACTAAGAAGTTGGCCAAGTGTAGCTGATTTGTTGCCATAGCGGCAACAAATACTTTGGACAGATATCAGCATAACGGACACTATGAATAATAAAAAAAATCCTTTTTTTGCAGAGCCAAAACTCACTCATTAATTTGCCACAAAAATTGGCTGTGGCAGGGATTTCAGAGTGGACTGAGTGCTGGAACACCACAAATATGAATTTTGACAATTTCTCCAAAATCTCTTTTGTACCCTCCCCCCACCACCCTGTTTAAGAACTCCCTCTTTAGGATAGTTTAATGCCCCTTGTTATATGTAGGTCATCTACTAAGCAAAAAAGGGTGTTCAAAATATTCCTTGAAACAGGAACCCTCAGAGGCAGATATGTAAGTGGAATAAACCCTTCAATTAGTCTCTCTTCGCACTGCCCCCATTGCTTCCCATTGCCTGGGCTAAGTGCTTTTTCATGCTTCCTGAATTTAGGACCACCTGCTTAATCTCCTCTGTGTCTCAGGACTGGACACTAGACTAGCAGCCATTAACTCTGCTCTACCCGAGGACCAGCCTAATTGAAGAAGGCATAGTACTGAAGCGTGGACAAACCCAAAATATAGATATCTCATATATTGGTTTTTACGTGCTTGTTCTTATTCTGGTTCTAGTGGACCCCAGTGAGGAAATTACCCCACGTGTTTTGGGTCAAATTCATTTTCTGAACCCTAACCTGAATTTGTTTTTGTTGGCCTGTTCTGGTTCAGGTTTGATAGAGACTTTCAGATAATGGCTAGATTTCATTCCTGTTTAGGGACTGGTACCACTGGACAATTGCTAGTGCTTTTCTATGTGTTTTATTTATCCCACATGTAGCCATGGTGTGTACATTTGAAGGACCTTGGATATTTACTGGTGAAGACTGGGCAGATTTTGCCCCGACTGAAATGTCCCCAAGTGTGGGTGCACTTTTTCACATTGGAATAATCACTCACTTATACTGGAGAAAGCAAAGTAGCACAACTCAAGGGTACCTTTGGGAAGGGGGCAAACCTGCTCCATAGGCCTGAGTTGTAGATGATCCCAGCCACTATCTATCATGCCCGCTCTTCATTTTGAATTCTGTTTCTTGGATGTGTGATGGGTGTGACAGAATAATGGGGACTGGCTGACTGACAGATGGTTAGATTGACTGATCATGAATATAAAACTTAGAATACACAGCAAGCTTTGTGAAATGTGCATTCCCAGCTACTGAGGCTGGAGGTTCTACAGGGGCATCACTACCGGGGTGCAGAGGGTGTGCCCCGCACCCGGGTGTCACCATGAGGGGGGTGACACCCAGAGCCACCCCGTGCCGTTGCCCAGCAAGGCTGCTCCAACTCCTCCTCGGAGGTAGGTGGGCAAGACCGGGAGCAGCGTCGGCAGGGCGAGGGAGGCACACCAGCGTTCCCAGTCCTTCTCCGGCTGGGTGCCACTCTGGCGCGCGCCCTCCCAGGGGCATGGATGGAGTGGCTGGCCTTGAGTGCGTGCGCACGCAAGCCCAGCCACCTCGTCCATGCCCCTGGGAGGGGGCGCACCGGAGGTCCGCACCCCCCTGCACTCCCGCTAGTGACGCTGCTGAGGTTCTATACCCAGGTGTCAGATCTGAAGCTTAAATTGAGGTGGCTTGTCTAAGGCCATTTGGCAAAGTTCTTGGCCAAACCCAAAGACTATCCATTGTACTATTCTAGTAAAGAAAAAGAAAATGTATTTTAAAAAAGTGAATACCTTCAATACACAGCTCTGTTTAGTGTTTGCCATTTCCTCCCATCCACGCCTTTCCAGGTTTCAGAAGTTTTCAAGATTTATTGTTGGTTGGTACAGCATCATTTTGATAGGTTTGTACTTGCCTGTGTTTACAGAAATTTGTGTACATACTGGTTGGAATGTTGTGGTCCCATAGCCAGTCAGCCAAAGTGCTTCTGAAAAGTACAGATTGTACAAAAAGAACCAATATGAAGTCTATCAAAGCTTAATAACATGAGATAATTAAGGTCTGGCCTCACCAAAACAACATTCTGTGCAGGGGCAAGCTTTGGAGAGGTTTTGACCCAGTGTAGTTTAATTTAAATTTGCAAGGCTAGTCAGATATGGTGAAATCATTTTTTAGGGAAATGCTATACTGAAAGAAAAAATATCAGAGATAAATTGTGTGCTGGACTGACACCTAACTAGTTCTGTGGTGTTTGCTATGCATACACTGAAACACCACACAGTAATCGGCTCTGGCAGAAGAATTGAGAAGGCCCAACATCACACCTCAAGTTTGCTCAAGCATAACACCCCAGGGAATAGGGGCTTCTAGAAACTTTTCATTGTTCCTTAAAATAGCACTCTCTCTATCCTATCCATTTATCGTTTCTAGATGATAAAAAGGATCTTTTCTGCAGGGCCTGAAAATGCTAAAGTTAGAAACAAATTGCCTTGGCAGAACTTATATGTATATGTATAAACTCCTGCAGACAAGAAGTTGTGACAGTCATCCTCTAGGACAGTGCAGCATTATTGTGGAAATGATCTGAGCTTCACATACCCTACAGATCCAGGAGGTGTGCAAGGCCATGGACTAGAAAACTGAGAAAGCAGAAAAAGTGAGGTGATAGGGACACGTACAGAGATAGGGAACCTCTGGCCCTCTAGATGTTGTTGGACTCCAGTTCCCATCAGCCTCAGCCAGCATGGCCAATGGTCAGGGATGCTGGGAGCAGAGTTTGGAAAAGTTACTTTTTTGAACTACAACTCCCATCAGCCCCAGCCAGCATGGCCACTGGATTGGGCTGATGGGAGTTCAAAAAAGTAACTTTTCCAAGCTCTGGCTGGGAGTTGTAGTACTCCAACATCTGGAGGGCCACAGGTTCCCCGTCTTTGCCACAATAGAAATTGAACCTTGAGCCTGAAGGTTAAGAGACAGAGATTCAGACTATGTGCCAGACCTTGGTCCATCTGTACTTCCTCTGCTTGGCAGCAGCTCTCCAAGCTCTCAGGCAGAAGGAGACCACTTGATATCTTTCTAATAGTGGGAACCAGGGACAGACCTTGTGACTGTGAAGCAGGGATTGGGTTTGCCCCATGAGGCTGTTCCCCCTGCCCCCCAAACCACACCCACATGCCCCACACTTGTTAAGGCAAAACTAGATGTGGTGTGATCTCATATCTTTATATTTGTCTAAAAAGAGCTAGAGGAGCACATTGGATTATGGCCAGGGTGCTGGGGAGGAAGGGATTAACCCTCCCACAAATGTTGTTTCTCTGAAGGAAATTGATATTAACTGAGAAAAGGAGAAAATACAGGTACCCATATTGGTTGTGAAACTGTGTCTGTTGTGAATCAAAGTTGTTAGTCTGAGGAAGAGTAACTGACCAATCTGGGCACAGCACCTTCCTTTGACAAGGACTTCTGGGAGCTTGAGCCAATCAATCCAAGGAAGCCAAAACTGTTCCAGCGGTGCATCATTCAAATTCAGCAGTGAAGGGGAAAGACAACAGCAGACTCTGAGAACATGCCTACATGTTTTACACAATAACCTTAACTAGGGATGGAAGAGAAATTTGATTCAGTTCACATTTAAAGCTGAATCCATCAAATTCACACTTTGTGAAACAATATGAAAACTGAAACACAGCCAACCTTCAAAATTTTCAGTGATCTGAATTTTGCAACTGAGATCTTCAACCAAACAATGTTTTCAAAAAGAAGGGAAATTAACATATAAAAATGCATTCATAGAATCAGAATAATAGAGTTGGAAGGGGCCTACAAGGCCATTCTGTTAGGAGGAATTGCTTGAAACAATGTGTATTTCCAGATTGCACACCTTGAAGCACAGTCCTTTCTCCTTCAGAGTTTTTGCCTTTTACTTTTTAAAGAAAAATGCTCTCTACTCCCTGCCCCCTAGACTGAGAGCGAATACTGAGTGAGCTGGACTCCATAGAACTACAGCTGCCACGTCTACTGCTTCCTCCAACCCCTGCCTTCCATGCTCATTAGGGCAACAGGCAGAGGTGCTCCTGCTTCCTTGTATCGCAGTGCTGTGTGTGTTCGGGGAGAGAGAAGTGGGACTGCTTTGACCTAACAAGACATTGCCTTGGGGAGAGAGCCAGAGCTGCGCAAAGGGACTGGCTCCAAATGTTAGCCTCACTTAGAGGCACTCCCTGGGTGCCCAGAGGGGAGGGAGAAAACCATTTTAGGAAATTACTGAAGAGCCTGCCCATTTTTATTTATTTATATGAGTAATTCATTCAAAGATATCATGGCTGTGAGCTACTGTAGTGATTAAAACATCATACAATCATAAAGTACAGAACAAATGGCGTGATGATCAGTGAATCAAATTCTCTAAAAACACTTGGTGAAGCAAACATTTTCAGTAGGTGGCAAAATATCAGAATTGTGGGTGCCTGATTTCAGTGGGAAACAGTATTCCAAAGCACTGATGCCGCTGTGCTAAAAACTGTAGTTTGTGTAGAAACTAAACAAATATGAGATAACTGTGAGACAGTCAAGAGGGCTTTTGACTTTGCCTGGGGAGGGATGAAGTATAGTGAGACAGTAAAGTATTTCATCAGATGTAATGTGGAATCACAATTGCAGTTTGTCGCACAAGAGCAATATCTCAGCAGGAGCAAGAGGCCATGCTTCCATTAAAAAGAAAAATACATTATTAGTAACCAACAAGTACTCTTAGCTTTTCTGGAGGTTACATTAAGGAAATGCCCTGCTATTTGCAGCAATCTTAGCTGCACATTCTGGCATTTGATGCATAAGTGATAAAAAAAAAGTTACATGGAAGTGGAAAAACAATGGTCTTAACATAAAGCTCATACGTTTTTCTACAGTGACTTGCTTTCCAAGGAATCTCTTGTGTTGCAGAGGATTCTAGGGTAAATATTGTAGGCCACAAGCTTAGTTCACATGGGGCACTTAGTTCACATGATGTTAGGCCTACTGAAGCTCATCTTTGCCCTGTGTGCGCTAAGAATGTGCTCTACAGCAGTGTTTCCCAACCTGTGGGTCACGACCTGCAAGTGGTTGCCAAGTCTGCACAAGTGGGTTGCAGGTTTTATAAGCAGACCAAATAATTATTGATTTTAATCCTTAACTGATATGATACCTCTTTCAACTTTTTGTTTTGTTGGCGTATCGTAATGCTGTGTTCACTTGTAACCAAACATCAGAAAGACTTGAGCCTTATATTTTAAACACTTAGGAACTACTCTCTGTGAATAACTTTGTAACTATTATGAATATTTCAACAAATTGCACATCAGTAGGGTTGTTAAGTAATTTTTTTGCTTGATGCCTCAAGTAATAGTTATAAAATTGGCAAACATGTAGTTAAAATGCACAGAACTGACATCTGCTGAAACCTAAGGTCCAAAATTACTGTAACAATAAATCATTGGGTTACCATATCAAGTATATTTGGACTTGTGGGTCACCATACTGAAAAGGTTGGGAACCATTGTTCTAGAGTACACCCAACACTCAGCTGTGACTGTACATTCTAGGGGGGAAATGGCAGCAGTGGGCTAGCTAGCTTTCAAATAAGTTTCTGCTTGACTTATTGTCTCATTAAGGAACTTCTGAGGGTCCCCATAACACAGTTAGAAAGCCAACACTCAATATCAACAGTTTAAAGGGCATTTCAGCAGTGTGATTATCCCAGACAGGAGAAAGTGTGCTTTGTTTTCTTTTTCCATTAGAGGGTGCTCTTGTCTCAGGAATTCTTCATTCTTGAGAATAACTGTCCAAGAATTTCCCTTCAGGTTGATCTTCTAGCTAGGTGGTCCAGCCTAACTATCTATATCTAAGCAAGGTAAGCAGCAGCATAGTTCAACAAGCTAACATTTATTATATTTTTCACCTTACAAGGCAGAGACACTATAAGTCAAGATCAAGAGACCAACTATGAATAAAAGAAAAAGTTTCCCATTGGAACCTCTCGTTTCACAAACCCTGCATGGAGCCTCATCACTGCATTAATGATGAACATTATTCATTTTATTTAAAGGGGGGGACTTCACATATACATCCAACAATCTCTATAATGTTAATATAAAAAGTTGGCATAGTCCTTAAACATATTTTAATTAAGCAAAACTAAAAGGAACCTATAGAGGTGAAATAGCAAAAAATGTGTGGCACCATGAAGATTAAAACATGCACTGCTGCACAATTAACTTGTTAGCCTTTTAAGGTTTCACAGGACATTGTTTTCCGATCAGAATCAAATATGGATATCCTACCAGAATTTATGCACAAAGGAAAGATGTTGTCCTCTACTTCAGAATGCTAATGAAGATTCCGAGTAGATCAATGACCTTCAACCCTTCCCAGCAAGGCACAACTTTAACCCCAATGTGCAGCACTTCACTTTTTAAAAAACTAGATATTTTACCTTTGGGTCTGGCATGGACCTCTTTGGGTCCATGTCTGTCTCTCTAGATCTCTCCTTCTGTATCACTTTTTCTTCCTTTCTGTACCACTCCAAGTTGCTCCATTTCTTTCCTTTATATGGTGGCACTTGGGCCTCCCCACTTTAGGTGAGGCTGCACTTGCAATCCCACTGTGGGCCTGTGAGGAATCCTGGCCGCAATAATGGACTGGATGAGAGCTAACAAACTGAGGCTCAATCCAGACAAGACTGAGAGGCTATTGGTGCGGGGTTTCTCTGATCAGATGGTGGATATATACCCTGTCCTGGATGGGGTTATGCTCCCCCTAAAGGAGCGGGTTCATAGTCTGGGAGTTCTTTTAGATCCTTCCCTGTCACTGGAGGCTCAAGTAGCCTCGGTGGCATGGAATGCGTTCTACCATCTTCGATTGGTAGCCCAGCTACGTCCCTATCTCAGCAGGGAGGACCTCACATCAGTCGTACATGCTCTGGTAACCTCGCGACTGGATTACTGCAATGCGCTCTACATAGGGCTGCCTCTGAAGACAGTTCGGAAGCTACAGCTTGTGCAAAAGGCGGCGGCCAGATTGATAACGAGGACCAAGCGGTCCAAACATATAACACCTGTTCTGGCTCGCCTGCACTGGCTTCCAATTTGTTTCCGGGCCAGATTCAAAGTGCTGGTTTTGACCTATAAAGCCTTATATGGCGCAGGACCACAATATCTGTTGGAACGCCTCTCCCGATACGAACCTGCCCGTACACTGCGTTCTACATCAAAGGCCTTCCTCCGAGTTCCGACTCATAGAGAAGCTCGGAGGGTGGTAACAAGAACTAGGGCCTTCTCAGTGGTGGCCCCCGAACTGTGGAACAGTCTCCCCGATGAGGTGCGCTTGGCGCCGACATTGTTATCCTTTCGGCGCCAAGTTAAAACCTTCCTCTTTTCTGAGGCTTTTTAATCTAACTTAATTCAGTTTTAAAATGTGTTGTAATTGTTTTTAGCTTTTTGTATTTTTTGTATTTTTGTTGTATGTTATTGTTGGATTTTATTGTATATATTTGTATTGCTTTGTTGTACACTGCCCAGAGAGCTATGCTAGTGGGGCGGTATAAAAATGTAATAAATAATAATAATAATAAATAATATATTCCGATGTAGCTCAGCAGTGTCACCTACAGCATTTGGGGATTTTAGGCCCTTCCTGTAAAGATGAATAAGCATATTTCCTCAGCTTTGCCTCAGATAAACATGTTAAAAGTTAGTCCTTCTCCCCCCACAAAGGCTAACTATCCAGAAGTATCAACAAAACATGTAAGTGTAGAGTCAGTAGAGTCTGTTAGTAATTTTCTGAATAGCCAGTGAGACCACTAACATCAGAGATAGAGGGGATTTCATTAATGGGACAAACAACGATCTGTCACAGAAGGACGCTGGTTCTTATCGATCTCAAATTCCCATAAATTTGTGAGATTATACCCTTAGTTTTTGTCTTCCTGGAAACATTTGATCAAGGGCCCAAGTACATGAATCTTCTTCCTCAGGATCTCTCTTCTGCAAGAAACTCTGCATTTGCTCCGAAACCGAAAACTCTGCTAGCTAAGTTAGATTGACTTTATTGGTTTTATATACAAAAAGAGGATTGGCCAGAAAGGAAAAGACTCTCCGAATCCATCACAGGGATGTAAGCCATGATTTGAAGGGCAATAGGTTAGGTGATATTAGAACGCACTGTTTGGTGGCAATTTATTGCCTTGGTCTCTCAGTCATTTTTATTTATTGTGATTTATTAAATTTGTTAGTTGCATTTCTATACAAATATGTGCACTCAAAGTGACTTACAATTAATAAAAACTAAAAGAGATATATAGTTTTTTTTTTTAAAGTATATAAGGCGGTGGTGCAACCCTTCTTAGGAAGGCTACACAACAGAAACCCTCCAAAAGCCTTCCAAAACAAATGCCTGGGAGAAGAGAAATGTTTTTGGCTGGCGCCTAAAGATAGACAATGATGGTGCCAGGCATACCTCCCTGGGGAGAGTGTTCCACAAATGGGGGTGGGGGCTACCACTGAGAAGGCCCATTCTCGTGTTGCCACTTGTCTAAGGAGAGGGCACACAGTGAAGGGCCTCTGATTCTGAGTGCAGGGTCAAGGCTGGTACATATAGGGAGAGGCAGTCTTTGAGGTATTGGGGTCCTGAACTGTATAAGGCTTCATAGATCGAAACCGGTCAAAACCTTTGAATTGAGCCCGGAAACTAATTGGTATCCAGTGCAGTTATTCCAGAATTGATGTCCTGGTGAGCAGTCTGGTTGCTAAATTCTGCACCAGCTGCAGTTTCCAAACTGTCTTCAAAGGCAGCCCCATGTATAATGCATTACTGCATTCTAACTTAGAGGTTACCAGAGCATAGACAACAGAGGCTATCCCTGTCCACACAGGGTCAGGGATTTGCTCTATTTCCCCCCCCCCCCGAGACTTGGTCTGTGCCTGCAGCAGCATGAAATGACAGAAGGATTGTACCACTTCAGATTGCAGGAAAACTAACACATTTGAGGAGAAAGCTTCAGTTTAAACAACTGGTGGTTACGGTGTTGGACTACAACCTGGGAGACCAGGGTCCAAATCCCCACACGGCCGTGAAGCTCACTGGGTGACCTTGGGCCAGTCACTGCCTCTCAGCCTCATGAAAACCCTATTCATAGGGTCGCCATAAGTCGGAATTGACTTGAAGGCAGTACATTTACATTGAATGCCAAAGTAGCATCATAATCCCAACATACTACCACTATATCATTAATCCTTATTAATTATTTGTAAGTACATGACCCCTGGTCTCTAGTACAAAAGAGACAGAGCTTAACAATTAAGCCCCTTTCGTAATGTGTTGATAGCTTCCTTACAGCTCAGTGTTGCACTAGCCAAATTAGCCCCTCAATAATAACTGAGAAGGCATCTTCTTGGATCAACCACTAGCTCCCAAGATCTGGTATGGCTTGCTTTTGTCATATGTTTCTATTCACAAATAGGCAAAAAATAAAACCCTTGCAGTTTAAGAACATACGTATAGCCAACATATATTTCTATCAAACTTTAATAAGCAGAGAAATTAGGCAGCCATAATGAATGCTTCAAAAAAAGGTTAAGGTACAATGCCTTAACCTCAATGCCCATGAAATGCAAAATGTGTAACAAAGGGGTTACCAACATCTCATGTAAAATTTTCAATACATTTTAGAATTGAGTGACAGAAGGAAATGAACCATTGAATTAACATACAGCCCATATATTAGCCCATATCTCAGAACATAAAATAAAAAATGTATATCCATCTCAAAGACCACTGAAGAAGACTTTGAGTCGAAACATGTTTGGCTTTGTTACACATTTTGCATTTCATGGGCATTGAGCTATGTATATTGGCCATTGTTAAAAGTTGCCCTTTATGTTCATATTGACATTGTTTTGACCATATTATATATTTCATTCTTCATTATGTATGGGCATTGAGTTGTTTACAGATATTTTTTTGGTAATTTCTGTACTATTATATGAGAACACCTATAAGGATTTTATATTGTTTGTTTATACATATATTTAAATTTTGATATTATTTTATAACCTTGCAGTTCATGCTTGTACCTTAACCTTTTTTTGAAGCACTGTATTTACGTTAAGGTAGATTTTAACTTCACAGTTTTCAGCTATAATGAATGCGCCAGGGGATCAGGAGACCTCACTTCCTCTCTGAGACCTCCTCTCTTACAAATTTGTAAAAATGCAAACACAATTAGGGTTAGTCTTTCACAGTCCAATCCACTTCCTGTGTAGTTTGGAAGAATTTGATAACATGTGCAGAACAAATATTGACACTATCAGGCAGAAGATAGTAATTCCACAGTAACACCTCTCCCTCTATTTCCTCCTCAGGAGGAATCCCATCAAACCAACCTCCTCCTGCCACAGACTCTAACTCTGGATCACAATCTTTTTCGGTGCCTGGCCTACAATTACATTCCTAGACTGACACTGGGGGCACCTGTATTTCTCTGAGGTGGTAACCCAAAGGGAAGCTCCCTTTAATGTGACTCTCTTCGTGGTTAACCCTGTTGCCTGCATGTTCTTCTAACAAGGCCTGGCTCTGCGACTGGACCACACCCGCACCTCAGATGTATTCATTCAGCCAGCAATCAAACAACAGCACACACTGCAATCAGTTGGAAAACCTTCTTGTCTGGGGGCAGGCAGTAATCATACCAGGAAAGACAGTATCAGACTGATGCATGCAAAACACACGCCCTCTTGCTGGTTAGGAGAGCAGATATGTGTTATTTGAAGAGACAGTTGACATTGTCCAGGCCTGCAGTATTGTCATCAGTTTGTGACATTAATTCAGGGTTCCAGCTGATGCCCATTTATTTGGATAACACTGATTTATTGGGTTTCTAATTTTAGGGGAAGGATTTTGTGGATAACACACTGCCCATAGGGTGCTCTATTTCCTCCACAGCCTTCAAGGCTTTTAGTACTTTCCTTGAATAGACACATGTTGCTAGGATGGGTTCCCCAGCAATTTTCATTATCTAGGTTGTTTTTTATTCACAGAGGGGGGAGGAATATGCAGTATTTATAACTAATGCACAATTTGGGGGATTTAGAAGATTACTTTAGGGAGCCATTGGTAGGGGAAAAGCTGGAAGGGCCAGACACATTCCTAATCTTTCTTGAATTGGACACAGGGGTGTAAACCATCCACAGGTCAGGATACAATCAGGGGGCACCTGGAGCTCATTTGCAAGGCTATGAAACTGACCTCACATACACTGCTGGAGTTTCTTGGACACCTGACTCTTGCTTGCAAAGCATTTGTGTCTGGGGTGATTATGTGACACTATGAAGGTAATGCAGTCCAGACACAATCATATAAGAGTTTGGGGGCAAATGAGGGTGAACATATATACATGTGGAGAAATTCCGCTCATACCATAATGGAGTGTCCTTTCGGAGGAACAAACTGCTCCTCAAGAGGGAACTCCAAGTAATCAGATGCAACCGGTAGTACAGGATTTTGACTCTTCTTCTGGTGCCAATCGTGCACAAAGCAATGGCTTCCACTGGATTTCTATGGGTATTACCAGAGACTTAACCTGCTTGGAATTTTATTTGATTGACATAGTGGTTCACATATGGGCAGACAATTCATGGATACAACTGTCAAGGTCTAGTGTGACAACCAGTCCATAGTGCATGTCATCAGTGTCCAGTTATCTCAGTCACCCAGTATGATGTGCTTTGCCTGGGCTTTTGCCTTACAATGCCTCAAGAAGAGCCTCTTGTTTCAGGTCCAGCATGCACCAGGCACTGCAGAATGACATTGTTGATGCCCTATCTTGTTTGCAGATTGGCTGCTTCTGAAATTTGGCACTGGGGTATAGGCATTGCTGGACTTTATGCCACCAGGGCTGTGGAGCTTTGCCAAGCAGAAGTCCAGTGGGCCATCATGGCTGCCTTAATTCCCAACACTAGAGACTGCTATACAAGAAGGCTCAGGGAATTCCAGTTGTTTAGGTATGGTGTCAACTTAGCACATGTTCGACCCATTCTAGTTGATCATAGCATGCAGTCCCTTGTGCACCTCTAAGCCAAAGGTATATTGACAAGGACACTGAGAGGAACATATATCCCCTGGCTTTCAAGGTCAAATATGAGTGCTTAGAAGACACCACTAGTGATTTAAGGATCAGAAAAATGCTTGATGGGTGCTCCAAAATGTTGCCCCTATTATGGGCATGTGCAAGCCCATGACACCAAATAGTGTGCAGGTGCTCATACACCAATTTGATAAACTATGTTGTTCCCCATTTGAGGTCATTTTGTTTACAGCAGTAGTCCTCTCAGCCTCTTTTGGAACCCTGTGGCCAGGAGAAGGTTTGGTAAGATCTAGGCGAGACAAGTCCAGTCATGCTCTCCCTCTGGGATACACTCAGCTGGGAGCAACAGGAAGATGGTATGTGTTTGTAGGTATACAATTGACTAAAAGGGCCAGGTATCCTGCAGTCAGCTTCAGGAATGCTGGTTCAGGCCCTTTTGGGGACATTCGGCCGCAAGGCACACATCTTTCTTTTGTCACAGGGATGGTTCCCCGCTTACTCAGTTTCAATTCTGGAGGACAGAATTGGGGGACACTATAGGTGGCTCTGGCAGTGGAGAGCTTTGTCCTTAACAAATTTTGGTTCCTGTTTCTGCTGTATTCTGGTGGCAGCGACTGCTGCAGAGAGGTGGGAGAAGTGGCCATTAAGGATGTTGGATGGTAAAGATCAGCAACTTATAAAGGATATGTGAGGCCATGAGACAGGTGTTGCTGTGGGGCTTTGGGGGCTTTGGTTTTGTGTGGTGTGACACACAGTTGTGGTTAATGAGTTAACAGCTTTAATTGGGAGGGTGTGGGATAATGAATAATGAACCCTAGCTTGGCATTGGCAAATGGGCCAAAGTAAATAGGTTAGAAAGAGAAGCATGTTGTGGGGCTGTTATCTCAGGTGTCATTGTTGCATTTTGGGGAAAATGATTTAGCGCAAAGAACAGGATTGACCTTGAGGGACGGGGTGTGTCAGGATCTCATGAAGGTACTAATATAGCTAGAGATGCTGGAGTATTACACCTCAACAAGATTGGCAGGGCTAGGAGAAGAGTTAATTGGTATGCTAAGAAGTGGGTGTTGTAAGTTAGAACAGTAAGTGGGATAAGGTTTGATGAGCTTCAGTGGGCTCCTTCTGTGGTGGGCAGGCAGGGAAAATGAATTAGGCTACCCTGGTGAGCACCCGGAGACATCTGCATGCTGAAGGGACACTTACAGTGTGTAACTCACCTGTCATTGACAGCCAGTTTGAGTAGTGGGGGAACAGAATATCATTTGAGCCCTGAAGGCTTAATTCTTCTAAATGCTGGTCAGTGGGGGAGGGATGAGGCAATCAGGTCCGTCCCCCCCGGCTCACCCTATGGTGAGCAGCCACAGAAAGGTGCAGATCAGTTCGTTTACTGATCGGGGCTTATAGCCAGGGTGGTATTGCCCACAAGGGAGACAGTAAGAGATTATCCTATCCATCTCTACCAGTTAAGAAAGCCTGTAAGGATTCAATTAGTCAGTCATTTGTCTTGTTGAAGAGCTTCATCTGCTAGAGTTGGCTAATTCTGCTGTGCCTCTGCACTGGGTATGTTTGGATCACTCTCAAAAGAGATTTGTGTGCAGATATGTCTGCCAAGTGAGGATAGCACTTCATGCATCTGATGAATTGGGCTCAAGGCCATGACAGCTTAGTGATCAACGGAATGGTCTCACTCTGGTATGTGTTCCTTGCACATGAGCAGGTCTGTAAGCCTGTTCTGTCAAATGTCCACGTGGACTTTTTAGGCAAAGTCCTAAAAAAATTGCACTTCTAAACTCTCTGTGTGTATATATCTTACAAGGTGGTCTGAGGGCTTTCTGGCTCTTTTTTCTTCTTTTAAAAACCATTTCTTGTTGCTTGGAGCAGTTAGAAAGCATCGTAAAGAACAAAACAAAATGTAAGTAGGAGTGGACCATGCTTGGAAAGATTTGTAGACATGCAATCTAATCCACATGTCTACATTTCAATCCGAGCATGAACTGTTGGATGCAGACCTGGGAGGTTTGCTCCAAATTGTGGAGTGAACCAAAACCCTCACCCATCCCTATAAAAGCTGATGCCATAATACATTTGTTAGTCTGTGCTTTTTGTTGCTTTGGCTGCGACAGACTAACGTGGATAGAAGTTCTGCTCTGGAACTTCCTAAAAGAGAAACAGCAGAATTATTCACCCTCAGCAGAGGCTGCTTGTTTATGACTATGGGGGCATTATATACTGTGTTTTCTGAACACACATGAGGCAGCAGGCTTATACTCACTAGTCTCCTCTCTATACACCAAAATAGTGAAAGAGTTTATGCACAATTGAGAAATTGTGCGTTTGAAGGAACACCTATTACACAGTACATATCTGTGCACTTCATACTTATGTAGACTCTTTCAGAAGTTATGCATGCATGGTAGGGGAAGCCCAGTGCTGGAAGCAGCAGCAATCCTGCTCCTCCCCTATTTGCATTCAGTCAACACTGCATATAATAGGGGATAAAGAGATTGCAAAGAAGCTGAAATAATTTTTTGCATCTGTCTTCACAGTGGAAGATATAGGGCAAATCCCTGTATCTGAACTAACATTTGCAGAAAGTAGTGATGAGAGACAAAATTCTAGGCCTAATACACAAAATAAAAACTGACAAATTACCTGGTCTGCATGGCACCCACCCGAGAGTTCTCAAATGTGAAATTACTGATCTTCTAGCAAAAATATGTAACTTGTCCTTAAGATCCACCTCTATACCTGAGGACTGGAATGTGCCCAATGTAACAACAATTTTTAAAAAGGGATCTGGGGGGATTCTGTAAATTACAGGTCAGTTAGCTTAACACCTGTTCCGGGAAAACTGGTGGAAACCATTGTTAAATATAAAATCACCAACCATACAGAAGAACAAGCCTTGCTGAAGCAGAACCAGGCTTTCTGCAAGGGGAAATCCTGTCTCAACAGAGTTCTTTGAAACTCTCAACAAGCGTATAGATAGAGGAGATCCAGTGGACATAGTGTACTTGGACTTTCAAAAAGCTTTTGACAAGGTACCTCACCAGGCTCCTAAGAAAGCTTAGCAGTCATGGAATAAGAGGAGAGGCCCTCTTGTGGCTTGGAAACAGGAAGCAGAGAGCAGGAATAAATGGGCACTCTCCCAATAGAAGGATGTAGAAGTGGAGTCCTCCAAGGATTGGTATTAGGACCTGTGCTTTTTAATTTGTTCATAAATGATCTTGAGTTGGGGATAAGCAGTGAGGTGGCCAAGTTTGCTGATGATACTAAATTGTTGTTATAACAAAAAGGGATTGCAAGGAGCTCCAAAATGATATCTCCATATTGAGTGAATGCACGGTAAAATGGCAAATGCAATTCAGTGTAAACAAATGTAAAGTGATGCATGTTGGGGCACAAAAAAACTTAATTTCACATATATGCTCATGGCAGTGATTGACCAGGAACAAGACCTTGGGGTTGTAGTAGTTAGCTCAGTGAAGATGTTGACCTAGAGTGTGGCAGCTGTGAGAAAGGCAAACTCCATGCTAGGGTTCATTGGGAAAGGAATTCAAAATAAAACTGAAGATATCAAAATGCCATTCTACAAATCTATGGTGCAACCACATTTGGTTGTACGGTTCTGGTTGCCTCACCTCAAAAAGTTGGAAAAGGTTCCGAAAAGGGCAACCAAAATGATCAAGGGAATGGAGCAACTCCCCTATGAGGAAAGGCTGCAGCACTTGGGGCTTAAGGTGATATGATAGAAGTGTATAAAATTTTGCATGGCATGGAGAATGTAGATAGATAAAAGTTTTTCTCCCTCTCTCTTAACACTAGAACTCATGGACATCCAATGGAACTAAATGTTGGAAGATTCAGGACAGACAAAAGAAAGTCCTCCATCACACAGGAAGAGGTGGCACAGGAGGCAGTGACGGCCACCAACTTGGAAGGCTTTAAAAGAGTATTAGACACATTCATGGAGGATAAGACTATCTATGGCTACTAGTCATGATGGCTATGCTGTCCCTTCATGGTCAGAGGCAATGTGCTTTTGAATACTAGTTTCTGGAAACTGTGGGAGGGGAGAGTGCTATTGCTCTTAGGTCCTGCATGTGGGCTTCCCATAGGCATCTGATTGGCCACTGTGAGAACAGGACACTGGACTAGATGGGTCATTGGCCTGATCCAGGAGGCTCTTCATATGTTCCGAAGATTTATATTACTGTTCTCTTGACTTTGCCCTCTCTTTATAAGTGCTCATTTGTGAGAATTTATAAGACCAAAGAGTGCAGTGACCTAACATGATGATTTGTCTGAAACTGTAGTGTGGGAACAGAAAAAGGAGGAATAATTTTCATAGGACAGTGATTACTATACATCTTACAGCACAATCCTATGCACGTCTACTCAGTGGTAAATTAGATTGAGCTCAATAGGATTTATTCCCAGGTAAGTGAGTATTGAAGTGGTGGCCCTCCAGATGTTGTTGGATTACAACTCCCATCAGCCCTTGACATCACCACTGCTAACTGGGGCTGATAAGAGCTGGAATCTATCAATATCCGGAGGGCCACAGGTTCCTCATCCCCGGAATATAGGATTTCAGCCTCAACTCATTTTAAGCTGATCCAGTGCCTGCAGGAAGAAGGAGAACATCGCCACCCAGGGAAGGGGAGCCTGCTGTTGCTGCTGCTGTTGGAACACCACCTCCACCACCCTTCCCAGTGGGACTGTGGCCAGATAGGCGGCCTAGAAATAAAATTTATTATTATTATTATTATCTGAAGAATGCTCACAACATTTTCCTCTCAGTTCTCCTTTTATGTGCAAGAATTGGTGCTTTTGACTTACCTCTTCATTTGGCAATGAAGGGTGGCTCAGAGGCTTTTGGGGGCATCAGAGGAAGTTCTCAAGGATGTCATTTCCTGCTGCAAAAATGTTGTGAGGCACTTTTGGAACAAAAACACTTGGGCAGTGTTGAACACCATAGTTGGTCAAGTACAATGACAGCATGAGCACTATCAATTCTATATATACTAGAACAGCTTTGATTGTGGGGATGTGGACAAGCTTCTTGGAGATGTGCAGCTGACCACCTGCCCTCTTGATCCATGCTCATCTTGCTTTCTTAGAGGTAGCTGAAGAGGATTGACGGGGTGTGTTCAGGGAATGATTAATGCTTTATTGAAGGAGGAAGAGGTACCATCTACCTTGAAGAAGGTGGTGGTGTGTCCCCTCTTTAAGAGACTCCCAGGACCAAGAGGTGCTTAACAAATATCACCCAGTAGCAAATATTCCCTTTTTGGGCAAGGTGCTTGAGAGGGTGTGGAGGCATGGAGGAAACTCATTATCCAGATCAATTTCAATCTGTGTTCAAGTCCAGTTTTGGCACTGAAAGAACCTTGGTTGCCCTGGCTGATGACATTTGTTGGGAGAGAGATGGGGGGGTTAGTGTGACGCTGCTTACTCTCATTAATCTCTTGGCAACTTTCAATACTGATCACTACAGTATCCTTTTGGAGCAACTCATGGGTGTATGGGCTGAGGACACTGTACTTCAGTGGTTCTGCTCCTGACTCCAGGGCAATTTCCAGAAAGTGGTTATGGAAGGCCACTGTTCAGCACCATGGAAATTGGTGTCCCAACTTGTTCCCCATTGTATTTAACACGTATCTGAAACTGCTGGGAGCTTTCTTCAGGACATTTGGAGTGAGGTGTCACCAATATGTGGATGACACCCAGCTCTATCTCTCTGTATCATCTAATCAGGAGAGGCAATTAAGGTGCTAGACTGAGACTTGTGCTTTGTGTGATGTGCTGGATGGGATGTGAAGCTGAATACAGAGGTGTTATGTGTTCTGAGTTCTTGAATCTGGTAGATGGGAAGATGGCCCATTTTAGACACTTCTCTGGAAATAGGTACATAGACTGGGGGTGCTCCTGCATCCAACACTATTATTGCAAGCTCAGGTAGTCTCAGTGGGATTGTCTATTTCCAGCTCCAGCAGGTTTGCCAGCTATAGCCCCTCTTGGACAGAGATGACCACTATATTCCATGTTTTAGAAACACCCAGATTGGATTATTGCAGTTTTACTCTATCTGCCCTTGAAGATGAATTGGAAACTTCAAGTGGTCCAAAATGCAGCAGCCAGATTACTGGCCATTGTTCCATTTAGATCTCACATAACCCTGGTTTTAAAACAGCTTTACTGATTGCCAGTATGTTTCCAGTACTCACATTAGTGGTTAAGTTCTAAATGACTTAGGCCACAAATATCTAAAATACTGCCACTATCCTTACAGACCTTTACAGGTTGTGAGATTGGCAGAGGGGACTTCTTGGTAGTTTTGCCACCCTCAGAAGTGTGAGGTATACCAGCCTGGGATAGGGCTTTCTCTGTGGAACCCCCTAAATTGTGGAAGTCCCTCCTCACAGAGGTACATCTAGCAACTTTGTTGTATAGCTTCCGCCATATGCTAAAGACACTCCTTTTTACCCTGGCCTTTGATAGTTAAAATATTTAATTTTGTAGGACCCACCTCTTTTGTTGTATCTGTATCACTGCTGGGGAACCTTTGGCCTTCCAGATGTTGCTGAACACAATTCCCATGAGCCCTAGCAAATAAGGACAATGGGAATTAGAGCAACAGCATTGGGAGGCCCACATGTTCCCCATCCCTGCTCTATACTGTTCTGTTTTTGTTTGGAACAGTTTTACTGTTGTTTTTATAACTGTAATTGTTTTAATTGTTTTTATAACTGTACATTGTATTGTGGTAACCCACTCTGGGGCCTTGTGGTGAAAAAGGTGGATAAGAAATCAAGTAAATGGCAACTACAGGCACCATGTTGGCGACCTCAGTGTATTGGCTATAACTCTCCTTATGTTTAAAAAATGCAAGTGGCAACAGAATCAAGACTCAGAGGTCTCAGAAGGAGATTTGATCCCAGTCAGCAGAGGTTATACATTTTCTTCATCTGAATCACTCTTAATCAAGAAATTATTTGATATTAAGAAAAGAAGAAACAAAATTGAGCTCTGACATAATTAGAAAGTTCTGTTTGTGTCTTATTTTCCCTTGCTCCTTCTGACTTCATTTCTGACTTCATTTTATTTAGACTTTTTTTCTAAGTGGTGGTCTGCTTTTCACGCTGAGCTAGTTATCTTCAAAACTCACATTGGAAATTACTACTGACCATTTCAATAGTCACTGACAGGCCGAGCTCATCAGCTACAGCCTCCACATCTACAAGACTAAGCCAAAAGGCCTCTGGTGACCTCAGCAGAATGTTTGCCTTTGGCTCAGATTTATAAGCCAACTCCTGCAGAGGAGTGTCCAGCACCATACATGGCATCTACATGCTTTCAAATGTCTAGCAATATGCTGTGCTTGAACCTGTTTTGGCAGGAGAATGGTGAAGATGAGCTTCCATCTCTAGTTTATGACAGCCATTGCTCTCAGCAAAGCTTTGAGCCAATGAATTACCTCAGGTATTAATGTTTGCCTTTTCTGCTGGTTTCATTGTTATATTGATTCTGTTATCGAGGAAGACATCTTCATGATCCAAATAATGAGATCAAGGCACAGCAAAGTTGAAACAAAGTTTTACGTAATGTTTAGTTAAATAAAAAATTAAATTAAAAAATGAGCTGACCCAGTGGGACAACTGAAATGCAGATGGTGCTTTGCTCCCTGAAACGAAGTTATGAAACATCCCAAATATCAAAAACAAGAAATGATGCAGAGTCATAATACACATTTCCAAGGAATCCTAATGTTCCAAAAAAAGGGAGGGCATCAGTTACATTCTGTAGAGCTCTATTAGGAAGGGGATGCAGGATCACGTTCTCCCTTGGCCCCATCCTTCCTTCCCACCACCAGTGGAGTGATAATGTGAGCAACAACAGTGGCCTCCTTCCTATGCTATGCTGGCCACATGGACACTGCTACAGTGTTATACAGCCATGAGAGTGGTTGTATACTATAGCCAGCATGGATTTTTCACATTCCGCAATGTTAAATTGAAAATACCCCCCATGCCATTCCGATGCTTCCCATAAGCTCATTTCAAAACAAAACCTCACAAAGCTTATAGTCCTGAACTCAGAAACACTTGCTTCACAACCTTCTAAATTTTCATGTCAGTAAACAAAACAGTCAGAAAGAATCGAGAGTTCAAAGTCTAAAAAGAGAGAGAAAAACCAGAGCTCTTTTGGACTTTATTCTCTCAGAGTTCTCATACTCTTTTGAAATTCATTAAAAATCAGCCATGTCCACAGAGTACCTGTAATCCTGTTACTGACCTTGCCCCATACCCTGGCCATTATCTTCTGCAGTTTAAAAGATAAAAAAAATGCCTGGCTGATTTTTAATTAATTTAAGAAATTTTGCAGAAACTGAATGATAATGTCAGGCATGCTCAGTAAGAACCAACTGTCAGTGTTCTAAAAGCCAGCTGCTTGGCTTGCCTAATCAGGGGGGGACACCTACACCAGGCTTTGATTTCACTTTACAGTCACAGCTTCCCCCAAAGAATCCTGGGAAGTGTAGTTTGTGAAGGGTGCTGAGAGGAGATTCCTATTCCCCTGACAGAGCTCCAGTGGCCAGAGTGGTTTAAAAGTCAGCTGATCTGACTGCAGCTCTGTGAGGGGAAGAGGGCCTCTCCTAGCAACTCTCAGCACCCTTCACTAACTACACTTCCCAGGATTCTTTGGGGGAAACCAGGATTGCCTAAAGTGAAATGGTGGGGGAAACTCTGCAAAGCAATGATACTGTTCACAATGTTCTCATTTTGGAAAGAAAAGGGGCTTCCCCTCTGCCCAGCGCCCCCCAACCTCTTCCTCTCCCCCTCCCCACCCCTCCTGCAGGTCAGTGTTGGACTACGACCTGGGAGACCAGGGTTCAAATCCCCACACAGCAATGAAGCTCACTGGGTGACCTTGGGCCAGTCACTGCCTCTCAGCCTCAGAGGAAGGCAATGGTAAAACCACATCTGAATAACATTTACTATGAAAACCCTTTTCATAGGGTTGCCATAAGTCGGGCAGTCCATTTCCATTTTAAAACATGATTGCACAGAAATAAATCCAATTGAACTCAAAAAGTATGCAAATGATCCAACCCACCCTCCCTTCTCCTCCTTCCTATCTTCTCCCTCTTCCCCTCCCCTCCCCCTCCAATCCCCCTCCTCCTCCCCATGGTCAGTTTTACCTATCTTAAGCATGATTGCACAGGAGTAAATACCATTGAAGTCAATAAGCATGCAAATGATAAAACCTTCCCTCCCCTGCCCCTTCCCCTCCAATCCCCTTCTTCCCCTCCCCCTCCTTCTGCTCCAGTCTCCCCTCACTTTCTCCTTCCCTCTCCCCTCCCCTCCCCCTCTTCCTCCCCCATGCTCAGTTTTACCTATACTAACCATGATTGCATAGTAGTAAATCCCATTGTACTCAATAAGCATGCAAATGATCAGACCTGCCTTTCCCCTCTCCTTTCCCTTCCTCCTCCCCCCTCTTCCTTCTTCCTTGCCCACTCCAGCCATCCATCACTCCCCCCCAGTCAGTTTTACGTATCCTAAGCATGATTGCATGGGAGTAAATTGGGCAGCTATAGTGAATGCACCAGGGGAGCAGGAGACCTGACCTCCTCTCTGAGATATTGTACTCCCCACAAATTTATTTATTATTTATTTATTTATCACATTTATACCCCGCCTTTCTTTTCATGATTGAAACCCAAGGCGGCTTACATATGGTTCCCAGGTGATCTCCCATCCAGGCACTGACCAGACCTGACCCTGCTTAGCTTCAGCAGGGTGCTGGCCTCATGTGCCTTAGCACCATAGCCTGGACTAATGCAAACACAATTTGGGTTGGTCTTTCACAGACCAATCCACTTCCTGTGTAGCTTGGAGGAATTTGATAACATGTGCCTCTGAACATATGGTGAGTGGTGGCCACGTCTGCAATCGCCCAAATAATAGAAACAAGACATGTGCTGTGCTGATCTTGTTTTAGTAGGGAGGAAGCAACCTTATTAAGACAGTTGACATAGTTCAGGTAGTCACTTTAAATATAGCTGATTTACTTTGCAATTTCAGCGATGTTTCCTATAACAGTGGCGTCACTAGGGTTGGTGTCACCCGGTGCGGTAACTCATGGTGTCACCCCCATGGACCTCCTCCCGTACCAGACCATACAGAATCCTTAGTAATGTTTTTTGTACTAATGTTACTCGTAAATCGTAATTCCCGTATATCACTGAATGTAATGGCAATAGTAGTGACATAAACAACTAGCAAAATTAAAATTACACCTTTAAATTACAATATCATACACACAGCTCAAACTCTTGCTGTTATTACTAATGGGAGTTAATTATCTTGCATATGCCCATAGTAAATTTTCAGATACTTTCAGACCCTCAGCAATTTTCAAGTGGTCTATGTAAAAGAAAAGTTTGGGAACCCCTGGTATAAGACATCTGCTTATGTCCCTATGCTGCTCTCACCCCTCATTTAGGTGCCTGGGATGCATGCATATGGACATACCTCCTTACAATTATGGAAAGTGATTCTTAATAATAAGTCTCCAGACACAAAGTTACATAGGTATTTATCAGTTGTTTAGCAGAAAATTCAGAAGTGCAGAGTCCCTTCATGATAGTTGCAGCCACATACACCCTTGTTTGCTCCTGGATTAAGAATGAGATCTTTGTTAATGCATTCTCTCAAAACAAACATCTCTAGGAGCCAATCAGCATGCAAGTGGAGAGTGTTAGCCACTGAGAAGAGTCTTCTCAGTGGCTGACTCACCTCCTTTCACTCTGATTGGCTCCAATCAGCAGGAAAGGCAAGGAAACATATTAGAAGACTCTTCTCAGTGACTAACACACTCCCTTTTCATGCTGATTGTAGGATGCTTGGAGACATAGGGACCCTGCTCCCAAAAAAGCAGAGGGACTAAGAACCCCTGGGCGACTACCCTCCTGGTGCTTATGGACATGACCGTAATATATTTTGTGACGTGCAAGTTCGATATTATTTATTAAATGTGTTTAGGATTACACTGATGGCATTCCCAAATATGTACTTTCACACAGACTTTGGTTTTCCATAACACAATGTTTGTCCAAGTCTTCACACTTGGGGGGGGGGACTACTTGCACACCTCTTCCATAAGCACATCAAAGTTGGATACACACCTGAACCAAGACCCAGACAAAAGGGCACTCAAAACAAAAAGGTAATTACAGTGGCTGAGTAGATCTTGTACAGTGGTTATACTGACTGGGCAGCCACTGTCCTTCACATTTTACAAAATACTTTTTCCTATACAAAGATTAAATTTCTGTGTATGAAAAAGTAATATATGAAGTGGTCTCAATAGCGAGAAAAGTAAACAAGTGAATGGTGATCCAAATGTTTTTCATTCTCACGTTATGAAGCTAGCTGCGAGATGATGTATCACCTTCCCTATGCATGCAACGTAGACTGAAAAAACAGCACCCAAGCCACCATTCAATACGTGCACGTGTTCTTTGCAACATGAATCTACAGGTCTCAAAAAGTAATGTGTGACAATGTCCTCAAACACCTTATAACATGCCTCAAACATGGTCTCTTGTTCTACCAGCATGCCTTCACACCATCACTTTGCCAAAATATAAGGATAGGTAAATTGCTTTTAGGGAGGTTCACAATTATGATTTCCTATTTATTTAATCTAAAAATATTTAAAATACATAAAAACAGCCAGGGGAAGATATTGGAGAAATATAAAATAAATACAAATTAAAAAGGGGAGGAGGTGAAGAGACCTTAAATGTGCTACTCACCATCTCTCAGCCTATCCTCCCCTCAGGATAAAAACAATGGAGAACCATGACCACCCCCAGGAAGAAGGGCACACTTAAAATATAGAGGAAAAAAATCATCTACAACCATAGTGTGAAATCAAATACTTATTGGGACACAGTATGAAGAAATATTTATATAAACATGACTATCAAATATGTTTATGAATTACACAATCTGTAAATATATTTATAGTCCAATCCGATGTTTGTTTATTCAGAAGCAAGTCCCAATGTATTCAATGCACGTTTGGGATTCAAGCTAGGCCTGGAAAGTTGAAACAAAGAAGACAGCACATGCAAATGGACACCATCATTAGTCATTGATGGTCCAGGAATTATGGGAACTGGGAGTCCAATAACCCTTTGGAGGACCCATAAATGCCCTGCCCGTTCTCTACCACAGGAGTTCCCAAGCGGTGTGTCATGGCCCTGTCAGAGGACTCATCAGACGAGGATGACTCAGGAGTAACAGCAGCAGACCCAGAAGGAGAAATGGAGGAAACTCCTGAGAACCCAGCTCCTTCTCCCCCTCAGTTGCAGAGCACCCCAGACACAGCTGAAGCCCTTCAGCCAGACGCAGCCAGTGAACAGGATACTCCCCCCTCACCTGCAGAACGTAGACAACAGAAGGTCAGGCAGAAGAGGGGCAGGCCTGTCCACTTAAGGCCAAAACGCTGATGGCTCACACCTGCTGACAAACCTGCTCCTTAAAAGTCAAACCTTGGCTTCAGCTTGTTGCTGACTACAATGTCAGGCGTGACCACTGTGTGTCTTCCTATCCCCTGAACCTTGACTTGGACTGATCTCTCGGCAAACTAGACCCGGACCTTCACTGATGTCTCTTCTGGATTTCTGGCTTGGCACGTAAGCTTTGAACGGCCTCTGCCCTTATCTTGCTTCCCCCTTGCTAGCCTGGCAGATTTATAGCCAAGCTGCCGGCTGAGGACTTATGGCCTGGCAATTACCAAGGAATCTCCTGCCCTGCCTGCACCCCCACCGACACTGCTGTCTCAGTGAAGAGCTGACACTGTGGTCTGTGAGCTTCATTTAGCTGCTCTGCATATGAAATACTCATACTGATTTTTAATCGTATTTTATTGCTTCTTTTTGTTTCTCATATTGCATTTTCTTGTCTTACAATTCTATATGCAGTTCCAGGAATGGAAATTGTAATACAAGAAAATACAACATGAGAAGCAACACAAACATATTTAAAAATCCGTGCAAAATGTAACACTGTGCATCACAATGGCTACAACAGGCAGAAAAAGTCATTTGGCCCTGCAAGAGATCCTAAGAAGAGCATGCCTCTAGGATCAGGGCCCTCTGGGATCAGGGCCCTCTGGCCTGGTCTTGAAATGAGAGTCCTCAGCAGGTTTCCTTGGGAGCAAGCCCCACTGAGCGCAGTGGGGCCTATTCCTGTGAAAGCCTGTCTAGGATGACAGCCTAACTTGGGTGCAGGGAGCAGAATGTTGCACCAATTGAGCTGAGAGGGAGAAGGGAAGTCTCTATAGCCAACATGGCACCTGCCTGATGATTTTGGACTTAAACTCCCATCATCCCCTTTCCCTAGCTGAGGCAGAGGGGAGTTGGAGCCCCTCAACACCTAGAGGGCACCAAGTTGGCTACCCCTTATATACTGCTTGGATGTATCCCTGCAGCCCTCCAGATGTTGCCAAGTCCCAGCAGCCAGCCAGGCGAAGGGTCAGGAATGATGGCGATTGGAGTCTAGCAACATCTGGACCTATACAGGTTCCTATATATAGGATTGCATCACATTATACTGCGTCTGACCATTGGTCCATACAGCTCAGTAATACCTGCACTGACTGGCAGCGGCTCCCCAAGGTTTCAGGCAGGGAGGGTCTCCCAGACCGACCAGGAGATGCTGCCGGGACTGAACCTTTGGCATGCAAAGCAGATGCAGCTGCCGCCGAGGTCTGGGGTTAATCGACCACTCCGATCTGAAACGCTTGCTTCGCGGAGTTGAGGCTCGCGCCTGCGAAGCTAGTTGGACGGCGGCGCTTCTCCAGGCAGCCTCGCTCCTTCCTTGCCAAGCTGCCGGAGGCCCCCAAGTGTCCCCCCCTTCTGAGCTGGGCAGTTCTAGCCCGGGGGAGCCGGTGTTGTTGTCTCTCACCACCATCCATCGGTCTGTCCATCCTCCGCTGGCCCCGGGAAGGGGGGGAACCAATGCAGCATTTCCTGGCTGGCTGCTTGGCCGGCCGCCCCTCCTGCTGCCGCCGAGGGGGGCGAGGGTGAGGTGGTGGCGGCGCTTGCACTGCAGCTTCCGGCTGGGCTCTGGCAGCAGCCAGGAGGAGCCGGCAGGGCAGCTCTCTGCCTGCCTGCCCCGCTTCCTGGCAGTGCCTGGGGGGGGCAGCTTGTGGTGTCACCCCCCCATCTCGGTGTCACCCGGTGCGGCCCGCACCTGCTGCACCGCCATAGTGACGCCCCTGTCCTATAAGAAATCATTTTCTTTTGTTTCTATTTCTGTGAATATGTGAAGTACAGCAACACTTTGCAAAATTTACAGTAAAAAACTCCAAAAATAATTGTGGAATAATAGCACTGACTATTCTGCAGAATAGTCTCCAGTAGACATCAGGAGTGTCTCAGTTTGTACAAGATAAAACAATGGGAGGTGAAATATATTCTAGCAAAATTCTAGGTGTGCTCTATGTTTTTAATTGACAGTGCCCACCTTGCTTTAAATGGTTTAAACATAGCAGGCTGGAAACATGCAACGTGGAGAGGCTAAATTTGTTTTTCTTCAACAGCTAGAGTCATTCCTGAAGTAGCAACATATTGTAATCAGTCTGATTTTACATCAAACTGCAGTTTCAGATTCAACTGTTAATGCACCCAAAACAAAAATAGAACATAACCTCCAATTTGAAACACAAAACGCTGTCTTCACCATCATATGACACTGACCAATAAAAAGGCTTTGAAATTAATAAAAATAAATTCGACACAGGTTTCTAGGATGAATAATGAGAGAAATAAAATTTTCTAGATTAGATTCTCTGTAGAAACAATAGTAACACAGGAATGAAGCAAAGTAAGAAGAACACCAAAAAACATTCAAAAATGTAATTCTCCATCTTTGGATATGGCATGTATTGCCACCACTCATCATATGCTCAGAGGCACATGTTACCAAATTCTTCCAAGCTACACAGGAAGAGGATTGGACTGTGAAAGACGAAACCAAATTGTGTTTGAATTTTGACAAATTTGTAGGGCAGTACAATATCTCAGAGAGGAGGTCAGGTCTCCTGCTCCCCTAGTGTATTCACTATAGGTGCACAATTTCCCTGCTTTTTAAAGTTTGATAGAAATGTCTGTGGGCTAAAGGTACGTTCTTAAACCGCAAGGTTTTTTGCCTATTAGTGAATAATTTTCTAGGTTCGATTCTCTGTAGAAACCATAGGAACACAGGAGAGAAGCAAAGTAAGAACACCACCAACAAACTTACAAGAAACTTCATCATCATCATCATCATCATCATTTTATTTGTATGACGCCTTTCCACATAAAATTGTGCTCAAGGCGGCTTACAACAAGGTGAACAAAAATACATGTCAAAAACAATTGCAAAAACAATTTCCTAATAACAAAAAATAATAAAACAGTGACATAACAAATATAATAACCAAAAACAACTTTTCAACATTATGAACATAATAAAACAATTATTTAAAAACAAAAAAGTAACCATTAACACCCCAAACCCCTAAAGAAAACCATTTACTGTATCTCCTACAAAACTTCATTATTCAGATGGGAGGCTTGTTTTGTATCAGCACATGTCTACTCAGAAGTACTTCTCACTGAGTTCACTGGGGCTTACTCCCAATAAATTGGTGATAGGATTGCAGTAATCCTATCCCCTTATTTGAGAGTAAGCCCCATTAAACTCAATGAGACTTATTGTTGAGTAGACAGCATATAGGTTTGCACTGTAACTCTTCTATTTGGCCAACAGTTACAGCATTTTCTTTGAAGGCGCACTTCATGTTGCAATCACATTTGAAATATACAATGCACAATATGTACTACTGAAGATTTGCTGCTTTCCATAAGAGATGGTCAGGATTTTCTCCCTTTTCCTTTCTCTTCATTACAATGTCTTAGGTTGGGTTTCTGATTTCTCTTCTGTTAGGTCTTTAAATCCCAACTTTTCCAGCGGTTCTTTGGACATAAGTTGCCTCTCCATTCTGCATTCTAAATATTCTTTCTTTGGAGATGCAGTCCTGATTGCAGGTGTTGACACCACTCAGAGGCACATGTTACCAAATTCTTCCAAACTACACAGGGAATGGATTGGACTGTGAAAGAGCAACCCAAATTGTCTTTGCAGTTTTACATGTTTGTAAGAGAGAAGGTCCCAGAGAGGAGGTCAGGTCTCCTGCTCCCCTGGTGCATTCACTACAGCTGCCCAATTTCCCTGATATTTAAAGTTTGATAGAAATATCAGAGGGCTATAGGTACGTTCTTAAACCACAAGGTTTTTTGCCTATTAGTGAATAGCTTCTTTAGGGTAATGTATGAAGCTCAAGACCACATGGGAGAAGCTCATGCTGAGTGCTTCCACATGCCAAGACTAGATGGCTGTTGTTCACAGGAGGGGCAACATGGGTGAAGAGGAGCTTTATCATGCAAAGGAGTCACATTGTAGTCGCTCCTACGTCATTATCATAAGGTAAGAAAGAGGTCCATCCAAAATGGAGACAATAGTCAAGAAATCAGAAGAAGGCTAGGACTGAGGAGGACAGCTATGAGAGAATTAGAAAAGGTCCTCAAATGCAAAGATGTATCACCGAACACTAAATTCAGGATGATTCAGACCATGGTATTCCCGATCTCTATGTAGGAATGTGAAAGTTGGACAGTGAAAAAAGTGGATAAAAGAAAAATCAACTCATTTGAAATGTAGTGCTGGAGGACTGCGAAAAAGACAAATAATTAAACCAGAACTGTCACTAGAAGCTAAAATGATGAAACTGAGGTTATCATACCCTGGACACATAATGAGAAGACATGATTCACTAGAAAAGACCATAATGCTGGGAAAAACAGAAGGAAGTAGAAAAAGAGGAAGGTCAAACAAGAGATGGTTTGATTCCATAAAGAAAGCCACAGACCTGAACTTACAAGATCTGAACAGGGTGGTTCATGACAGTTGCTCTTGGAGGTCACTGATTCATAGGGTCACCATAAGTCATAATTGATTTAAAGGCACATAACAACATCAACAAGAAAGAGGTTATTAATTATGCCCAAAGCCAAATTAGAAGTGAACTTGGAGATTTGTTCTCAAGCAAAACATCCAAGGAATTTTGAAGGTAGTCAAGGAGTTTTGATGAGGTTAGTGAAGTCTCTTAAGGGAGGTCCACACAACCCTAAGTTGTCATAATTTCAACTAAAATGAAATTTGAAGTGAGCTTTCATGCAAGATATCCGAGAAAGGTAAAGGGAAGTTGAAAAAGTCTGGATGTCTAGTTCACAGGATGGTTTCACACATCCCTAACTCCAGAGTTAAAGTGCTTTGCTGATGGTAGCCATGATCTAAAAGAAGGCTGCAGAACTGATGAGCCACCAAGCCAAATGCAGCATATAATGCGTGGTGGTCCACTAAAGGAATTGATAAGCATTCTACACACACACACACACACACAAACAAAGGGGTTGCCAAGTACCTGGCAGGCCACAGTACATGGCTGGTGGGCTATGTTTATTTATTTATTTTATTTATTTTGTTGCATTTATATACCGCCCATAGCAAGTAGCTCTCAGGGCGGTAAACAGAATAGGATAAAATACATACATCATGATAATAAAATCACAAAACATATAAGACACAATGAAAACAAAATACAATTAAACAAAATATAAGATGGGTGACTTCCGGGAAGGGTGACTTCGCTTGTGCCTGCTTTTGAGATGGGCTCCCACCTCAAAAGAAGCTTATTCAGATATAAATCAGTCAGAACATTTTTTTTTTTGACTGATGAAATTTCTCCCGGGCAGGGAGAAACGTAGAGATCAACCTCAAAAGCCTGTTTTTGTTGGGAGGACTGGATTTCATTAATTTATGAGAAAAGGTCCAGCCAGCAATGCCGGATGGACTTCCGAACAAGCTCTATCTGATTAATGCGATACGTTTATCTTTTCTTCAAAGAGAAAACGGACTAACAGGCAAGCACCCTTCTTTCTATTATTTTTTTTACTTGGTTTAAATTGTTACAGCAAAAAGAGATTTGTCAAATGAATCAGCTTTAAAGAACTTCTGGGTGAGCTATAACTCTTCTCTGTTATTCACGAAATTAACAGCTTATCTCTGTTTCTATTGCAAAAAGCTGTCCTGGAAGTGCATTCTAAAGATATAAACAGAAGAGGGATTTCTATTCCGAGGAACATTATATTGTCTGGGACTATTCTCTTTTTGGTCTATTTTATTTTGACGAATCTGCTTCTTCATGACGCCACTAACTGTTTTGATGCTGGGAACTAAATTTGTTTTGTATTCTTGAACATAGAGAGATAAGGCAGGCTGCTCTGTTTATACTGTGATGTCATCAAGCCTGGAATATTAACCCAATTGTTGCTGAAATAAGAAGTGGTTCTTCTTTATTTTTGTTTTGTTTTGTTTTTGTGGTTTTAAAAATGGCAATCAAGAAAGTGGCTGAGAATCTGGAAGTAATTATGTTTCAGAAAATAATGGATGAGATTGAGATAACGAAACAAACCCTGCGACAGGGCAGTAAGGAGCTGAAAATTGAACTGAGCAAAATGACGCAGGAGCTTAAAGAAATAGGGGATCCTGTGAGAGAGGAGAATGAGATCAGAGATGAGAAAAGAAAAAATAAAGGGAAGATACAAGCCCTGGAGATTGGAACAAATGTGGAATTGGAAAAAGATCTGGAGTTTATGGATATTAGAAATAAAATCTACTGTTTGGAATTTAACGTTATCTCTGAAGAAATTAATGAAGATATTAGAGATAAAGTTATCAATGGCTTGGATAATCTTCTGGACTGGAATGACGTGATGGAGCTTGATATAGAGAAAATCTATGGAATTAACTGCAGCCATGTGACAATGGAAAAACTCTCAAGAGATGAGCCAGTGCATTTTGTAAAAAAGAAGAACACAGATATGACTTTACAACAATATTTCAGCAACTTATTCAGAATTGATGGCAAGAAAATATTTGGGATAGAGGAAATTCCCATCAGACTCTTATTATATGACTATGGCTATGACAGCAAGATTATTATGGAATACTGATAATGGAAGATTGGACACTGAAATTACTGGACTTAACAGGACTATTGAAGATGGAAGATGGAATTAATATGGATAATGGAATAATGGCTATTGAAATTATTGGACCTAACAGATTTTGATGAGATGGATTGATCGATATGTTTATTTGGACTATGGTTATGACAATAAGATTATTATTATTATTAACGAGATGGATTAATCGACATGTTTATTTGGAGAAAAATTGATAGATATATTTCTTAAAGAATTGAAACCTCTCTTTGACTTTTTGTGGAAAGAATAAAGTAATGTTTATGAGATTAGATGATTAATTAAGATAACTACTGGAGGGAAGTGATTTTATAATATAATTTAAGAGACAGGATTGTTATATATTGTAGACCTATAACTGATTTGATCTGCGACAAATGGGAAGTCAACATTTTATTTTTTTGTTTAATCATTTTTGTTTTGTTTTGTTTTTTGTCTTTGAATGTTTTATGATTTTGTTTAGTATGTTTTATGAAAATTTGAATAAAATTATTGTAAAAAAACAAAACAAAATATAAGATGATAAAAGGATTAGTATTACAAGATTAATAAGATAAAAAGATTAAAATGATTAAAATGCCTGGGAGCATAAGAAGGTCTTTACCTGGCGCCGGAAAGATAATAATGTAGGCGCCAGGCGTACCTCTTCGGGGAGGCTATTCCACAACTCGGGGGCCACCACAGAAAAGGCCCTAGATCTAGTAACCACCCTCCGGGCTTCACAATGGGTTGGTACCCGGAGGAGGGCCTTAGATGCTGAACGAAGTGAGCGGGTAGGTTCATAGCGGGAGAGGCGTTCCACCAGGTATTGCGGTCCCACGCCATGTAAGGCTTTATAGGTCATAACCAGCACCTTGAATCTCACCCGGAAGCAAATAGGTAGCCAGTGCAGGCGAGCCAGAACAGGAGTTATGTGCGAAGACCGACTGGTCCTCGTCAATAGTCTAGCTGCCACATTCTGCACTAGCTGAAGCTTCCGAACTGTCTTCAAGGGCAGCCCTATGTAGAGCGCATTACAGTAATCCAATCTCGAAGTTACCAGAGCATGAACAACTGAGGCGAGGTCGTCGCCATCCAGATAGGGGCGTAGTTGGGCTACCAAATGGAGATGGTAAAACGCGTTCCGTGCCACCGAGGCCACTTGAGCCTCAAGAGACAAGGAAGGGTCAAAAAGGACCCCCAAACTACGGACCTGTTATTTCAGGGGGAGTGTAACCCCATCCAGAACAGGATGCACATCCACCATCTGAGCGGGGAAGGCGTTCACCAACAGTGTCTACCAACAGTAGAAAGTTCAGCTTGATAAGTCACAAGTTATGTGGTCTTGATATAAAGTGACAAAGAATGGCTTCTCCTTTCTACCTTTATGTGGCCACATATGACTCTAATTGTGGTTCTAGTCACATAGCGACTTAAGCTCACGAGAATCCAGCAGGCAGCAATCTGTTAAACAGAGAGTTGTTTAAGAAATGGGAGTCAGGGGGAGATGCTCTGTGTCTAAAAAGGCCTGGCTTTGAAAGACGAAAGGGTATTACTTTACCAGGCAGGATATTTGCCTTCCCGCTTCCTTTCATGCAGGTGAATATTATCCAAATTGCTCCTGACAGAAGACCTGAAGTTACCACTCGCCAGAAGGAGACCCTTCCAAAAAAGGAGGCTGTTAATACAGGCTGTCAGGAATTACCCTTTTAAGACATAAAGGCAGGAGAAAGGACAGAGGATGTAATTGTGCCCTGCAGCCAGTTTCAAGGAGGGGAACTGAGCTGGGTTTGGCCCACTGCCATTACACACACTCAGTTTTCACCTGTAAAGCCCTGTAGACATTAGAAAAGCATTCATTATCCACAATGACACAGAAACTCATTATGTTCAGCCCCCATCCTTCAATTGTGGCAATGTTGCTCAAAGCAGTCCCAGTGGGAGACAGACTTAACCTTCTTTCCTTAACGCTCTTTTCTAGTCATAGAAACACAAGAGGGTATTTTTTTCCCAGTTCAGTAGATGTTTGTAAGAAGGATGAGAACAGGAGCGGGGTCGGGAACAGCCTGCCTTCAGAAAAACCCACTCAGGATAGGCCTAGAAGTCTCGAAGTGGAAGGCAGTGTGGCTGTCACAAGGCTGGAGGTGATTTCATTTTTGTTTCTGCTATGAAAAATCCCCCAAAGTCAGAACTCTTGGATTTTAGAAAAGCAAACAATCACAGAAACCAGGCCTTCCATGTAGCCATCTCCTTCACATCTGTGAAGAAGGCAGGAAAGAACACTGTGATCAGTTCCATCCTTATCATTAAACAGTCGCCCACACTGGGCCGCATATTTTGGGGTTCCCCTAAAGGGCTGTAAATTGTTTGTTATTATATGTAAACACTATGGTTACAGGAGCACGATTTGCATTTTTTCTTTATGCACCAAACCAACTTCAGAACATAAGTGCTAAAGCAGCTCAAGATCCCTCTAGTCAAGCAATTTATTGCAGTGGCAGGCCTGATGCCAGCAGGCAGCATACTGAGGCAAGTGCCAAAGCCCAATCCGTGGTGGCAGTCAGTACCAACTGAAGCTGTGAACCACACATGCTCAAATTCACCAAGTCCACCATCTTAATAATGCTGCCCCTGCCCCCAACATGCAAAGTAAGAATGATCAAAGTACAAAGGGGGGAGATGGGAACAGGACTATTCCATCAGTTCTGTTGAGAGAAAAGCTGAATCGGGCCTCACTCCCCTTCACTGTCATTTAGCAGCAGCCACTCCATATGGCTGCAGCAGAGGGAGACAGGATCCACTCCACTGGCTCTGCTGAGAGTCTACCTACACTTGGTTCATCCTCTCCTTAAACTCCAGCTAGTCTTCATAAGAACGTTACAATTTTAAAAATTAGTGTTTTCCGGTTGCTTCCTCGTTTTTTCCTTTTGTGTTAATTCCAGGTAAGTTGCCATGTTAGCAGAAAAATAAATAAAAAAGTCTCGTGGCATCTAAACATTTTTGTTGGTCTTTAGGGTGCTACAAACTCATTGATTCTCATTGTGCCAAGTCTTTTAAGTGGCACACCTCAGGGCAGGGACTATTTTGCTTGTTGCTGACCTTTCTGCTCTGGGAGCTGAACGTAGGAAGAACATAGGACATTGCCATTGGTCCATCTAGCTCTGTATTGCCTGGCTGTGGCCCTCAGGCAAGAGCCTCTCGAAGCCCTACCTGGATATGCTGGGGATTGAACTTGGTGTCCTAACACCCATGGAATCAGACTTGGGATCACTGTTTTTTCTCCATTACCTTTAATGCAAAACTTAACACACGAGCTGTATCAGACTACAGATAACAGATCTCTAGGTCTCTACAAGCCATTTCTAGGCATGACTACTCAAGCAAAGATGTTGCAACAATTTGACATGCCCCCTGGAACCCCTTAAGTAGGATCAGAGTGGCACGCTACTTGCATGCATACAATCTCTTGGATTGGGATTGGGCTAACGAATGAGCACTCCTACGAATGGGATGCATAGCAAGCTTGGTCTGCTCACGCCTGCACAGGGGGTGGTAGGACAGGAGTGCAGACATCTTGGGCAGTTCATCCCTGGGGTCCTCCTCTGCATGCCTCCCAGCTGTCTCCAATGCAGGGAGCAGAGTGAGAGGCAGTTCGGGAAGCTGAGAATGGTCCTGAGTTGATGGAATGTTCATCTGAGATTACTTCCTCATCTGCAGCAGGGACTCCTCAGTATACTGGAATCTTCACTGGTTTCTTCTCCCTCACTGCAGACCACTGGGCCCATCCCCTGGGTTCCAGTCTCCCTCTTTTTCCGGCCCACTCTGCTCACAGTTCTCCACAGGGCTCATGATATCATCCCCTCTCAGTCTTCAGGCCTTGTCTTGTCTGGATAGTGTCCATGGAAACACCTCACCAAATCCAGTGCATGCACATTGGACACTGCCTCCCACCAACTCTCTTCCAGGTCATCCCCTTTCCAATGGATCTTGTATTGCACCTTACCTTGGTGACAGTGGGAATTGAGGATCTGCTCCACTTCATATTCCTCTTGCCCACTGATCAGCACAGAGGGGAAGCTTGACCTCCCAGTATGGATGGGAGGTACCTTTTGGTCTCAAGAGGGATCGATGGAAGACTGGATGTATTTGCATGGCGGGAGGAAAATGAAGTTTAAATAATAGGAGTAATTCTCAGGCTTTCTAGAAGAGGGAATTGCAGGTCAGTAAGTTCAACTTTATAGTGCGGACATCCTCCTAACATTTTTGTCCTTAAATATATGGCTTTCATTGAGAAGGTATGAGTCAAATTAAAGGCTTATCCACACGGGAGCATACCTTCGTATTAAAGATGCTGCTTTTACCATTGTGATAGATTTGCAAGGTCCACACTTGGTCCACATAGTAGGTCAGGGAGGGGGATCCAGGTGGCTCCCATTAGTACCATAGAGGGCAGAGGGAGATACGGTGTGGGGGGACAACGATGTTATCGGGTGAGAGGGATATGCAACAGGACGTTCGTTGCCCCCAAGCTATCTCCCCACTCAAATAACCTGGATAGCCACGGTGTCAGTCCCCCTGGGTTGAAATTGCTGCTCATGAATGCCAGGTCGGTGAATGGTAAAACAGCGGCCATTCAGGACTTGATCCTGGATGAGCACGCCGACCTGGCCTGTATTACTTGAGACCTGGTTGGATGAAGCTGGAGGGGGGGTTAATCTCTCTCAGCTCTGCCCATCAGGTTTCTTGGTGCAGCAGCAGGCAAGACCTGGGAGGCGGGGAGGAGGAGTTGCAGTAATCTACCGAGATACCATCTCCCTGACCAGGTTCCCTGTCCCGCAGTGTTCTGGATTTGAGTGTGTATCTGAAGCTGAGCAGCCGGGACAGAATAGGGATTTTGTTGGTGTACCGCCCACCCCGCTGCTCAACAGTCTCCCTTCCTGAGCTAACCAGGGTGGTCTCGGGGTCGTTGTTGGAGTCCCCGCAGCTTGTGGTGCTGGGGGACTTCAACATCCATGCTGAGGCCACCCTGTCAGGAGTGGCTCAGGACTTCATGGCCTCCATGACAACCATGGGTCCGTCCCAAGTAACTGGCCACACTCATGCTGCTGGTCACACTTTGGATCTTGTTTTCTGTGTGGAGAAGGATGATGGTGACCTTGGTGTGGAGGATCTTTTTTTGGCTCCTTTGTCATGGACAGATCACTGCCTGGTTGGGTTTAGACTCACTGGGACTCAGAACCTCTGCAAGGGTGGGGGACCGATTAGGATGGTCCACCCCAGGAGCCTGATGGACCCAGATAGGTTCCTGAGGACTCTTGGGGATTTTCCTGCCACCTTGGCAGGCGATCCTGTCGAAGCCCTGGTTGACCTCTGGAATGAGGAAATGGCCAGGGCAGTGGACACGATCGCTCCTGAGCGTCTCCTCTCACGTAGTGGAGCCAAACCTGCCCCTTGGTTCACCAAGGAGCTGGCGGTGATGAAGCAAACAAGACGGAGACTAGAGCAATGCTGGCGGAAGACTCGGAGTGAGTATGACCGAACACGGACTAGAACCTATTTGAAGGCCTACTCTGTGGCAGTATGTACAGCAAAGAAATCTTTTTTCTCTGCTGCCATTGCATCTGTGGGGAGTCATTCAGCAGAGCTGTTTCGAGTGGTTAGGGGTCTTTTACATTCAGACCACCGAGAGGATAATATACACCACTCAACAACCCGCTGTCAAGAGTTTGCACGACATTTGCACGACGTAAAGTCGCTCAGATTCGCTCCGACTTAGACGCTAGGATTGATACAGTCTCAGGGGATGTAACTTTGGCACCTGCCTGTCCAATATTGATGGATTCTTTTCAATTTGTGCAGCCTGAGAATGTGGACAGGATCCTTGGAGAGGTGAGAGCCACCACATGTCTGCTGGACCCTTGCCCTTCCTGGCTTATAAAAAAGGCCAGAGAGGGACTGGCTGAGTGGGTGAAAGGAGTGGTCAACGCCTCCTTACAACAAGGCAGAATTCCAAGGTGCCTAAAGGAGGCAGTTGTGAGACCTTTATTGAAAAAACCCTCCCTGGACCCCTTAAAAATGGATAACTACCGGCCAGTGTCCAATATTCCATTCTTGGATAAGGTAATAGAGCGTGTGGTGGCCTCCCAGCTCCAGAGATTCCTGGATGAAACGGAGTATCTAGATCCATTTCAATCTGGTTTCTGGCCTGGGTATGGGACGGAGACGGCTTTGGTTGCCTTGGTGGACGACCTACGCAGAGAACTGGACAGGGGGAGTGTGTCCCTGTTGGTTCTGCTGGACCTCTCAGCGGCTTTCGATACCATCGACCATGGTATCCTCCTGGACCGCCTAGCTGGGATGGGACTTGGGGGCACTGTTTTGCAGTGGCTCCGGTCATTCCTGGAGGGGCGAACCCAGAAGGTGGTATTGGGGGACTCCTGTTCGACTCCTTGGCCGTTGGCCTGTGGAGTCCCTCAGGGTTCAGTTTTGTCCCCTATGTTATTTAACATCTACATGAAACAGCTGGGAGAGGTTGTTCGGGCGTTTGGAGTTCGGTGCCACCAGTATGCTGATGACACCCAACTCTATTTCTCCTTTCTACCTTCTTCCAAGGAAGCTGTCTTGGTTTTAAATTGGTGTCTGTCATCAGTGGTGGATTGGATGAGGGTGAACAAATTGAGGCTTAATCCAGACAAGACAGAGGTGCTCCTGGTCAGTCGTAAGGCAGATCAGGGAATAGGGATGCAGCCTGTGCTGGATGGGGTTATACTCCCCCTGAAGACACAGGTTTGCAGTTTGGGTGTCTTCCTGGACTCAGCTTTACATTTGGATTCCCAGGTTTCTGCAGTGGCCAGGAGGGCTTTTGCACATTTGAGATTAGTGCGCCAACAGCGCCCGTTCCTTGACCTGTCCGATCTGGCCACGGTGACACATGCCTTAGTCACATCCCATTTAGATTACTGTAACGCGCTCTATGTGGGGCTGCCTCTGAAGACTGCTCGGAAACTTCAGCTGGTACAACGTGCTGCAGCCAGAATGTTAACTGGGGCTGGTTACAGGGACCATACGACTCCCCTGTTAAAAAAGCTCCACTGGCTGCCAGTTTGTTTCCAGACACAATTCAAAGTGCTGGTGCTAACCTATAAAGCCCTACACGGCTTGGGTCTAGGCTATTTGTCAGACCGCATCGCCCTCTATGTGCCTGCCCGGGCCCTGAGATCCTCAGGAGAGGCCCTTCTTTCAATACCTTCATCCGCACAAGTACAACTAGTGAGGATACGAGATAGGGCCTTCTCGGTGGCTGCCCCTAGGCTTTGGAATTCCCTCCCTAAGGAGATAAGAATGGCCTCTTCCCTGCAGTCCTTTTGTCGATAGGTAAAAACTTTCTTATTTCAGCAAGTCTTTGATTCCGAAGGCGGCTAAGGATAGGCCCAAAAGGAGGTTATATTGTTCTGGCTTGTTTATTTTTTAATTATTCTGATTTTATGAGTATAGTTTTTAATTATCAGAAACAGTTTAATGCTATTTTAAATTAAGTTCATTTTTTAATTATATCTATCTATATTTATTTATGTATGTATTATATGCTTTTAACTTTGGTAGGTTTTAATTGTATCTGTTTTTTATCTGGAAGCCGCTGTGAGTTCCAAGTTGGAAAAATGGCGGGGTATAAATAAAGTTAATAATAGCTTCAAATCCACTGTTTTCCATTCACACTAGGAGGCATTCCTCTGTGAAGGATCAGTGTTGCTGTTTCTTTGTGGCCCCGCCCTCTAATTTTACATGTTTACTCCCTCCGGTTCAAAGCTGAAGCCCGGAGAACACCTCAGTGTGAAACTGACAAGAAAAAATGAAACCGACAAAGGTAACCCTTCTCCATTGTCCCAGCCTAGATGGATGGGGGGGGGAGTGAGTGAAAAGGCAAAGCAGACAGTGGCTGCGGCAGCTTTTCCTGGCGGCGGAAAAAGAGGGAGCAGCTGATGGGGCATTAAAAGAGAGTCCACCCACTAAAAAAATCAAAGCAAAGCTCCTACAAGAAGTGCAGCTCAGCCGAGACAGTTTTTCCTTTCCTTTTTGCATTATCAGCGGATTGGGTTAATAAGGGTTTAAAAGGGAAAACTGAGTGATAGCTTCTCCTTGCCTGCAACATCATATGAACCATGCAAATTACAAGGGTAGCACCAGACACACACTAAATCACCATGTGGATGAGCCCTAAGAGTCAATTCACACCTTAGGAAACAGCTGTAGCTCAGTGGAAAGCACACATTTTTCTTGCAAAAGCCCTGTGCCTGCTCCTGGCATCTCCAACTATGTCTGAGAAAGATTTGTGTCCAAACCTGAAACCCAGAAAACTTGCTACCAGTCAGGGTAGACAACAGAAGAAGCAATGGTCCAAGGATCTGACACAGTCCAATGGTCTGAATCAATATAAGGTCTTCTTATGTTCCCATGAGAACCCTTCATGTTGTTTTAAGAGGGAGGGATCATGGCTCAGTGGCAAAACAAATCTTTGCATGCAGAATTCCCGATTCCATCCCTGGCATATCCAGTTGAAAATTACCAGACAGTAAGTAATGGGAGAAACGTCTCCCTGAGATCTTGGAGAACCACTGCCAGTCATAGTTGACAATACTGGGCTAAATGGACAAATATATAATGACCTGGTATAAGGAAACATCCTAATTCCACACACATGCAGAATAATACTATGATATAGTGCACCTCTGCTGGGATTCTAACAGTTCATAGTGAAGGTTTCAGATTCAATGTTTAAATTGCCATTTTTTTAAAAAATAAAAATCTGAACATATTAAACTTTGACACCACAATAAAATCTTCTTGACCAACTATCTGCCTAGTCCCCTCCATCCGCATTTACTCCTAGAGGGAAAAAATGCAACCTCTCATCATCTATAATCTGAAAAGTTCTTACCTTTTTAGACACTCCAAACACTATAATGTTTCAGAGGTTCTTATCTTCTGTGCAATGCATGTTTAGAACCTTCCTGCTAGTGCTACCTGCACCAAAGGACATTGGCACCTGTTGATATCAATGTGAACTAGAAGCCTGATTTAAATGTCAAATATTATAAAGCATTTTCAACACTGAAGATCCTATATAAATGAAATTTAATAATTGGTATTTTTAATATAACGTATTTTATCTTGGCTGGGATCCAATGACATATTTTAGGTATGCTGAAAGCTTTTTGCCTTTTCCCCCTTTAAACAGCAGCTCGTCACATCTGCTTTGAAAAGTGTGTTTTGCCATTTGACATGTGGGATGGAGTGGGGGACACTGCTTGCTTGAGAAACAGAAGCCCTTGGGCATGTGGAACTAATGTGGAACTGGAGGCATTCAAGAGGCAGCTGGACAGCCATCTGTTGATAATGCTTTGATTTGGATTCCTGCATTGAGCAGGGGGTTGGACTTGATGGCCTTATAGGCCCCTTTCAACTCTACTATTCTATGATTCTATGAATATTGCATGCAAAAATAAGAAAACATGAATATAAGATAATTAGGAAGCAATTACAAAACAGGATCGAATGTGTCATTGATCATTCTGATAGCTCCAGTTTCCTTAACAATGAAAGGAAAGATGAAGGAAAGACAGAAAATGAAATAGTGAAAGAAAGAATGGAATGGGCGGGGAGATATGTTATCCATTCCACTCAAATCTTGTTTTTCACTTACATGTCCTGCTCTTTAATCAATTCATTGTTGGCAACAGCATATCATGAAAAGAACACCAAAAGGAAAATACTTGAGGTATAGTAAACACTACACTCCCTGTTTGCCAATCAGAGAGCACTACTTCAAGCTTGGCTTCATCACGGCTCCCTCAGCAGTGGCCAGCCTGCCTCAGACCCACCTCAGAGAGCTCTGTTTGCCTTGGCAGGGCCTTCAACTCTGGGCAACCCAGCCCTATGTTTGAGCCATGCCCAATGCTTTTACAGAAATGAGAACACATGCTTTTTGTTTTAAGAGACATCACTTAAAATAACTACATTTCTAGAAAGTTGGAGCTGACCCCTCCCTTCTGCATCAGCTTCACTCTGCACTTTTACGGTGAGAGTCTAGCAGTCATATTAAAATCAAGCATGCAGTGAAACTGAGATGGTTGCCTTTCCTTCACACCCCTCATATATACCTTTCTTTCTTGAGATATCTGGTGTATGCTGCCTCTGCACGGAGGTGGAAAAGGAAGGATGGGGTGGGGAAACATTCCCCCTCCCTCTCGTCTTTTGCTTTCTTTTTAGAAAAGGATGTTTTTAAACATATCGATTTGGGACTGATTTCCTGAATGGCACTTCTCTGTGTCTAGCTCGCCTCTGTCAATCACAATTTGAGACAGATAGGGCTGGGGTTGTAGAGGATCTGGACACTTTTTACTATTTTGATTAAAGACAACAATCGGAAGATATTCTGAGCAAATTTCAGTCTGACTGACAAGTGTCAGCCGGAGGATAATGTGAGTGCCAGGCTTCTTGAGAGAGACCCTGCATCCCTGTGGAAAACTGGATAGGCTTCCTAGGGCCAGGTAGCTGTACTCTTATAGCATCTGACCCCACAGCGCTTTCCTGGCATGATATATACACCCGCTTCCTCTGGCCTAGTTTTCACTAGTGTCCAACTGTACCACTTAGGTGGGGTCTCACATGATTCAATGTTTCTTCATACAGACACGCACACATAACTCTCCTCCTTTCACAAAGAAAAAGTTTATGTCAGGAAGATGGGTTCTAAACTAGCCCTCTCTCTGACATGTTAGAGAATGACATGCATGTCCCTGGCTTATACAGGGATGTAACAACAACAATGCTGTTTTTAATTCAGTCATGTGAGTTCCCACCTACAGTTTGAAGTGGAACAGCCCAGGTTAACTGCCTCACTAAGAACTAGACCTATGTGCCTGCATCTTGTTAAACCCAGAGCACTGAAGTAAAGAAACTAAGGCTGCTAACCCCACTTACCTTGGAGTAAGCCCCACTGAATTCAACAGGACTTTCTTCTGAGCAGGTATGTTTAGGATTGGGCTGTTAGACTGCAATCCTATATCATCTTACCTGGGAGTAAAACCCATTGAACTGAATGAGGTTTAGGTCTGAGAAGACAAGTATAGAATTGCACTGTCCAGGACACACTGAACAATTTCAAGTTCAGTTTTGCTTTCTGAAGTTGAGAAGGAAGAATTAGAGTACCTGCCAAATAAGCATTTCAAAAGTGAACAGTTAACTGCCACTTTTGGAAGGTCCTGGAGTTATTCCAAACTGGCACAAGATCTGTTCAGATATTCTTAGCCTTGCTGACACACTTTTGCTTTTCCTACATTAATGCATGGATGAGAAAACAGGAAGGAGCTCTGAGCTCTGGATCCTGTACCAGGGAACTGCTAATTTATATTAAGAAAAGGCACATCCAATAAAGTGCTATTTTATAGCACATGCAAAAGGAACACACATTTATTTATAGAATCTGGGACTCTAGCACCCAGATACCAGAATGTATGCACACTGAGGTGATAAAAGCCTAGATTGCAGGTGCCCTCCCCAATTTTAATTGCTCTGTCATGTAAAAAGCCTTCTCTCTGATAAGCTCTGTAGCACTGCCCTCCGAGCTAAGCTTCATGCCCCCCAGGGATTTTTTTTTGGAAAATTGTCTTTTTAATTTGTGACATGACGAGACCCTCAATTTAATTAATAACTGCTTTTTTTAAGAACGGCAACAATTTAAGAATAGTACCCTCTGAAAAAATCATTGAAGAAGAGCCCCCAAAAGTGCTCACTCAAAGATTTTCCATTACTGAGGATGGGTTTTTATGATCTATAATTAGATCACAATTATTCTATAATTACTTAAGTGATCCTGGAGCTTGTATAGTAACATGACCCCTAGCTAGAGTTAGATTCCACTCCTTGGACTTTCCCTTGGTCTGTTTTTCAGTTTCAGTTGTGTTCTCTACCCAGCCAGCAATAAAGACGCATGCTTGCCTGTGTGCAGTAAGAAATAAAAGTTTATTAATTCTGCAGTTATGATGAGTAGAGCAGGACTGGCTGCTTCTTGCTAAAGGGTGAAATAAAGAGATCTGAAAAAGTGTACCCTAAGTTACCCTTTACTCTTTTAAAGCACTCGCTATATTCACAATCATAGTGGCTATTTTTCTTCTTTTTCTTGAATACTTGGTAGCAAAGGATGAAAATAGCCCTGGAGCAATAGAAACACTGCTGTGCACCCACTTAGGCTATCATTCAGACCTATTTTCTGATTTTCCCATTTTGTCCAGCTCAGCATAAGGCCTTTTATGGGTTTCTGGGCAGAATAATTAACCCAGCAACCAGTAAAAAAAAACCCAGATGCTTTTCACAATTAGTTTCCAAGTGCTTAGTTTGGGGGTCACCAACCTGGCACCTGCAAAGGCCATCAGTGTCACCCCCAGCAGGTAGCCCAGAATCAGAGCTTTCATTTTTTTAAAAAAAGTCTCTAGCCCTCCTAGAAAGAAAGTTATGGAAACTTATGTTTCTTAAACTTATGGACAGTTATGAAAGGTTATGCAAAATGTGCACGTACCCTTCAAAATGATTTCTGCGAGATGAGCCAGGCTGGCTTGGCTGTTCATGCCTTTTCAGTGTTTTTAATTCATGAATGAAGCAAGAGCTGTGATTGATGAGTGAGTTGTTTGGATACCAGACAATGGGAATCTCGGGGTCCTGCTGTTTCCCCCTCCCATTTAGTTCACTTTTCTCACTTCTGACTCATTTTCTAGTCCATGGAAACTCCCTGGTTTGCTCTTCTTTTTTTCCTAACAGCCAGGATGCATCTTTCCTGTGCTGGGATCTCCTGAGATCAGGTAGTATTCAGAAATTGTTTTCTGAAAATACTACTACACAGTAAGTGTAGATGAAAGTTAAAGACATTCAAATGTGAAAACTTTGCAAAGAAGCCTAGGCATGTTTTGCAGGAGCTAAAGACCAGGGACTCATTAACAATTCACTGTATAGTTAACTTACAGTACTATTGTATACATGTCTACTCAGAAGTAAGTCTCTTTGTGTTTAATGGGGCTTACTTCCAGGTACTTAGGTACATGATGGCATCCTAGGCTTTGGTTTAAGGTTTGCATTGGGGGAAAACAGGGTTCTTATGCCTTTAATAGTTGTGTGTCAGTCAGAAATCCAACAGGTCATTTTCTTGTATGGAAATAGAATTATGAGAAAACCTTTACCATGACAACTCTCTAATTTTGTGTGATGCCATGTCCCCATGATAGCCATTTTGTGACTGGTGCTCCCAGCACTCAAAATTTAAAATGTGCCTTCTGGTCTAAAAAGGTTGGAAACCCCTCCCTTAGTCCTTTAAATAGCAATCAGTTATGAAGTTTTCCTTGACTGTCCAACAGGAAGGAAAATCTGAAGGTCAGGAACAGGAGTAGAAGGAGGGACCCATAAGGAGGAGTTAAGAAACACACCCTGAAGTATTTGTTCATTAATAGGCAAAAAAACCTTGCCAAATAAGAACGTACCTATACCCAACAGATATTTCTATCAAACTTTAAAAAGCACAGAAATTGGGCAGCTATAGTGAATGCACCAGGGGATCGGGAGACCTGACCTCCTTTCTGAGATATTGTACTGCCTTACAAATTTGTAAACATGCAAACACAATTAGAAATAGAATTGATCTCCAGTTTAAAACACAAAAGGCTGTCTTCACCATCATATATTGACACTGACCAATAAAAAAGCTTTGAAAGTAATTAAAATATATTTGACACAAATTTCTAGGATGATGAGTGAAATATAATTTTCTAGATTAGATTCTCTGTAGAAACAGTAGTAACACAGGAAAGCAGCAAAGTAAGAAGAACACCAACAAACATACAAAAATGTAATTCTCCATCTTTGGAGAGGCAGTCCTGATTGCAGGTGTTGCTCCTACTCACAATATGCTCAGAGGCATATGTTACCAAATTCCCTCTGCTTATGAAACAAAAAATATGCCAGTCGTTTAATTCCTGGTGTTCACACTAAATGTTCTGTTCACTTGACCTTTACATAACCCGTTATGTAAGTTAACATATTTTCTGCATGGAAGAGCGAAGGAGAAGGTCACTGCCGTTCCCTTCTCCTGGCTTGGCCCTCACATCCTCTTCACCAGAGAAGGGGGTGGGGGAATGGCTGGCACTATGCGCCTCCACCTCCCAAAATGTGGCTGCACCACTTAACAAGGAAGGCTGGCTACAGGGGTATCTTTGATGTGCTAAATTATTACATGCACACAACTTTGTGTGTGTAAGCATTAAAAATATATATAAGTATTAACCCTTCCCCTCCCCCAGCTGCAACCTGATGAGAATTCTATACATCATTCTGAGGTCTCTAGATTTGCTCTCATTCTTCTTGCAGCCGCTGACCTACTATACTGCACTGTCAACAGGTCATATGGCCACAGGATGGGATTTTACGTTTTTTAATTTTATGTTTAATTTTATGTTTAATTTTTTTCCAGAAGTGTAACAGAACCTGAGCATTATCTGAAAGTCTCTGTTGAACATGAACTGAAATAGAAGTAGGAAAACAATTCAGGTTATTTGTTCAGAATAAGAATTGAAGCAAACAGCAAAACACCTGATGCGATACACTCACACTCCATCAGAACCAGAATCAGAAACAGAATGGGCACATAAAATAAAAGCACTGTCTGTGAGGATTTATATATTTTGGGTTTGTACAAGCTTCTGTACTCTGCCCTCTTCAAGGGTTGGAATTGGGAACTATTAGGCAGGGGCTAGAAAAGACCTTTACTTCCACTTTGTGACAGTGGTTTGAACATACAAGTTACAACATGGAAGGGATAAACATACAACACACACATGAGGTGATATAACTGCACAACAGGTGACACATTTGGTGTATGTGTTATCTCCCAAATGGGTTTGTTGCCCGGTGCGCAGTACAGCCAAATGACCACACCCAGGTTGAAGGGTCCAACAAGCTTTATTTCGTTCTGGCCAGAAACAGGTGCAAGGCGATAATTCGCAAAACAAGCACACCCCTTATGGGGGTGCTACACTTTTATACATTGCAAGCAAAAATTCATGGCACATTCTAATTGGCCCCTTAGTGCCAACCTGTCACCTTTTCATTGGTTGATCTATGCCCTCCACTTCTTATGCACACGGCACATTAATTTCTCCACCCATATCTGCATTCCGGTTAGCCATTACTACAGCAGCTTACAAGCACATATTTTACTGATAAGCTTCAGCAAGCATGTGACTTCTCTAGGCCTTATAAAATTCAGTTTCTTTTTTGTTTTTTTCTTAAAAACGCTTGCTCTGAGTCATCATATATATAGCATAATGAGAACTGAAAAGCAGGTTCTGAATTCAGTCGATATTAATTTGCTTCAGTAGCATATAGAGAGCGACCAAAGAGCCAGAACCACTCTGTATATCTGTGCTATCTAGCTAGGTTTTCTTCACTGCTATTGGTTTGCCTAGGCTATATTTTATTTCCTCATTGCCACCTACATGCCTAGGCTATTATTCCCTCATTGTTGCCTGTCTAAGCTCCCCTCTTCCTAGCTGTCTTCCTCAGCTGTCTGATGCATTTGGTGGTCTGGTGTTGCGGTGGAAACCTCAGCTGCCTGCCTAAACTGGCTGCCTACCTCATAGCTGTCTACCCCAGCAGCATGTGTGTGCTTCTAATCTCTGCTGCTGGCCTAAACTGGCAACTGCAGCTTCCTGTCTCAGATCATAGAATCATAGAGTTGGAAGGGGCCTTCTAGGCCATCGAGTCCAACCCCCTGCTCACAGCAGGAAATCCACAGCTAGAGCATCTCCCGCAGATAGCTGTCCAGCCTCTGCTTGAAGACATCCAGCGAAGGGGATCCCACCACCTCCCTAGGCAGTCGGTTCCATTGCCGAACTGCCCTTACTGTCAAGAAGTTCCTTCTAATGTCCAATCTGAATCTATGCTCCTGCAACTTAAAACCATTAGACCTAGTCCTACCCTCTGGGGCAGCAGAGAACAAATCTGTACCCTCCTCTATGTGACAGCCCTTCAGGTACTTAAAGAGTGCAATCATGTCACCCCTCAGCCTTCTCTTCACCAGACTGGACATGCCAAGTTCCTTCAACGTTTCCTCATAAGACTTGTTCTCCATACTGGCTATCATCCTCGTCGCCCTCTTCTGAACCCGCTCTAACTTGTCTATATCTTTCTTAAAATGAGGCGCCCAGAACTGAACGCAGTATTCCAGATGAAGCCTGACTAATGCAGAATATAGTGGCACTATTACTTCCCTCGACTTGGAAACTATAGCTCTGTTTATGGAGCCCAAAACCGCATTTGCCTTTTTTGCCGCAGCATCACACTGCTGGGTCATGTTCAACTTGCGATCCACTACAATTCCAAGGTCCTTCTCACACGCACTACTGCTAAGCTGGGTATTTCCCATCCTGTACCTGTGCATTTTGTTTTTGTGGCCTAAATGCAGAATCCTGCATTTGTCTTTCTTGAATGTCATTTTATTAATTTCAGCGCAATTTTCTAGTTTATCCAGGTCCCTTTGGATTTTATTCCTGTCTTCCATTGTGTTAGCTATCCCTCCCAGTTTTGTATCATCCGCAAACTTCATAAGGCTTCCCTCCACCCCATCATCTAAGTCATTGATAAAAATGTTGAAGACTATCGGCCCCAGGACAGAACCCTGTGGCACTCCACTTGAGACCTCCTTCCAGTCCGAAGCAGAACCACCGATGACCACTCTTTGAGTACCGTTTTCCAACCAGTTGTGAATCCACCTGACAGTATTTCCATCTAGTCCGCATTTGACGAGTTTGCTAATCAAAAGGTCGTGGGGGACTTTGTCAAACACCTTGCTGAAATCTAGATAGATGACATCTACAGCATTTCCACCATCTACTAAGCTAGTGACCTGATCAAAAAAAGAGATGAGATTAGTTTGACAGGATTTTTTCTTGACAAACCCATGCTGGCTCCTTCTAATCACAGCATTGTCATCTAGATAGTTGCCAATGGACTCTTTTATTATCCGTTCTAATATCTTTCCCGGTATTGAAGTCAGACTGACCGGCCTGTAATTCCCCGGATCTTCTTCTTTACCCTTTTTAAAGAGTGGGACGACGTTTGCCCGTCTCCAATCCTCCGGCACCTCTCCCGTTCTCCAGGATTTCTCAAAGATGATGGCAAGAGGTTCCGAGAGTACATCCGCAAGTTCCTTCAATACTCTGGGATGCAGTTCATCAGGCCCTGGAGATTTGAACTCATTTAGGTTAACTAGGTATTTCCTGACTATCTCCTTATCAATCTTGAACTGCAGTCCCGACCCCTTACTGAGATTACTACTGATGCAAGGTTGCACACTGTTCCCTTTTTGGGAGAAAACGGAGGCAAAATAGGCGTTAAGCAGTTCTGCTTTTTCCTCGTTATCTGTCAACATTTTGCCATCCTCATTGAGCAGCAGTCCCACCGTTTCCTTGGTCTTTCTCTTGCTTCGAACATATATGAAAAATCCCTTTTTGTTGTTCCTCGCTTCCCTCGCCAGCCTCAGCTCATTCTGGGTTTTAGCTTTCCTTATGCTATTCCTGCAAGCCCAAGCCGCTCGTCGGTACTCTTCCTTGGTGATGCGTCCTTCCTTCCATTCTTTATACATGCTCTTTTTTATTTTGACCTCCTCCACCAGTCTTCCGTGTAGCCATATTGGCTTTTTCCGATGTCTTCCATTTTTCTTCCTGTTTGGGATTGTTTGCGATTGCGCTTTTTGTAACACGTTCTTCATGAACTCCCATGCTTCTTGGGCTCCTTTTTTCTTTAGTCTATCTAGCCACAGGATCCTACCCATCATTTCCCTGAGCTTGCTAAAATCGGCTTTCCTGAAATCCAAGGTCCATGTTTGACTATATTCTTCTTTGGCTTTTGCCAGAATCCCCAATTCCAGCATTACGTGGTCACTTTCCCCCAAGGTACCGACCGCTTTAATTCCCGTGACCAATTCGTCCATGTTAGTTAAGATCAGGTCCAGGATTGCTGATCCCCTTGTTCCTTCTTCTACTTTTTGAAAGAGGAAATTATCAGCAAGGCCCATCAGGAATTTGTTGGAGGCGGACTTCCCAGGAGGATCCCTCCGCCTGTGCAGCCTCTGAGACGGGCTCCCGTCTTGGATGAAACTTTTTCAGTTTTAAATCCAGTCAGAAGGGATTTTTTTGACTGGGGATAATTTCTTCCGGATAAGGAAGAAACGTGAGATTTCCCACACAGCTTTGTTGTGTTTGTTGGAGACTGGAATTTGTCAGAATTGTCTGTGAAAGAAGGTCTTCCAGCAGCTCGGACGGAGCGAGGATTTCTAGCTAGCTCAGCTGAACAAGTGACCCGTTTTTTTTTCTTCAAAGAAAAATGGTCTAACAGGCAAGCATTCTCCTGTCTACGCTCATTATTTTGTTATCTATACAGCTAAAGAGATTTGTCAAAGAACCAGCAATTAAGAAAACCTGGGTGAGTCAAAACTTTCTCTTTTACTCACGGAACTAAGGGGGAAGAAAATAAAAATAGCCTATCTTTTTTTATTGCAAAAAGCTGACATGGAAATTAGCATTATAAAGATTACAACAGATGAGGGGTTTCTGATTGGAAGAGAAAAGAAAAATCTTTTTGATTTATAAGACTTTTGTGTAATATATGTCTGGGACTATTTTTTCTGGTCTACTTTTTTTTTTTGACGAATCTGCTCATTCTTTCTGCTACTAGTTATTTGGACGCTGTGAACTAAAGCTGTTTTTGCACTTCTGGGCATATAAGAGATAAGGGCTGTCTAGAGTGTGACGTCAGTTGGTTTGAAAGATTAACTCCTTTGTAACTGGATAAAAAATAAATTGCTCTTTGCTTGGGACATTGAAAATTGAAGGAGTTTTGTTCCTTTGGTTTTAAGAATGACAATTAAGAAGATCATGGATGTACAAGAAGAGACTTTATCTTTAGATATGTTTCAGAAAATAATGAATGGGATTAAGTCAATAAAACAAGAACTGAGAAATAATAGTCAAGCGTTGAGAATTGAATTTGACGAAATGAAACAGGAGCTAAAAGAAATTCAGGATTCTATGAGAAAGGAGAATAAAGATAGATCTGGAAAACCAAAAAAGGATGAAAGAAAAATTAAAGGCAAGGTTCAAACTATGGAGATTGGATTAAATATGGACATGGAAAAAGATTTGGATTTCCTGGCTGTGATGGATCCTGGAGACAAATATTACGGTTTGGAACTCAGCGCTGTCCCTGAAGGAATTGATGAAGAGATTGGAGATAAAGATATTATCGGTTCGAAAAAATTCCTGGACTGGAAGGATTTGATGGAACTTGAAATGGAGAAAGTTAACAGAATTAATCCCTGTTTTGTGTCAATGGAAAGATCTTCAAGAGATGTGCTAGTGTATTCTGTAAAAAAGAGGAACAGAGATGCAGCTTTGCAACAATACTTCAGTGATACGTTCGGAATTGATGGCAAGGAAATATCTGTGATAAAGGAAATTCCTCTTATTATATGACTATGACAGCAAGATTATTGGGTGCGTAAAGATGGAAGATGGAATAATAATAATAATAAAAATTAATTTTTGTGTCGCCTATCTGGCCAAAGCCACTCTAGGCGACATACAAACTAAAATTCAGTAAAATACAATACAATGCAGATAAAATACAATGAAGTCATTAATCACAGCAGCATGAGATCAGTTAGGGCAATCAATAGATAATAAGTATCCCAAAAACGTTAGCCCTCCCCGGAAATCCTAAAGGCCTGTCCAAAGAGCCAAGTTTTTAAGGCCAGGCGGAATGTATCCAGGGAAGGGGCATGGCGAAGATCGAATGGGAGGGAGTTCCAGAGAGTGGGGGCCACCACTGAAAATGCCCTCTCTCTCGTCCCTACCAACCTAGCTGTTTTCGTTGGTGGGACTGAGAGAAGGCCCTGTGTGGCTGATCTAGTTGGGCGGCTTAATTTGTGGTACTGGAGGCGCTCCTTCAGGTAAACTGGGCCGAGACTGTATAGGGATTTAAAGGTTAATACCAACACCTTGAATTGGGCCCGGAAAACAACTGGGGGTCTGTAGTAGACACCTACTACCATATCGGTATTATTTGTTTCTCCATTTATTTTTACCCAAATGGTCTCTATCGGACCACTTTGTTCGCTCTCTTGGATTTCCATAGAGGTGTATTTGTCTTTGACGTATAACGCTACTCCCCCTCCTTTTCTGTTGCTTCTATTCTTTCTGTAGAGTTTATATCCTTGAATGGCTATATTCCAATCATGGGAGTCATCCCACCAAGTTTCTGTTATCCCTATGAAGTCATATTTGCCTTGATGCACAAAGACTTCAAGCTCCCCTTGCTTGTTTCCCAAGCTCCGCGCGTTGGTATATAGACACCAGAAGTCTCTTTTGTCCCGATTGGATTCCTCCGTTAATATACCGTGAGCTTTGCCGTGCATCCCTTTCTCTCTCCCAGTGTCTCCTGTACCCTTCAAATCGTTGCGTTTACAACCTGCTGTCTTTGGATTGGTATTTAAGCTATCATCTCCATCCCCCAGAGGCTTTAGAGATCTTCAGGGTCAGGGAAATTTGCCTGCATAGCTAACAGCACTGAACTTATGGACTTACAATGTATGAGAACCAACCCCCTCTGTCAGGTATGTGGTGTAAAAATTTTCTCATCTTTCAACTAAGCACAGAAGTGAAGAGATCAAATACTGGGAGCCCAAATCTGATGGTGATTTGGAGCACTACCTTGGAGTGCAGAATCCACTCTGCTTGAATGATATCTGTCAGCTGAGCCAGTCCACTCTGTGGTTGTCTATGCCTGACATCATCATCATCATCATCTTATTAATTAATTAATAGCATGCTCTTCCTCTTAACGGAGCCCAGTGCAGCAAACACATTTACAATGAAACATTTTAATAACAACAACAACAACAACAATCATTCTAAAAACAATTTAAAACATTCTGAAAACAGTTGCAGATAAAAACATTCTTCCATCTGGGTTGCCGGGGAATAGTCTTCTTCAGCCATCAAATGCCTAGGTAAACAGGAATGCTTTCAAATGTCAATAATGATGGAGACAGATGTACCTTACTGACGGCATTCCATAAATGGGAGCCACCACTGAAAATACCTTGTCATGGCTCATTGCCAACTGGGCAGCCACCAGTGGCACCACCACCACGGCCTCAGCTGCTGATCGTAGGGTCCGAGATGGTTGATACTGGGCAATGCATTATTTTAGGTACTTGGGTCCCAAGCCATTTAGGACTTTATATGCTAGTATTAACACCTTGAATTGGGCCTGGTAGCTCACTGGCAGCCAGTGCAGTGCTTTTAGGACTGGTATCACAAAGTAGGACTGCTATCACAAAGTCCCATTGGGTTGCTCCAATTACTAGTCTAGCAGTCACATTCTGCATGAGCTGCAGCCTCTGGACTCTCTTCAAGGGCAGCTCCACGTACAGTGCATTTACAGTAGTCCAGATGGGGAAATCACCAGTGCATTGACAATCGAGGCCAGGCTATCCTGGTCTAGGAATGGCTGTAGCTGGCGAATCAGCCTAAGCTGGGCATAAGCACTCCTAGCCACAGAAGCCACTTGGTACTCTAGTAAGAAGTTTGGAATCCAGGAGTACGCCCAGACTACTAACTTGTTTATTCAGGGCAAGGGTTGCCAACCTATTGCCCACGGGTTGAACTTGATGCCACAATTGGTTCAGGCTTGTTGGAGGTCCCTGGAGCACCATTGATTTACAGCTTGTGAGATTTATTTATTTATTTATTATTAAATTTATTAGTCGCCCATCTGGCTGGTTGTCCAGCCACTCTGGGCGATGTACAAGATAAAAAACAATACATTAAAATGTTAAAATTTAAAACCATAACAGTAAAAACCTAACCCACCCCAAAAGGCTGCCTGAAGAGCCAGGTCTTCAAGGCCCGGCGGAAGCTCATCATAGAAGGGGCATGGCGGAGATCATTTGGGAGAGAGTTCTACAGGGTGGGGGCCACTATTGAAAAAGCCCTCTCTCTAGTCCTCACTAGTCTAGCTGTTTTAACCGGTGGGATCGAGAGAAGGTCTTCTGAGGCTGATCTTATTGAGTGGCATCCCTGACGATGCTGGAGGCGCTCCTTCAGATAGACCGGGCTAAAACCGTATAGGGTTTTAAAGGTCAAAACCAACACCTTGAATTGGGCCCGGTAAACAACCGGTAGCCAGTGCAACTCCTTCAGCACTGGAGTGATGTGATCTTGCCGGCGGCTGCCTTTAATCAGACAAGCCGCCACATTCTGTACCAGTTGCAGCTTCCGGACCGTTTTCAAGGGTAGCCCCACGTAGAGCGCATTACAGTAGTCTAGGCGAGAGGTGACCAGGGCATGTACTACCGGTGGGAGCAGATGGTTGGGAAGGTAGGGGCACAGCCTCCGTATCAGATGGAGTTGATACAGCGCCGCCCGGCTCACAGCCGAGACTTGAGCCTCCATGGACAGCTGGGAGTCAAGAATGACCCCCAGGCTGCGGACCTGGTCTTTCAGGGGCAATGGTACCCCATTTAGCACCAGGTCCACATCCCCCAGCCTTCCCTTGTCTCCCACAAACAGTACCTCGGTTTTGTCAGGGTTCAGCTTCAGCTTATTCCTTCCCATCCAGCCACTCACCGACTCCAGGCACTTGGACAGGGTTTCTACAGCCAACCTCGGTGAAGATTTAAATGAGAGATAGAGCTGCGTGTCATCCGCATACTGATGACATTGCAGCCCAAATCTCCTGATGATTGCCCCCAGCGGCTTTATATAGATGTTGAACAGCATCAGGGAGAGGATGGGACCCTGTGGCACCCCACAAATGAGAGGCCAAGGATCCGAAACCTCATCCTCCAATGCCACTCTTTGGTACCTACCAGAGAGGAAGGAATGGAACCACTGCAATACAGTGCCCCCCATGCCTCACCTCTTCAGGCAGTCCAGGAGGATAACGTGGTCAATGGTATCGAAAGCCGATGAGAGATCAAGGAGGACAAGGAAGGTGCATTCGCCCCTATCCCACATCCTCCTCATATCATCTACCAAGGCGACCAAGGCTGTTTCAGTCCCATGTCCAGGCCTGAAGCCCGATTGAAATGGATCCAGATAATCCAGAGATCACTTTCAACTGTTGCAACCTGAAGATGTAGACAGGACACTTGTAGCAGTGAGGCTGATTATGTGCCCTCTCAATCCCTGCCCATCATGGTTGGGAAAATCTAGTAGGAGGGGATTGACTGGATGGGTCCAGGGAGTGGTCAGTGTCTCACCACTGCCTTGAAAGTGGTGGTGTTGTGACTCCTCTTAAAGAGGTCCTACCTGGATTCAGAGGTTTTAGAAAACTACTGTCCAGTCTCTAATATTCCCTTCCTGTTCAAGGTGATTGAGAGGGTGATGGACAAATATCTGCTGGTATGCCTGGAGGAAACAGATTGTCTAGATCTGTTCCAGTCTGGTTTCCTCCCCAAGTTCGGCACTTAAAGAGCCTTGATGGTCCTGACTGATGACCTTTATCAGGAGAGAGACAGGGCAATGCAACTCTGTTGGCTCTTCTTGTTCTCTCAACAGCTTTTGACACTATTCACCATAGTGTTCTTTAGGAGCGACTCAAGGCAGTGGGAGCTGGAGGTACTTATTATAGTGGTTCCACTCCTACCTGCAGGGGGACTAGCAGAAAGCTGTACTAGGAGATAGTTGCTCGTCTCCCTGGCTTTTGGGCTGTGGGATCAGTTTCCTATGTTATTTAACATCTATATGAACCCATTGGAAACTGTCATCTAGGAATTTGGAGCATGGTGCCATCAATATGTTGATGACAAGCAGCTCTATCTCTGTATTCCATCTGAATCAGGAGAGGCTGTGAAGGTGTTGGACAGGTGTCTCCAGGCAGTGATGGGCTGGATGGGAGCCAATAAACGTAGGCTGAATCCTGATAAGATGGAAGTGCTGTGGGTGGGTGGTTCCCATATCCAGAAATTAAGTGTACAACATGTTCTGGGAGAGGTTGTACTCCCCCTAAAGCAGAGGTCACCAACCTTTTTTGGACCACAGGGCACATTTCAAATTTTGAGAGAGTGATGGGGGCACCAATCACAAATGGCTGCCAAGGGAGCATGGCATAACACAAAATTAGAGAGTAGTCATTGTGAGGCTTTTCCCATCACTGTATTTCCATAGTAGAAAAGGTTTGACCTGTTGAATTTCTGCCTGACATACAGCTGCTAAAGGCATAAGAACCCTGTTTTTCCCCCAATGCCAAACCTAAACCAAAGCCTAGGCTGCCATCCTGTACCCACATACCTGGAAGTAAATCCCATTAAACACAAAGATACTTAGAAGACATGTATACCATTGTACTATAAGTTAACTGTACAGTGAATGAGGCCCTGTCTTTAGCTCCTGCAAAACAGGATACATACCTAAGCCTCTTTGCAAAGTGTTCATGTTTGCCTCTGTGGGAGGGGGAGGGGCATTCTTTAACATTCATCCACACTAATTGTGCAGTAGTATTTGCAGACAATAATTTCTAGGCACTACCTGATCTCAAGCGAACCCAGCACAGGAAAGTTCTGAATTGACACTGCCATTTTACAGACATCTGACACTTGCTCTAGCTGACAAGCGTCTTGTTGCATAGATGGGGGGGGGGGAATCCCTCAGCTTTGGCTCAGGAAAGTTATCCAAGATTTTACTCCATTACCTTCCAGAAAACAAAAATATTGCAGTTTGTTTTTATGAAAAGATTCTGAGTTTTACTACAGCTGGAGAATAAAAAAAAAAGTAGCAATCATGTTTCTTTGCCAACTGAATTTCATCCATCATTACAAAGATAATGTGTTATTTCATCCTACATTGAATGGCACCCCACCCCCTATTTAGGAAATAGACTAACTGGAATACCCATATTTAGGTGAAGCCTTGAAAAGCTTGCCATACGTGAAGGCATCTAACAACTTGGTTGACTAATGCTGGATAAATCTGTCAATTTTGATTTTTCCCAATTTCTTATGTTTGTAATATTAAATTCAGTTCTCCACATTTCTGCAGCAATGTGTTATTTTTTAATTAAAAAACCCTCAGGATTTTATTGCATTTCTCTGAAATGCAAATGCAGTTTTCACTAATACACATAAAGACCATTAGTCAAACACTGCAAGGAATTCCCCCTGATATGATGCATTTCTGCACGCCATGGCCCCCCGCCCCCAATGTATCCATTTTTGTACACATTGTTTTGTTGAATAATTTGAAATTTTTGAGAAGTGTGCATTTAGAAAGATAATTGTATTTTGGTTCACATATTGTTTTACGAAGTGCAAATTAAATAGTTTCATCCCTAGACAAAGCAGATGTGCCATTGGTGTGGTTCCACAGAACATTTTTAGCATGCGAGTGAATGTGTATATATATACATATATATGTTTGAATACACATTAAAGCAACCAAGTTAATGACAGCCAGAATGAATGAGGCATGCATCAAGCCCTCTGTTGTCACAGAGGATTTTCCAAGCAAGAGTAACATAGGTTTACTATGATGTCAGAGCAGATCAGCCAATGGCATCAAGGGAGGAGGTGAAGCAGAGAAGGCTGAGAAAGAGGAAGGTTGAACAGACCTTGCTTTACAGTGTCTTTAGTATGAAATTAGGCTCCCATGTGGATAAGCCCTATGTCGAGTGGTAGATACTGCTGCATGTGAAGAGCAGGCAACATGCATGGAGGAAAGACATCTTGGAGGTTATCATGTGCCCTCTTACATTAGTCTTTAAATAGCTGCCAGCAGCAGTGTGTGTATTAATACTTTAATATAACAGCATCTTAAAGCAGATTATTTTAGGTGTATGCAGACCACATATTTGTGATGCCATCTGCGATTAGCACTGAGAGGACTGGGTGTATGGGGAGGATAGGGAAGCATCAGCTAGCTTTCTGCTTCACTGGAAGATAGGCAAATGCACCTCCATTCTATCTTAGTTAAGCAACTGCACAAACCCACATAATGGTACTGTGACATCACAAGTACAGTATGCCATAATCAAGCCTACTAACTCTTTGAGGGGTAAATCTTGGGAGAAACAGATAAGAAGGTGGGGTTTCATGAGGCAGTAGGCAGACAATCCACACACTTTTAAGCAACTACCCAGTGAAGCTGACTCCAGATGTATTGGCTGTTGTCTTTTTTCTGGATTCAGCCTATGAAGTGAACCAGTGGAATAAGATGCTGTATAAGTCTGAGTCTCCATTTTCCATATCACCTCTGGACTGTTATCGCAGACCATGGAGAGGATATTATAATTTCATGTTTTTTCCACAACATAGGCAAATATAGACAGATGTTTAACAATAATTTCAAACTGACCTCAAGCCAATTTTCCATGTAAAATTTCAAGAAGAAAATGCACAGTTTTTCCTATAAAATGAATTCCACAAACGTTCTGATAATGATTTTTCCTCCCTCTGCCAGCGAGGAGTGGGTAGAGGATGGGGGAAATGGCTATCTACCAGCTATGAGACAGCAAATCTTTGGATGAAAAAGGTGCTGTATTTATTTATGCAGTTTTACTGGTACAACCAAATACACATGCTTTCATGGAAAATTTGGCTATATGACTGTATTAACTTTGGCTGAAGACTTGAAACTATTTTCAGAAGGTTTCATAAATTTGCAGGAAGTACCTTTCCTCTTTTATTTATTTTCAGTATTATTGCTAAATTTATGTATTAAAACAAACAGAAATGGGGTTTTAACTTTGCTCCTGCCAGCCCTTTGTGCACAATAAGAAAGGGGAGGAAAGCCTTTGAATTAGATTATCTGAAACGTAGCCCCTACAGCTTAACTGCTCTTACTAGAGAAACCCTTGGACCCAGTAGGTCTCCTGTGAAACTTTCTGGCCTGTGGCGTAGGCCTACATATAGCAAAGTAAACAAACAGAGTAAAGTTAAGACAGTGAGTGTCCACTGAGAGAGTCAGGTCTTGCTGTCTCTTTCAATAGTAATGAACTGGTTGAACACACAGACTGTGGTGCTCAGATCCTCTGTAGGTTTCCAAGCAGGGACAGCATAGGATTATAAGGATTAATTTGGCAGGAATAGAGAATCAATTAGAGGAAACTTCAAGGGATATCAATCATTTTTACTACTACTCCTCCCCTCAAAAATCCACATAAAGAAGTACCCATCAGATCTTCTTAGAGCCAAAAGCACAGATGGGCAGGAACCTTAGTATACAAACTGCGTATAGGATTGTGGAGGTGGGTTTGGATGATATCTGTGAGACTCCTTGAATATGAGTAAAAAAAACATATATCATAAAGACAGTGCACTCTCCGCTGACCTTCTTTTCAAGGAAACCAAACCCTGGAAACCTTAAAACTCTCACACTACTCGGAGATTGGGGTGGTGTGCAACAATGTATTTGGGGGAAAATAGATTTTGCCCTTTCCCCATTTTTGGAGTTCAAGTCAACTACATGGGGCACCTTAATCAGCACAAATATAAACAAATGTAATTCTAGCAGCCGAGAGGTAATTATAGCAACAGCTCAAACTAATAAGGGCACAGCAAGGGCACTATGTGCTAGGAGCTAGGGATGGAAAGATCTGTCTGTCTTGGTTCTCTCAGTTTTATTTTTCCTGTTCAAGACACTAGCTCGCAGGCTCTATGTCGAGTGGCAGATACAACTGTTGAGTGGCAGAGTGCAAGTAAAGAGCAGGCAACATGCATGGGGGAAAGACATATTTTAGGTTATCATGTGCCCATAGTAATCACTGCATTGTTTTCAAGGTGCTTACAAATTGACTATAATCTGCTCCAGAATCTTCCCAGGAATTGATGTCAGGCTGACTGGTCTGTAGTTCTCAGGTTCCTCCTTTTTGCCCTTTTGGAAGATAGGGACAACATTGGTCCTCCAGTCATCTGGCATTTCACCCATCCTCCACGATTTCACAAATATAATAGACAGTGGTTCTGAGAATTCTTCAGCCAGTTCCTTCAATACTCTGGGATGCAGTTCATCAGGCCGTGCAGATTTGACCTCATTCAAAGTGATTAGGTATTCCTTGAACATTTGTCTATCAATTTCAAGCTGGAATCTTCCAACTTCCATGTTTGCCAGGAGGGTTATAGACCCTTTTTAGTAGACTTAGCCAAAATAGGAATTGAGCACTTCTGCCTTTTCTTTGTTATCTGTTATCATTTTGCCATCTTCATTGAGTAGCTGTGCCACTACTTCTTTTCTCTGTCTTTTACTATGGGTGTACCTGAAGGAAGCTTTTTTTGTTGCTTTTAGCATCCCTCGCTAACCTCAGCTCATTCTCAGCTCTAGCCTTCCTGACACTATCCCTGCAATTCCGTGCTACCTGTCTGTATGCTTCCTTTGTGGTCTGGCCTTCCTACCACTTCCTGTATGTATTCTTTTTTGTTTTCAGGGCATCTCTAAGCTTTTTGTGAAGGTACATTGGCTTCTTCTGCTATCTTCCACTTTTTTTCCTTGTTGGAATTGTTTGCATTTGGGCCTTTAGAATTTCCTGTTTTAGAAACTCCCACCCATCTTGGACTCTTTTTCTCATTAGGGTCTCTTGCCATGGGACCTTACTCATCATTGTTCTTATTAAAGTCAGCTTTCCTGAAGTCCGGGGCATGCATTATGGCTCCACTCAGCTTTTGCTTCTTTTAAAATAAAAAAATCTCAATTATAGCATGGTCACTCCCCCCCCCCCCGAGTCCCCATAACTGTCGCTTCATCCACTAAAACATCTCTCTTTGGTTAAGTTAATGATAGCTGATCCTCTAATTTTCTTCTCCACTTTCTGTAGGAGAAAGTTATCAGCAATGCAAATCAGGGATTTCTTAAAGGGGCCATGTTTGGCAGAATTTGTCTCCCAACAGATATTGGGGTAATTGAAGTCCCCCATTGCTACAACATCATGCAGCCTCAAAATATTGGTAATTTGCTTTTCAAAACTTTCATCCTTGTCTTCTCCTTCATTGGGTGGCCAGTAGTAGACTCCAACCACCATGTTCCTTTTACTGCTTGCCCCATTTATTTTAATCCATGTACTCTCGGTGGGGTTACCAAGTTCATCCTTCTGTATTTCTGTGCAGGGATATATATTGTTAACATATAGGGTGACTTGAACTCTGTTTCTATTCCCACTGTTCTTTTTGAACAGGTTTTATCCTTCAATTACTGTATTCATTCAATAATGAATTTAAAACATGAAACTGTACTTGGTCAGAGTATTTTCTTTTTGTGTGTGTGTTTTGCTGAGAGCTATGAAACTCTACAGGCTCAAGAGTATTTTTGTGGTCCACAAAAGCCATAATAAATGCCATAATAAATTTGTGAGTATTCACTAATAGGCAAAAAACCTTGCAGTTTAAGAACGTACCTATACCCACAGATATTTCTATCAAACTTTAAAAAGCAGGGAAATTGGGCAGCTATAGTGAATGCACCAGGGGAGCAGGAGACCTGACCTCCTCTCTGAGATATTGTACTGCCCTACAAATTTTTCAAAATGCAAATACAATTTGGGTTGGTCTTTCACAGTCCAATCCACTTCCTGTGTAGCTTGGAAGAATTTGGTAGCATGTGCCTCCCTGCTTTTTAAATAGATAGAAATATCTGTTGGCTATAGGTACGTTCTTAAACCGCAAGGTTTTTTGCTTATTAGTGAATTTCTCTGCTTTTTAATCCGGGAGGTAAGAAATGGGATCCTGTGCAAGTTTGCTGAGAATGGATTGATCATTTGCATGCTTATTGAGTTCAGTGGGATTTACTCCTGTGCAATCATGCTTAGGATATGTAAAACTGACCATGGGGGAAGAGGAGGGGAAGGGGGAAGGAGTGGATTGGAGGGGGGCAAAGGAAGGGGGAGGGGAGGGCAGGTTTGATCATTTGCATGCTTATAGAGTTCAATGGTATTTACTCCTGTGCAATCATGCTTAAGATAGGTAAAACTGACCATGGGGAGGAGGAAGGGGAGGAGGAGGAGGAGAGGGAAGGGGAAGGAGGGGATTGGAAGGGGATGGGGATCAGTAGGGAGGGACAAAGGAAGAGGGAGGAAAGGGGCGAGAGGGAGGGGATAGGAGGGAGGAGAAGGGAGGGTGGGTTTGATCATTTGCATACTTTTTGAGTTCAATGGGATTTATTTCTGTGCAATCATGGAAAATGGAAATGGACTGCCTTCAAGTCCATCCCGACCTATGGAGTCCCTATGAATAGGTTTTCATGGTAAGCGGTATTCAGAGGGGGTTTACCATTGCCTTCCTCTGAGGCTGAGAGGCAGTGACTGACCCAAGGTCACCCAGCGAGCTTCATGGCTGTGTGGGGATTCAATCCCTGGTCTCCAAGGTCATAGTCAAATACTGACCCAGGGGAGGGGCAGGTAGGGTAGGAGGAGGGGGAGGGGAAGAGATTGGGTGGGTGGTCACTGGGCAGAGGGGAAGCCCCTTACTTTTCCAAAAGGAAAACATTGTGAACAGTATCATTGCTTTTCAGGGTTTCCTCCACCTTTTTATTCTACAGCAGGCACATGTAGTCTCCCACTCAAATTTAAACCAAAGCTGTCCCTGGCCACATCCACACCAGACCTTTATTTCACTTTGGACAGTCATGGCTTCTCTCAAAGTATCCTGGGAAGTGTAGTTAGTGAAAGGTGCTGAGAGTTGCTAGGAGACGCCCTGTTCCCCTTACAGACCTTCAATCAGAGTGGCTGACTGTTAAACCACTCTAGCCACTGGAGCTCTGTCAGTGGAATAAGAGTCTCCTGTCAGCACCCTTCACAAACTGTGCTTCCCAGGATTCTTTGGGAGAAGCCATAACTGTCTAAGGTCTGGCCTGGGTGTGGCCCCCTGATTAGGCAAGCCAAGCAGCTGGGAGTCTGGCTTTTAGAACATTGACAGTACATTCTTACTGAGCATGCCCAACACTATCATTGAGTTCAAGCCAAAATTTCTTTAACTACTTAAAAATCAGTCAGGCTTTTTTTTTTAACTTTTAAACTGCAGAATATAAAGGTCAGAGTATGGGGCAAGGTCAGTAACAGGATTACAGGTACTCTGTGAACACGGCTGATTTTTAATGAATTTCAACAGATTATGAGAAAATTTAAGATACCACAAGACTCATTTTGTGGTATTTTATTTCATGTGGTCCTTTGGGGGGGAAGGGGCCCTATTTTGGGAATTGTATCAGGCCCCAAACCACCTTAATCCAGTCTTGACTCCTTTCCTACAACTGAAGGTGCCAGGACTGGAGACCGGAGACAGGAAAGCAAAGGAAGGGGGCAAGTATGCTACAAAGTGTAACTGCTTCAAACGCCTCCCTTGTCTCTCCCGCTCTTTTGATATATATGATTACCATAGCTTTGTTCAGCCATTCACCTAAATAAGCCAAGTCTCAAAACAAGCCTCGCCTCCAACATTCCTGGGCATTTGGGTTCCTCTTTACACCTTTGAACAGTTTGTACAATGGTTTATTGAAGATTTCAAAGTATGTTTTGTTGAAGTGCTAAGTAGTTTTTGCTGATATTGTTATTGGCATTTATTATCAGCATTGGTTTGCTCATCAAGGCCCTGTTGGGAGTAAAGCACCAACACTTGTGACAAGTAACCTGAATGGTGTGTGTGTGTATGTGTGTGTGTGCACATGCACAGTAAACACAAAGGTAGAGTTTGGAAAAGTTACTTTTTTTGAATTACAACTCCCATCAGCCCCAGCCAGCTGGATTAGGAGTTGTAGTTCAAAAAAGTAACTCTTCCAAGCTCCTCACAAAGGCAACCTATTCATTCCTTGCTGATTCCTTCTTTAGTAACTACTTGTTGATATGCATATTGATCTCTGTTATAAATTGATAATGATCAGTGGGGGAATGAGAAGAAGGTAAGAATGCTACACTTTTTATGGCCTCCTCAGTGGCTGGAGAGTCCTGTGAAATCTGACACATTCATATGTGGGAAGAGGGGAGACTTATCATCAGACTTATGTTTACTTTACTTTACTTTATTTGCGGTCAAAGACCCGTCCTATAACAGGCATATAACTGTACATTTACATCCATAAAATACACACATTAGGTAAGTGGAATTTCCAACCGTAACAATTGCGCGGCATATATATAATATTAGCAACCTTCATTGTTGTTTCTTTCTTTATTCCTGTAATTAAATAACGTAACTTATTATCAGGGTCTAACCGTGCAATACTTTCCATTTCGTCAGATAGAAATTTGCGACGCACAGCTTCATAAATGGGGCAGTTAAATATAACATGAAGGTAGTTTCAATACTACCTTCCCCACAGAGACATACACATTGTTCATAGGGAATTCCTTGGTACCTCCCAGTTAGTAATGCAGAGTGGAGAGAATTAAATCTAGCCTTAGTAAAGGCTAGGCGGAATTTTGGTATCGCAAGAAAATCTAGATATGGGGCATAATTAAAAGGCTCAAAGTTTAATTTAAAATGAATGGGAGAGCACGTTTTTGTGGCCATAGTCAGGGCGGTCTGTTAATCTATATCCATTAATCGAATCCGGATGGCAGATTTGGCCAAAATAGAAGTTTGCGAGGATAAGTACTCTAAAGAGAAACCCATCAGGGAGAATTTACTACTAAATTTTTTATTCCAACTGCATGCAAAGCTGTCGCTCCAAAAATATGATAAATAACCCGGGGAATGTTCATACGCTAATCTGACCCAGTAGTTGGTGGCCATCAGCCACGCTTGGCATTCAATAGAGGGAAGACCACATTCTAACCTAAGGGCCACTGTCGGAACACATCTCGGTGCACCCAAAATTCGGCTTAAGAACATGGAGAGAACAGATTCCACAGAGGAGTTAAATGTGTGAATCCATAAAGGTACCCCAAAAAGTAGCTGTGGAATAATTTTTAGTTTAAAAACCTGGATAGCAGCAGGCACATAACTCCCTCCTTTATAAAAAAAATAACGAAGAACATTTTTTAAAGTGTTACGTGCCTTCAAAACAGCGGCTCATATATGAGTGGTCCAGTTTAACGATGAGTGGAAGGTAATCCCTAAATATTTATATTGTGAGACCAGAGCAATTTGTTGGGCGTTAACTGTCCACGAACCTGAAATCTTTTGTCTTGAGAAAACTAAGATTTTTGTCTTAGAATAGTTTATGGTTAGATGGTTCTGATTACAGTATGACATAAAGGCTCGTAGTAATAGCTTAAGTCCCACCTTAGACAGAGAAAGAAGGGCTGCATCGTCCGCATACAACAGCAGGGGGCAGGAGTGTACACCTATTTTAGGAGAGTGGTAGTCCCTAGATATACAGCTTATGTTTAAGTCATTGAGATATAAATTAAATAAAAGGGGAGCTAGAGTGCAACCCTGTCTCACCCCTTTGCTTGTAAAGATTGGATTCGTCAGACCTCCCTCGCATCCACAGCGGACCCACAGTGAGGTATGCTGATGCAATTTATAAATCAAAAAGAGCAATCTTTTATCAATTCATGATTTTCCTAATTTTCTCCAGAGATGTTCCCTTGAGATGGAGTTGAATGCGGATTTTAAATCGACGAATGCAACATACAGACCATTTCCCTTATTGATCATATATTTTTCGGCAAGAAAGTTTAGCAGTAGACAATGATCAAGAACAGAGCGTCCTTTGCTGAACCCAGCCTGTTCCTTGCCTAGTATGTTTTCTTCCTCCATCCATAAATATAGTTTACCTTTTAGATACGATGCATAGAGTTTGCCGATTATAGATAATAAACTAATTGGCCTATAATTGGATGGGTCCTCTCTATCTCCCTTTTTATAGATAGGAACGACTATTGCTTCCCTCCACACCTGTGGAAAGGAGCCAGTGTGATTAATTTTAGTAAACATGTTTGCTAAGAGCGGAGCCCACCAATCTGGGAAATTTTTCAACATTTCCAGGGGGATATTATCTCGGCCCGGAGCCTTAGGAGATTTTAGCCCTGCTATTAGATCCTTTATTTCTTGCAGAGTTACTGGAGACCACAGGGGAAGATTAGTGAATTCTGGGGAAGAAGCAGAATTTGGGGAATTATCTCGAACATCCTCATAAAGCTCTGAGAAATAGCGTTCCCATTTTTGCGGTGGAATGTTGGATGGCATGTGGGAGGTAGAACCCAAGGATTTAGCAATAATTGACCAAAAACTTTTAGAATTTTTGTTTCTAGCAGCACTTATTAGGGACTTCCAGTCATCCTGAATGGCCAATTTCTTCTTGGTGGCTACAGCTGTTTTATATTTTCTTTTTATGTTATAATATACGGGAGGGAGAGAATTCAGATTTTGATGCCGATATTGTAGATATACACTTCTTAATTGTCATTTTAAAGCTAAACAATCGCTATCGAACCATCTAGATTTTAGGCCTGATTTTGAATAGATACTGGCACTTTTGGATATCATAATGGAACTTAGATATGAAATTAAATGATCAAACTCTGTAACAAGAGAATGTATATTATTATCGCTTAATAGATTCTCTCGGGTATTGTGGGCCCACGTGGTGTTAAAAATACGTGCTATCCTTGAGCCTAGTGCTTCGGTCCAAATCGTTTTTTTATATATAGGGTAAAAAACATTTAAAGATGGAATGTGTTTGGGATTTAAGCGGCAATTCTCCGAGAGATGGCATGAGAAAGTAAGAGGAAGATGATCACTATTTTGGATATTTCCAACCTTGAAAGCAGTTATTGATTTTAGTAGATGTTTTGAAATTATAGCATAATCGATCACACTGCTTCCGCGGTTGGAGATGTAGGTAAATTCCCCGCTGTCGTCTAAACCATTTAATATTAGCAAATCGTGACTACCCACTAAACGTGCTAAACATATTCCTCCATAGTTGATCATAGTGTCTTTCGATATTCTGTCAAAAGCAGGGAGATACATTTTATTGTCTTCGCCTCGCCACAGCTTTGATGATAGAATAGAGTCAGTGTTAGGTCCAGTCCTCGCATTTAGGTCGCCTGTGAGGATCAATTTCGCTTTGGGGAATGCATATTTAAGTTCTGATAAATAGTTGTCAAGAGCATCCCAAATCATCTCCATATGATTCCTCGTTTTAGACTTATCAATTTCCACCTGCCTTGCCCCACCCTCCAGCCCCGGAAGCCTTCAAAAGGGAGCTGCTTTCAGAAGACTTTCTGGCCCTTTGGGTTGAGCTGTGGGGGTCTGGGGGATGGAAGAGATCTTTGTATCAGCTTGGGGGTTAGTTTTTAAATATTTTTGCTTTGGCTTTATTGTTGAGCTTTATGCTCATTTATGCTTTGATGTATATTTTTTCCTTAATGTAGTGATTATACTTTTTATTATGTGTTGTGCTATTGCATTTGGACTATTTGTGTGAACCGCTTTGAACACATGTGTATTTGTGGAAAATGCGGTATAATAATAATAATAATAATAATATATGCCAAACAATAAATATCGCCTTAAAGGTTTCAGATGAATTTATTCAACCAGCTGTTTCTACTCATGCTTTGTTAGGGACATACAGGCTCTTTCCTTAGAACATCAGTACAATATTGATAACACTGATCAACTGGACACATAGATTTACTGCTCAGACTTGAAATACCTCTGTGAATTAAGGGAAAGTCTCTGAAGATCTTCTTAGGAAAAATGTATGCAGGGAAGAGGAAGCAGTTTTTCCTTTTGCCAACATCCATACCAGCATGGCAGACATTTCAGTGAGTGGTATTTCTAACTGGTGCTAAAAATATGAGATTGGCTTATGATCTTTAATTTATTTTAAGGACTGAGGCAACTTTTTGTTAGTTTTTATAGAAATATTCTTGGCTGTGTTAATTAAAGAAATGTTGACTGATTTATATTTCAATTTGCAAAACTCTTTACCACACCATTTACAACAAAACTGCATCTCTCTCTGATTTTTCCATTACTAGTATATCACTAATGGTTTATAAAAGCAGCAGCTGTAATTTTAAATAAGACTGCTGGGTAATTTTGAAAATCTATATCATAGTTCTCTCACACATACCCTTCTGTCTTTTAAGCAGGGATGTAGTCATCTGGAATGGGTGTGACGGGTCCCAGCAGGGTCTGTATATCTCCAGCATTCTCTCCTGCTGATTGGAGCCAGAGTGAAAGGAGGCAAGTCAGCCATTGACCAGACTCTTCTCAGTAGCTAACACACTACCCTTCATGCTGATTGACTTCTAGGGACATCTGTTATGGGAGAAGGGCTAGAGGAGGTAAACAGAGAGGAAATACATTCAAGGCAGGGGGAGAAAGTGTGTGTGTGTGATGGTGCTTCAGCTTTTAATTATGTTCTGTATGTGTGTGCTCTGTATGGCAAGGTGAAATGCAAATGAATATGCCTATGAATGTGTGTGGTGTAGCCAACACCACAGGTTAGGAACAGAAATTTCCATGCTTAAGTTTCCACCTAAAACTCATAATCTGTGCTCAAATGCAGTTACTCTGTGTCTTAGTATGACAACAAAGTATGGAAGCTCAGCAAAGGAAGTTCCTTACCTTACAGCATCTTACTGCATTTGCCCTTGTACATGCACAGAAAATAGCAGATCTAGCTGAAAGGCAAAACATAGAGATCTGTACTGATAGTTGCAATGCATCAGTAAGGGAAAGTACTCCAAACAAAGTAAAAAACTGAATTCTCATTTTACTGTATAATCTTAGAAGGTTGAATATTCTTAGAAGGGGGCATGGCTCTGCAGTGGCATGGCTGTGAAGGGGTTTGGCATGACTATCATGAAGGGACCCTGCACTTCTGAATATGCCACTGCACTACTGTTTTTAAGATAAACATTATGCCTTCCTGGCTTATTAAAGCTGTAATCTTGTGTATATTTACTTTGGAATAAGCTCAATTGAACTCAGTTGGACCTCCTTCCAAGTAAACATGTACAGAAGAGCACTTCAGATCTCCCTGCAATAATCTTGTTTAGGATTATTTTGTAATCCTGAAAATTTTCTCTTAATTCCAATTTATATGTCTCTGTCTCTAACATTAATTCAACACCTCCCTGCCTGCGTTCATTTAACGTATCAACCCACAATTTCCAAACCCAGGTTAGCAGAATAAAGAATATTTTATTTTTTATTTATTAAATTTATATACCATGCTTCCTCCCAAGGAGCCTAGAGCTGCAAACAATTGATAAAACACTAAAAACATTATGAGTTTCGCCCTAGTTTAAATTAGTCTTGTTAAGAATCACTCCAGCCCCAATATTTCTATTTATATTCAGGCTTTATGTAGACCACTCATAGTAGTGTCCTCCCAGTCCCCATTTCTCCACCCCTGAAAATGCAACTGAATAAACTTCTCCCCATACCTAGTCTCAAGTCGTTTAGGGCCTTGTAGGTCAATACTCTTACCTTACATTCAGCCAGGAAGCATATAGGCAGCCAGTGCAGATCTTTCAGGGTTGGTGCTATATGATCCCAAGCTAGCTACTCCATTTCACAGCCTGGCAACTGGGTAACGCATTACTGTAATTACAGCTTCTGGGTTGTTGGGCAGTTCCACGTAAAGTATTTTACAGTGATCCAGTGGGAGGTTACCAACCAGAGCATGGGTTATTACGGCTAGATTATCTCTCTCCAAAAATAGCTGTAGCTGGAAAACTAGCCAGAGCTAGAAATTAGCACTCCATGTCACTGAAGCCACCTTAGACTGCAGTGACAAAGCCAGATCAAGGAGCAACCCCAGACTATGCACATGCTCTTTCAGGGGAGTGCAACCACATCCAGAATAGGTTGTCTACCCAATTCCTGCACCCAATAATCACCCATCCATAGGGCCATCTTGTCAACATTCAGCCTCAATTTATTGGCCCTCATCCAGCTCATTTCTGCCTCCAAGCACTAGTCCAAGATCTGCATTATCTCACCTGATTCAGATGACCAGGAGAAATATAGCTGGGTGTTATCTGCATACTGTTGACGCCTTGCTCCAGACCACCAGTGGCTTCATACAGATGTTAAAGAGCATGAGGGAAAGAATGCAACCTTCTCGGACCTCACAGCATAAATGCCATGGGTCTGAACCTATGCCATTTTCTGGATCAGTTCTGCAGGCAGGAGTGGAATCACCATATCACCATGCCTTCAGCTTCTAAACCATAGACCTGACCCAGCAAGATTATAATGTTGATGGCATCAAAAGCCACTGAGATACCAAGAAGAATCAACAGGAATGCATTAATCCAATTTGTTGTTGTTGTTGCCTTCAAGTCGATTACAATTTATGGCAACCCTATGAATCAGCAACCTCCAAAATATCTCTTATAAACCACCCTGTTCAGATCTTGTGAGTTCAGGTCCGTGGCGTCCTTTATGGAATTAATCCATCTCTTGTTTGGTCTTCCTCTTTTTCTACTCCCTTCTGTTTTTCCCAGCATTATTGTCTTTTCTAGTGAATCATGTCTTCTCATTATATGTCCCCAGTATGATAACCTCAGTTTCATCATTTTAGCTTCTAGAGAAGTTCTGATTTAATTTGTTCTAACATGCAACTATTTGTCTTTTTTGCAGTCTATGGTATGCGCAAAGTTCTCCTCCAACACATTTCAAATGAGTTGATTTTTCTCTGATCTGCTTTTTTCACTGTCCAACTTTCACATCCATACATAGAGATCGGGAATACCATGGTCTGAATAATCCTGACTTTAGTGTTCAGTGATACATCATTGCATTTGAGGACCTTTTCTAGTTCTCTCATAGCTGCCCTCCCCAGTCCTAGCCTTCTTCTGATTTCTTGACTATTGTCTCCATTGTGGTTAATGACTGTGCCAAGGTATTGATAATCCATTACAACTTCAATGTCCTTGTTGTCAACTTTAAGGTTACATAAATCTTCTGTTGTCATTACTTTCGTCTCCTTGATGCTCAGCTGTAGTCCTGCTTTTGTGCTTTCCTCTTTAACTTTCATCAGCAGTTGTTTCAAACCATTACTGGTTTCTGCTAGTATCGTCTGTATATTTTAAATTATTGATATTTCTCCCTCCAATTTTCACACCTCCTTCATCTTGGTCCAATCCCACTTTCCATATATATTCTGTTTATAGATTAAACAAATAGGTTGATAAGATCGGTACACAATAAGACCATACTCATCCATGATTTGATCATGGATGAAGGTGCCAATTTGGTGTGCATTACAGAGCCCTGGGTGGGTGAGCTGGGAGCAGTTGATGTGACCCAGCTTTGCCCACCTGGATACTCAGTGCAGCACCAGCACAGGCTGCAGGGATGGGGGGGACTTGCTGTGGTCTACAGAACTTCCATCTCTGTCACCAGGAAACCATGCTGTCTTGGAGTTGGCTGTGAGGGTCTGCACCTGGTGTTGGGCCAAGGAGACAGGAAACTAGGGTTGCTGCTGATGTACCATCCACCCTGCTGCCCGGCAGCTTCTCTGACTGAGCTGGTGGAGACCATCTCGGCTGTGGTATTGGAGGAGCCCAGAACGATAGTCCTGGGTGATTTAAATGTGCATGCTGAGAGGCTGCCTCTAGTGTTCTGGCTCAGGACTTCATGGCCTCTATGACAACCATGGGGCTGTCTCAAGTTGTCACCGACCCGATGCATAGGTCAGGGCACACCCTCATCTTGTTTTTTGCTCCAGATGAAGGAAGAGGTGGTCTGGAGATGGGGAGGTGGATGTCACCCCATTGTCATGGTCAGACCACGTCCTGGTGAAGTCTAGACTTGTAGCTCCAATCCTTCCCTGCAGGGGTGGTGGACAGATTAAGATGGTCTGCTCTTGGAGACTAATGGAATCCATTGGATTCCTGAATGCCTTGGGGGAGCCCCCAGTAGATAGAGTAGGTGACCTTGTTGAAGCCCTTGTCATGCTGTCGGGCTCTTGACATGGTTCCCCTCTCCGGCATTGTGGAACCCAGTTTGCACCTTGGTACATCAGTGAGTTAAGGGCAATGAAACAGGCTGGACAATGGCTAGAGTGCAAGTGGTGAAATATGTGCTGTCAGGCTGATTGGGCACAAGTAACACATCATAATCGTGCCTACTGTGTGGCAGTGAGGGCGGCACAGAAGGCCCACTTCTTTGCCTCTATTGCATCCTCAAGTAGCCGTCCAGTGGAGCTTTTCAGTATTATCAGGGGTCTGTTGACATCAACTCCAAGAAATGGAGTCTTAGGCCCTTCAGAGGCCCACTGTGAATTGTTTGCAAGGCACTTTGAGGGTAAAGTAGCTCACCTCCATAGCAGTCTTGATGCCCTATCCACATCTACTGTAGTCCCCAATGAGGTGTCCAGTGCAACGCCTGCTACAACTTCTTGGGAATGGTTTCAGTTGATGCAGACTGATGACGTAGACAAGATGCTTGCAATGATGTGGCCAGCAACGTGTCCTCTCGACCCTTGCCCTTCTTGGCTTATTCAAGCTTGCCTAGTGGACCCAGGGTGTGATCAACGCATCATTGTGGGAGGGAGTGGTTCCAGCCACCCTGAAAGAGGCAGTGATCTGACCGCTTCTGAAAAAGCCCACCCTGGACCAATTGGTCTGCGACAATTACTGACCAGTCGTAATTTCCCCCTTTTTAGGGATGGTGATTGAGAGGGTTCTGGTGCAGCAATTGCAAGTACGCTTGGATGAAACAGATTATCTTCACCGGTTCCAGTCTGGGTTAAGGCCTGGTTATGGGATTGAATCAACCTTGGTCGCCATGATGGTTGACCTTTATTGGGAGAAGGACAGGGGGAATGTGACCCTGTTACTCTTACTTGATCTTTCTGCGGCTTTTGATACCACTGGCCCAACCCATGTAGCAGGGCATACTCTAGATTTGGTATTCGCAACTGGACAGGGGGATGGTGATCTGAATGTGGGGAGCTTTACATCAGTTCCTTTGTCATGGACAGATCACCGCTTGTTGAAGTTTAGACTTACAGCGGCTTCTCCCCTCTGCAAGGGTGGAGGACCTATTAAGATGGTCCGTCCCCAGAGACTAATGAATCCGGATGGTTTTCAAAGGGCTCTGGGGAGTTTTCCAGCTGATAGGGCTGGCGCTCCTGTCGAAACCCTGGTTGAACTGTGGAATACAGAAATGACCCGGACAGTTGACATGATCGCTCCTGTGCGCCCTCTCCTATGTAGAGCTCACAGTCTTGTCTTGATTTTTTGGATGAATTTCAGTTGGTGCAGCTTGAGGATGTTGACAAGGTGCTTGGACAGGTACATGCAACCACTTCTGTACTGGATCATTGCCCTTCTTGGCTAATAAAAGCTAGCAGGGATGGAACAGCCGGCTGGGCCAGGGAAGTGATTAATGCCTCATTGCGAGAGGGAGTGGTCCCTGACTGCCTAAAAGAGGCGGTAGTGAGACCGCTCCTGAAGAAATCTTCCCTGGACCCAGAAAACTATAATAATTATAGGCCAGTAGCAAATATCCCATTCCTGTGCAAGGTCCTGGAACGAGTGGTTGCGGATCAGCTCCAGACACTCTTGGATGAGACTGATTATCTGGATCCATTTCAATTGGGTTTCAGGCCCGGTTTTGGCACCGAGACAGCCTTGGTCGCCCTGTACGATGACCTTTGTCGGGAGAAAGACGGGGAGGTGTAACTCTGTTGATTCTCCTTGATTTATCAGCGGCCTTTGATACCATCAACCATGGTATCCTTCTGGGGAGACTTGCTGATTTGGGAGTTGGAGGTACTGCCTGGCAATGGTTCTGCTCCTACTTGGCGGGTCGTCTCCAGAAGGTAGTGCATGGGGAGTATTGCTCGACACCCTGGGTCCTCCAGTATGGAGTTCTGCAGGGGTCAGTTCTATCCCCCATGCTTTTTAACATCTACATGAAGCCACTGGGTATGGTCATCAGGAGTTTTGGAGTGCGTTGTCACCAGTATGCTGATGACACGCAGCTCTACTTCTCCTTTTCATCTTTTTCAGGTGAGGCTGTCGATGTGCTGAATCGGTGCCTGGTCGCGACAATGGACTGGATGAGAGCTAATAAACTGAGGCTCAATCCAGACAAGACTGAAATGCTGTTAGTGGGTGGCTCTTCTGACCAGATGATGGCTGTTCGACCTGTCCTGGATGGGGTTGCACTCCCCCTGAAGGAGCAGGTTCGTAGCTTGGGCATTCTTTTTAAACCATCCTTGTTACTTGAGGCTCAGGTAGCCTCGGTGGCACGGAATGCTTTCTACCAACTTTGGTTGGTGGCCCAGCTACGCCCCTATCTGGACAGAGACAACCTTGCTTCAGTCGTTCATGCTATGGTAACCTCTAAATTAGATTACTGTAATGCACTCTACGTGGGGCTGCCTTTGAAGACGGTTCGGAAACTGCAGCTCGTGCAAAATGCGGCGGCCAGATTGTTAACCGGGACAAGGCGGTCCGAACATATAACACCGATTCTGGCCCGCTTGCACTGGCTGCCTATATGTTTCCGGGCCCAATTCAAGGTGTTGGTTTTAACCTATAAAGCCTTACATGGCATGGGACCACAATACCTGTTGGAACGCCTCTCCCGATATGAACCTACCCGTACACTTCGGTCAACATCGAAGGCCCTCCTCCCGGCGCCTACTCAGAGAGAAGCTCGGAGGGTAGCAACAAGAAAAAGGGCCTTCTCAGTGGTGGCCCCCGAGTTATGGAACGATCTCCCCCTTGAAGTACGCCTGGCACCAACGTTAATATCCTTTCGGCACCAGGTTAAAATGTTCCTCTTCTCCCAGGCATTTTAATTAATTATGTTAATCATTTTTAATTTTAATTATTCAACATTATAACATCTTTGTATCTTATACTTTATGCTTTTAGTATTTAGTATATTAGTATTTTTAACGTTAGTATTTTTGAGTGTTCTAATTATATATGTGGTTTTAATTGTATATTGATGTATTTATTCTGTTGTGAACCGCCCAGACAGCTTTGGCTACGGGGCGGTATAGAAATTTAATAAATATATAAATATAAATAAATAAATTGACCACAGTATCCATCTGGGCCTACTTGGTGAGATGGGTATTTTACAGTGGTTCCGATCCTATCTCCAAGGTCATTTTGAGAGAATAGCATTGAGTGATTGTCTTTTGGCCCCCTGGCAGTTGTGCTGTGGGTTGCCACAGGGTACCATCTTTTCTTCCATGCTGTTTAACATCTATATGAAGCCCTTGGGAGCGGTCTTCAGGAGTTTTGGGGTAAGGTGTCAGCAGTACACTGATGATACCCAGCTCTATTTCCCTATAACATTATTTATTTATTTATTTATTACATTTATATACCTCCCCATGGCCAAAGTTCTCTGGGTGGTTTACAGCAATTGAAAACAATAAAAACAAATATACAAATTTTAAAACACAAAAACAATTTAAAAACACAATTTTAAAAAAAATTAAAAACAATTTAAAAACACATGCTAAAATGCCTGGGAGAAGAGGCAAGTCTTGACCTGGTGCCAAAAAGATAACAGTGTTGGCGCCAGGCGCACCTCATCACACATATCATTCCATAATTTGGAGGCCACCACTGAGAAAGCCCTCTCCCTTGTTGTCATCCTCCGAGCTTCCCTCAGAGGAGGCACCTGGAGGAGGGCCTTTGATGTTGAGTGCAGTGTATGGGTGGGTTCGTGTCAGGAGAGGCGTTCCATCAGGTATTGTGGTCCTAAGCTGTGTAAAGCTTTACAGGTTAAACCAGCACTTTGAATCGAGCTTGGAAACATACAGGCAGCCAATGCAAGTGGGCCAGAATCGTTTTTATATGTTCGAACCGTCTGGCCCCTGTTACCAATCTGGCTGCTGCATTTTGCACAAGCTGCAGTTTCCGAACCATCTTCACAGGCAGCCCCACGTAGAGCACATTGCAGTAATCTAACGTGGAGGTTACCAGAGCATGGACAACTGAAGCCAGGTTATCCCTGTCCAGATAGGGGCGTAGCAGGGCCACCAACCCAAGTTGGTAGAAGGCACTCTGTGCCATCGAGGCTACCTGAACCTCAAGTGATAGAGACGGTTCTAGGAGACCCCCAAGCTACGAACCTGCTCCTTCAGGGGGAGTGCAACCCCATCCAGGACAGGTTGGACATCCACCATCTGGTCAGAAGAACCACCCACTAGCAGCATCTCAGTCTTGTCTGGATTGAACCTCAGTTTATTAGCCCTCATCCAGTCCATTGTCGCAGCCAGGCACTGGTTCAGCACATTGACAGCCTAGGTAACATCTGAATCGGGAGAATGAATGAATTAATTTATTTCGGTCATAGACCAGCCAATGAATCGGGAGAGGATATGCAAGCCCTGGACCACTGCCTGGACTCAGTGGTGGGCTGGATGAGGGGCCAATAAACTGAGTCTGAATCTTAGCAAGACAGAGGTGCTGTGGGTTGGTGGTTCCCATGTTCAGATAATTGGTCAGTTGCCTGCTTTGGATGGGATCATGCACCCTCTGAAAGAGCAGGTCTATAGTCTGGGGGTGCTCCTAGTTCCATCTTTGTCACTAGAGGCCCAGGTGACCTCAGCGGCTAGGAGTGCCTTTTACCAGCTTCGGCTAGTAAGACAGCCTGACCACTGTTCTCCACGCACTGGTAACCTCCAGGCTGCATTACTGTAATGCGCTCTATGTGGGGCTGCCCTGGAGGTTGGTCCAGAAGGTGCAGCTGGTGCAAAATGCGGTGGCGAGACTGCTTACTGGGGTAGGGTATCGCCAACATGTCACCCTGCTGCTGAAAGAATTGCACTGGCTGCCCATTTGCTTCTGGGCCAAGTTCAAGGTTCTAGTTTTGGTGTATAAAGTCCTATACAGCTTGGGACCAGGATACCTGAAAGACTGTCTTATCCCTTATATACCTAGTTGATCACTGTACTCTGCAGGTGAGGGCCCCCTGCAGATATCAGGAGGTCTGTTCTGCACAACATAGGAAATTGACCTTTAGTGCAATGGCACCTACCCTTTGGAATTCCCTCCCCTTAAATATTAGACAGGCACCATCTCTGTTATCTTTGCTGTGCATATTGAAGAACTTCCTCTTTCAACAAGCCTTTTAAGTTGAGACCTTATCCCAGTCTGCTTCTGTGTTGGAATTGCTTTTTAATATGCTTTTAAACCTTTTTTAAAGATGTCTTCAAAGCTTTTTTAAAAAAATGTTTTTAACGTTGTTTTGTTTTAATATATTTTAAGGTCTGTTTTTATGATGTTTTAAAGTGTTTTTAGTGCTTTCATTTGCCATCCTGGGCTCCTGCTGGGAGGAAGGGTGGGATATAAATAAAATAATAAATAAATAAAATAAATAAATAAAAATACATCCCTGTCTCACACCCTTTCCGATGGGGAAACCAGTTGGTTTCTTCATATTCTGTCCTTACAGTAGCCTCTTGTCCAGAGTATAGGTTGCGCATCAGGACAACCAGATGCTGTGGCACCCACATTTCTTTTAAAGCATTCCATAGTTTTTCATATGAAGCATTATCAATACCTTGCCCTGCAAAAAAGACAAATAATTGGATGTTAAACCAGAACTGTCACTAGAAGCTAAAATGATGAAACTGAGGTTATCATACTTTGGACACATAATGAGAAGACATGATTCACTAGAAAAGACAATAATGCTGGGGGGAAAAGAAGGAACTAGAGAAAGAGGAAGGCCAAACGAGATGGATGGATTTCATAAAGGAAGCCACAGACCTGAACTTACAAGATCTGAATAGGGTGGTTTATGACAGATGCTATTGGAGGTCGCTGATTCATAGGTGCCCATAAGTTGTAATAGACTTGAAGGCACGTAGCATCAAAGATTTTCATGATCTATGCAGTCAAAGGCTTTGCTGTAATCTATAAAGCACAGGGTGATTTCCTTGTGAAATTCCTTGGTCCGTTCTATTGTCCAACGTATGTTTGCCATAAGATCTCTGGTACCTCTTCGCTTTCTAAATCCAGTTTGGACATCTGGCCCTTCTCGCCCCATATATGGTAAGAGCCTTTGTTGTAGAATCTTGAGCATTACTTTACTTGCATGGGATATTAAGGCAATAGTTCGATAATTACGGCATTCTCTGGGATCCCCTTTCTTTGGAATTGGGATATATATTGAGCGCTTCCAGTCTGTGGGCTATTATTTTATATTCCACATTTGTTGACAAATTTTTGTCAAAATTTGGACAGATTCACCCTCAGTAGCTTGTAGCAACTCTACTGGTATGCCATCTGTTCCTGGTGATTTGTTTCTTTCAAGTATTTTAAGAGCAGCTTTCATCTCATATTCTAAAATTTCTGGTTCTTCATCATACGCTTCCTTATCCAGAACTATGTACAATGAAACTGTACTTGAGAAGCATGTGTTTCGTAAAAGACTAAATATGGATAGGGAACCTGTGGACTTTTAGACATGCATGGGAGGTGGTCATGAAATTTTTTGAGCTTACAAAGGGGTACCGTACTCATAAAGGTTGGGAACCACTGCCTTACAGCATACCCAGGACCCTCAGCACATAGATACCACGAGGGGTAATGCTCTTTATTTCATCATAGAGGGGGGACAGGATGGCTGCAAGGGTGGCCAAGAGGGTTATGATAAGGCAGCTGCTGGTTCCCTCCCTGCTCTGCCTGGAGATGATGCCACCTCTTCCCTCTCCACTAATGATTTTGCCAGTTTCTTTAATATTGAAATTGAAACTATTTGTTCTGATCTTGCTACAGTTGACTGCTTTCCATTATTGGCCATTCAAATGTCTGTTTCTTCTATGTTCTCTACTTTTTCTATACTTTCATCTCATTAACTGTCCAAGCTGCTATCATCTTCAAATCCCTCTACTAGTTCTTTTGATCTGGTTCCTTCTTGTCTTTTAATTACTGTTTCTCCCACTGTTTTCCCTTCTCTTCTTTACATTATTAATCTCTTTCTTCTGGCATGTTTCCTTCTGTATTAAGCATGCTATTGTTTCTCCTATTCTCAAAAAGCCTTCACTTGATTCTTTTTCTCTTTCTAGTTACCGTCATGTTTCTTTGTTGTCTTTTGTTTCAAAAGTCCTGGAACGTGCTGTTTATTCATGTTGCCTCGACTTTCTTGTACCTCTGCTCTGGATTCCTTTCAATCTAGATTTTTCCATTGCACTCCACTGACAACTCTTACAAAGATCACAGACAACCTCCTTACTGCTATGTCTAAAGTTCTTATTTTACTCAGTCTTTCTGTGGTTGATCATGATCTCTTTGAGATCTGGGATTTTGTGATTCTGTTCTTAGGGTGTTTTTTTTTTATTTGTTGGCTGGAGGTTGTCCACCATGCTCTTTTCCCTCACGTTTGGGATACCACAGGGCTCTGTTTAGGATCCTTGTTGTTTTCCCTTTGTGTGCTACCCCTGGACAACCTAATTCAGTCTCATGGTCTTCTGTATCATTTGCATGCTGATGACACACAGTTGTATTTTTCAACCCCAGGACTCTCTTCTGATGCCCAGAATCATATTATGGCATGTCTTTTGGACATTTCCACTTGCTTGATTCATCAGCACCTGAAACTTAATATGGTGAAGACAGAATTGCTCACCTTTCCTCCTAATCCCTCTTTGCAATATGTATTTTTCATCAGAGTTAACAATGTCCCTCTCTATCCCATGGAGGAAGCACGTAGTCTTGGTTTTACTTCTGACTATTGTCTCTCTTTTATTCCCCACATAAAGGCTGTAGCAAAGTCCTGCCATTTTTTCTTCTATAATATTGCTAAAATCTGACCTTTTTTGTCTGTCTCTTCTGCAAAGACTTCAGTTCATGGTTTAGTTATTTCTCACCTTGACTACTGTCATCTTCTTTTGACTGATCTTCTATGAACTCGTGTCAGTCCCTTGGTTTCTATTCAACACTCCATTGCTAAGGTCATTTATTTGGCCCATCATTTTGGCCATGTTACTCCACTTTTGACGTCCCTTCATTGGCTCCCTATTTATTTCAGGATTCAGTACACACTTTTTGTTTAAACCTTTACAGCTGGACGCGTCCTGGCTCTTCCTTGTCTCTCGGTTCTCATTCCAGCCCTGCTGGGGCTCTCTGCTCTTCAGACTCTGTGCTTCTTACCCTTTCCAGGATTGTTTGCTCTTTAGTTTGATTTTGTCCATCTTCTCTTGCTGCTCCATATTCCTGGAATTGTTTTCCGGAGCACTTGCAGATTGCTCCCTCAGTTTCAGTTTTTAAGACTCATCTAAAAACCTTCCTTTTTTCCAAAGCCTTTGGAATTTTGGCTTAGGGTTTTTTATTTTTTATCATTTGGATTTGTACATAATGTGTACTTCCAGTGCTCACTTTGTCCTCTATTTGTTCTCCCTCCCTCCCTTTGTTGTCCTCATTTCATTTTATTTGGATTGTATGTCTTTTGGGCAGGGACTGCTTTTGATTATTTTATTTTCTGTACAGTGCCATGTGCATTTGATGGTGCTATATTAATAGATGATGATGATGATTGTGATGCATCTGGCCCATGAGATCCCAGCCTCACGGCGTTTGGCCCGAGAGAAGGCATTCTTCAGGCGGGCTTTTGGGGTGGGTTAGGTTTTATTATTGTTGTTGAGATTTTTAATGTTTTAATGTATTTGTATGTTTTTATTTTGTACATCGCCCAGAGTGGCTGGACAGCCAGCCAGATGGGCGACTAATAAATTTAATAAATAAATAAATAAATAAAATTAGGCCTGGGATCTATGAGCAAGTCTGGTGATTCTAGAACAGGAGTGTAGGTGTCCAGGATCTCATGGGGTCTTAGACCCTTCCCTTGTTTAGAAGCAGGGTCCCAGCAGGGACCCTGTGTCTCTAGCATCTTATGAACCAATCAGCATGAAAGGGGAGTGTGCTAACCACTGAGAAAAATCTTCTACAGCAATATTCAAGCCTGGCTAGATTATTCTATATTTTGGAAGGCTGTATAATTTTAGAAGGGTGTGTGACTGTGAGGGGACATGGCTATGGCTATTATGAAGGGACCCTGTACTTCCAAATTTGCCACTACACTACTGTTCTAGTATCATAGAATCAGGGAGTTGGAAGGGGCCTATAAGGCCATCAAGTCCAACCCCCTGCTCAGTGCAGGAATCCAAGGTAAAGCATACCCAACAGGTGGCTGTCCAGCTGCTTCTTGAATGCCACCAGTGTTGGAGAGCCCACCACTTCCCTTGGTTATTAGTTCCATGGTTGTACCACTCTAACAGTTAGGAGGTGATGATGGTGATACAAAATAAGTCTTCAAGGTTTACTTTCCCAGAATAACTGAAGGACAAAACTAAATACTGGCAAACTGCCAATGCTATCTCCCAGGGAGAAGCCAGTGAAGAGGGATGGGCAGATCCTCCCAGTTTCTCATTTTTCCAATCTTAAGTTCAGGTCACCACATTTCCACATCAGTTTTTTAAAAAGTCCTCATGAAGATTCATCAGCATTTTACTCCAGATTTCTTTTAACATACATATTTTGGTATGCAATTTTCCTAATTTTTGCAAAACAAAATCCCTAATATAATGCATTTTTGTATTTTATTTTCACCAATATATGTATTTTTATCCTCACTTTATCCTAGTCTATGCATTTTTGTACACATTAGTTGGCTGGGAAATTCAGAGAAGTGTGAATTTCAAAAGATGACTACATTTTGGTTTGCATATTGTTTTAAGAAGTGTGAGTTAGTAGAGTAACCTTTAAATGTGAACTGAATCAATTTTTCCCCACCCTTACCAATGGGAGGGACTTAATTTCCACCGTCCCCAAAGCTGGCACCTTTGCTTAGGGATAATTTTGCAATGGGACAAAAAAATGGGTGGAAAACTTTCAATAGGGATCCCATGCAATAGTACAGAGATGCATTGAGCCTCTTGGGATGTCTGTGACATGTAATTCATTCTCTACACACATTATACCCTGTATGATGACAGACATTTCACACTAGTATTTTACGATGGCAGCTTGTACTACACAACTACACAAACAGCACCACAGGAACAAGGCAATCTAGCCACCAGGTTCATGTACAGGTATTCAAATATTTTGATATGGTCTTCTGACTGATAACATACTTACTTCATAACCATACATAGAAACTATTGTGCACCTCCCAGATATCCCTAAGATTTATGAGGTCCTTCTCTGCCCTCTCTCTCTCACTCTCCGTCTTGTAATAATGTCTAGAACTAATAAGTCTAATAAAATGAAAAGTATTTGATACTATCGATGATCATGCTCCGTGCAATGGTTATATTGCTGCTTTTCTGGAAATCAAAGATTTTATTTTTTCTGTTTTGAGATGTACTTCTTGGTACCACGCAGAAGCTGTTCTGTTTGCAAAACAGATTGGTGGAACAAGGAAGATTTTAACAGTAGCGCTACCAGTGTGTGGCCACATAGCTCAGACATGTGTCATATCTAGACCAAGCAGATATATAGTAAGGGGAAAAATCAACTTGCTGCTTTATTAATATTTCAGACTCCAAGATTCAGGAGCCACGAAGGGTTCAGTTTCTACAGTTAATGTGTTCAAGTTGCTCTTTTTTTATATAGAAATGGCAGTTTTTACACAATGTTTAAAGGAATTTTGAATGAAGATGTACTAACAGGAGTGGACACTATGGTGGCATCATGCTGTGGATAGGAATGGGCGAGAATTTTGATTCAGTTCGCATTTCAAGCCAAATACATCAAATTTGCACTTTATGAAACAACATGAGAACTGAAACACAGCCATCCTTCGAAATTCGCACTTATTTGAATTTGTGATGCAGTTTGCCAACCAATGTGTACAAAAATGCATATATTAGAGGAACGTGCATACAAATGAATATATATGAGTGAAAATAACATGCAAAATGCATTATATGATGAGAAATGGCTTGCAAAATGTGTACTTTAGTCAAAACTGCCTTTAAAATGTGTTTATTAGGAGACATTTGCACTGAAATGCTGGAGAATTTTCATTTCAAATCACAAGTTGCGGCAGAAATGTGGAGAACTGAATTTCGGATTGGAAAAATGAGACAATGAGAGAACCAAAAGTGACCGATCTTTCCATCCCTAGCTGTGGCTCAGAGAAATTTTGTGTGCAACTAACCAGGAGGGCACAAAGATAACTAGCTTCACTTAAATTCAAAACAAAAGCACATAAGATAATATATGAATTAAAGAGACTATGGGTTTAATGTAGCCAAAGTTAAGTACACTTAAATCCCATTCGTTATATGGGAGAGTTCAGCATGTGCTTACTAGACCAACACACATATATAACTTCCTCTGAATACAGTACAGAAACTGCAGGCAATGGTCTACCAGCCATATTCTGAACCAACTGAAAACATTACATCAACACGGCTAATTGCCAAGTCCTGGTTCATTCCTGGACCCAATAACAAATGCTATCTTCACTGTTAAATCCCTTTAGGGCTTGGAGCCAGGGTACCTAAAGGACTGTCTGTCTCCACATGTGCCTATGATCATCATCAAAGAACCTTCCCTGGGTTTCCCCAGGTTACTTGGGGAAAGGATCTTTTCAACTGTGGAACCCTGGCTTTGGAATACTTTCCACAGAGAGAATGACTTTGTGACTATTTTTATATCCTTCTGGCTCTAAGCAAAGACTATTTTGTTTTCCCAGGCTTTATGACTTTGGATGATCTGTTTTATTCTGGCATGTATCTTATTTTAATGTTGCTTTCTGCTCTTAAGATTTTTATAGACATTATTTTATTGTTTTTAGTGTTTTATTGTAAATCATCCTAATATTGATGTAGCCACTTAGCAATTCCCCATTTTGAGCATTTTCCAGGGAAACAGTTCAGGTCTTCAAAATTCTCTCCCTTTCACAAAGGGAAAAGTAGTTCCAGTCTTTCCTTAGACCAAATCTGTGACCCCTGCTCTCTAGACATCACTTATTGCAGGGGTGAATCAACATCCAGAAGCATCCTTAATGAGGGTAGCTAGCTGATGACAAGGCACAAGTGGCCTAGGCACTCCTCTTTTCATTATATATCTCTATCTCCTCATTGTAACTTATTCCAACAGTTACCATAAGACATAAAGCGCAATTCTATCCAACAAAACAAATGAGTGTTGCATGCTGTGTTAGGACACTAAGTTTTCTCTGCACTATCAGCTTCTGCCACTTGGTGGAGTGTGTTCTTTTTTCTACCTCTTTACACAAGAGAGAAATTTACACGCAAGAGGAATGGGAGCAACACAGATTGTTTTCCACTTTCCCCCAAAGCTTTTTATTATGGTGTATAAGAAGGGTTTTTCTATCCATTTCAGATCTCCTACCCCCAACACCCAGAAATAAAACTATTTAATTAATTGTGTTTCCCCTTTTCCTTCAATGCCTACCCATAGTTTTCTTGAAGCTCCTTCTAAATATGACACCACAGCTCTTAATTGTTTAACTTCATATTTATGGCTACTTCACTCTCTCCATCTTCCTTGATCTAACTGCTTTTGCCTCAAGTTCTTTGCAAGTCTTGGTCTTTGCCTTTGATAAATAAAATTTGTTAGTATTTGTTGCCACTGTACCAGATCTTCTGGATCCATTGTTATCTGCAAGTGTTATGCCACTTAAAAGACTTTTTTAAATTGCCAATATATTGATCTACACCAGGGATGGGGAGCCTCTGGCCTGTAGGCCAAATGCAGCCCTCCAGGCCCCTCTCTTTATCCTTCTCCGCTGGCCACGTCCTTCTGTATTGTGAAATTGGTTACCTCAAGATGGAGCTCAGTGGGACCTCCTTCTAAGGAAACATCTATAGAGTCAGGATGTTAGTTAATTATCTGTTTTTTAACTAATTAAGGCTGCACTCTCATATTGACTCACTCCTACTGAACTCAGTAGGACTTAATTTTGGACTTATATTCTCGTTTCACCTAATTCATTCTTATTTATTAATATTTATTTGCAAATTTAACAATGAAAGGGGAAAAGAAAACAAAGAAAAATAATAAAATAAAATAAATAAAAATATTAAAGATACAAAAATAAAAAATAAAAGAAATAATATATGAATACTACAAATAACAACAATAAACCACCAGTTTACATTACAGATACAGTAACCATCAGTACATGCATCTTCAGTTATGCATATAAGTTAACATAACTCCACCAGATGTCCAAATAGGTATCCACTCGAAGTTGACGTCTATATGAAATATGTTCAAATGTAGTCAGGCCAGTGAGGTCTTCAGTCCATTATATAAGAGATGGTGGGAATTTAAACTTCCATGTTGAAAGTATAAGGCTGCATCCTATACGTGTCTACTCAGAAGCAAGCTCCATTGGGTTTAGTGAGACTTATTCCTAGGTAAGTGCTATTGGATTGCAGCCTAAGTCTCTTAGCAACCATAAGGGCTCATGAAGGTTCCTGTTTCCTGACTCTTAACCAGAGCTTGGAAAAGTTACTTTTTTGAACTACAACTCCCATCAGCCCTAGGCAACATGGCCACTGGATTAGGCTGATGGGAGCTGTAGTTCAAAAAAGTAACTTTTCCAAGCTCTGCTCTTAACTGAGCAGAGCAGAGGGAGCTGTGTCAGCTGGTCCAGAGGATATACAAGTGAGCCAGGTCTCAGAGGACAAGAGAATAGGGAGAGCTAACAGGAGCTTTGCAGAGGAGGTGTAGGGAGGAAGAGACAGACAAAGACAAAGAGGGCTCTGACGCCATGTGCTCTGAAGGGCTCCATAGCAGTTTGATTGGAAGGGACTGCTGAGTGCAACTAGGAGCAGTTGTGTGGGCTGGGAATTTTCATTCTGTTTCCTGACTCCTAACTGAGCAGAGCAGAGGGAGCTGTGTCGCCTGGTCCAGAGGAAATAGAAATGAGCCACCTCTCAGAGAATGAGCGAACAGGGAGAGCTAACAGGAGTTTGACAGAGGAGTTTGTCGAGGGAGGTCCCCAACAATCTTTCTTCTTCTTCTATGGCACACCGCATACCGGTGAGACTTTCCCGTTTACCCTGAAGGAAGAGAGAGCAAAGCACGGGTCATTCCAATACAAGTAGAAAGAAAGAAACAAAAGGCAGTAGAGACTATGGGTGGGAAGGACACTCTAGTGGTGGTGACCTGCAAAGTGTGTGCAATGTTTGTTTTCTTGCCTGAGAACAACATGGCACACATGTGCAACAAGTGCAAGCTGATGACGTTGGAAGATAGAGGCCTGGAATGGCGGGTGGCTACACTGAACAGTATAAGAGAAGACGAAGAGTTCTTAGACAAAATTCTGGAACAACAACAGCAAAGAAAAGTACAGGAAGTGGAAGAACAACAGCATGTTGAAGTAAAAGATGAGACTGTTGTGAAGAGGAACAACGAGGTGGAGGAAACTCTGTGGAAAAGGGTGACAGGAGCAGAAGAGCTAGAAGACACCCTTCACCAGTGGAACTATGGAACAGCTTTCAGGGATGAGGATGAGACTCGAGGACAGCCTGCAGGGGAAGAATTGCAGAAGACTCTGTGCAACAGCAAGTGAGAGGCTGAAGCTCAGTCATGCAGAAGCAATGGAACAATGCCCCACAACAAGAAGAGAAGAGTAGTAGTAGTAGTGGGAGACTCCCTACTGCGTGGGATTGAAACCCAAGTATGCTGAGAAGATCCATGGACTCGCCAGATATGCCGTCTCTCTGGAGGACGGATTAGAGATGTGACAGAAGGGTTGCCATCACTCATATGGCCCACTGACACATATCCTTTTCTTCTCATCCATGTGGGAACAAATGATACTGTCAAGCACAGCTACAAAGAAATCACGTCAGGTTTTGAAGCTCTGGGAAGGAAACTCAAGGACTTCAGGGCCCAGAAACTTTTCTCATCCATCCTTCTAGTACTTAGAAGAGGAGTAGAAAGGGAAAGAAAAATACCCTGGGTGGATAACTGGCTATGGTGATGCCAAAGTGAGAGATTTTGGTTCTGAGACTACGGGCTATGCTTCCTGGAAGATGGACTGCTTGCAAGTGATGGGTTCCACCTCACAAGGACTGTGAAGAATGTGTTTGGCCACAGCATGGTGAAGATCAGAGCTTGGAAGATTACTTTTAAAAAGTAATAAAGTACAGTTACAATTACTTGGCCCAAAAAAGTAGTAATTACCGTTACAATTGCAATTGCTCTGAAAGTAACTGATTACTTTTTCTCAAAAGTAATCACTACAATTACATTTCAGTTACTTTTAAAAAAAACTCCTACAAGGTGCTGGCCTTGGCTGCTGCACATCTAAGAAGCCTAAAACAATATTAAAAATAAACACACACACACAGGGGGTAGTAGAATAAAAAATTTTATCCATAAGATTAACATAATGGCATAACAGAATCTCACATCCCCCCAAGCAATGAAGATACCCCAACTCTTGAAATCAAATTTTACACTTGAAATGCTTTTATAATATGTTTCTGTTATGTCTCAAAAGGAACAAGATGCTCAAAGAGCGTGTCAGACAAGGAATGTCTTTTTACAGTCATTACGTTGCCACCAGTACTGAACAGGCGTTCTACTGCGGCGCTTGAAGGCATGCCTGTGTTGTGCTGCAAAAAACACCGCAGCACACGTGGAAAGCCATGGAGTGATGACACTTCCCTGCTGGGAGACCTCAGGTACCTCACCAGTTCCTCCTCAGCAGTGTCCACTGCTGACTTCTTGCCCTGGGGCAGAAAGTTAAAGAAGTCATCTTCTAAGTCATCTCCTTCCTGGTCTTGATCTGAAGACTGATCACTGTCCTCATTAAGTACACCCATCTTTATTTCAGCTTTCAACAAGGCTTCCATTGTGTATCTAAGAAAAAGAGAGGATATGTTAACACATATATGTTAGGAAACCATCATCTGCTCTTCATTTCCTGATGCTTGTCATGTCCCCTGGTTCAGGGTCCAGCCCGAGCCTGTGGATGATGACATGGAAAGTAGGAAGGTGACCAAGTCACCACACTCATGGGGCAGCACAGCAGACCCTTAAGGATTACCTGCAGCAACCCAAGGTTGTGATGAGGAGCCCCAGGAAGAAAAGGCCCAGCCCCTCCCTACCACCTTAAGCCCTCTGATGCCTCCCTTGAAACAACATTTCCCTTGGAGTAATCCACCCAAAGGGCTTCCCTAATGTTCTTACTTGTTGGTATGGGTGGTGGCCTGGCACGATTCCAGCCGATCTAGTTTGAAGCGAGGGTGTACGCAGGCTGCCAGAAGAAGCAGATCCCTGCCAGATCCCCACCTCTCAAGGGTTGTCTGCTGCTGCTTCAGCATTTTGGGAGGAGGGGTGCATTGGTTCAGGAAGGCCACGTCTCCTTGCCTTTATTGCTTCTTCAATTGCTCTCAGCTTCTCAGGGTGTGCCCTCTGAGGAAGAAGAACAAAGCATGAATCCAAGAAAAAATGGAAGAGGAACTTCACAATTTAAACATAAATAGACAATGGCCACTCTTTGAGGACCAGCATGACAAAGGCTTACCTCAAAATGTTTCTTCACATTGGATGAGGAGGAAACAGCTGTATCTCAGATTTTTGATCCTTGGAAGGCAGTAATTGCATCGTACAACAACATTTTTCCCACTCTGGCTCACAAATGTACAAGCTTTCTCAAAGCCAAACCATGGTACTTGCTGTTCTGCAGATGTGGCTGTGGGCAACTGGCACTGCTTCATGCCCTCCTCCTCCTCGTGCACAGGGCCTCCTTTCTGAACCTCACTTTCTAGTTTTGCCTCCTCAGGATCAACAAGCTGTGACTCAAGTGGCCGCACTAAGTGACTGCTGCTCTCAGCAGCAAAACCTGCAACAGGCGTCTCTGTAATAAACAAGAGATAATGCTCCTATGTGGGTGAACTTCAGCTGTGATGTGCCCCCATCTCTTCCCCATGCTGCAAGATGCCCCAGTCAGAGTGGAAGTAAGCAGGTCGATAGCACAATTAAAAGAGATCCTATTTGCTCACTGAATAACCCTGCCTGGGCCAGTCTAACCTACTATCTCACAGGGTTGTTGTGAGAACAAAATGAGACTAGGGTTCAAATCCCCACATAGCCATGAAGCTCACTGAGTGACCTTGGGCCAGTCACTGCCTCTCAGCCTCATGAAAACCCTATTCATAGGGTCACCATAAGTTGGAATCAACTTGAAGGCGGTACATATATTTTTTATTTTGAATATGATGATTATGATAATAAATATGCAGCATTTCAAATTAATTCTGTATGAGAAGCATTCCATGCCAAGCTTGGAAAACCAAGGATGAGGTATAAAATGTAGACAAAAATACTTTTGACAAAATGCCGTTTATCTTTTATCTTTTATATATATGAGCCTGGGTAGGGAACATTTAATCTAGCCTACTTGCTTTCAGCAAGAAGGGTTAAGTGCCTTCAGGCTAGGGCAGTCACCAGAAGGCCACAGCAGAGACAAAGGAGCCTAGTGTTGTGGAGATGTTAGATGGGAGCTTTGGGGAGTAAAGATGGAGGCTCCTGAAGGCTGCAATTCTAAACACACTTACTAAGGGATTAAGCCCCATAGAACTCAACAGGACTGACTTCTAAGTAGATATAGTTTGGACTGTGCTGTTGGTAAACCTTGACTAGGGTTCTTCTGCAAAGACATCCATATCCAAGCAGGGTTGGCAACCCCCTGCCTGGAATACCCTGCCCTTATCTTTTAATGTGGCTGCTCCAAATGTTTTTACAGATTTGACCCTTTACTTCAGAAAGAGGTCTGAAAAATGAGTAAGAGTAAGAAGTATCTTTTAAAATTGTTCTTTTCAATTCACTCTTGAATGAACATCATACCTAGGGCAGATCCACACCATTCCTA